>NC_137881.1:3269355-3411855 GCF_963924005.1 Protomyctophum bolini | reverse complement strand
AAAGCTTCTCTCATTGGTTACTCACCACTTGTTTGTTGTAGTCCTTTGCTGCGAGGTACAGAGCCACTGCAGTGATGACATCAGCCAACTGAGAGAGAGAGAGAGAGAGAGAGAGGTCAGAATACAGCATGTGGAACGCACAATAAGTCCCCCCCTTCCCTTGGTAGCCACAGAAACGTCTCTGCTTTTGATTATGGTATGTGACTGACAAGACAAGATGTTTATAAAAAAACGCCGCTTATCAACTAACCCGTTAATCGATCGATAAGGTTATCAAAACGTATCAATTGTCAATTGATCGATAGCTCCCACCCCTGGTTGAAACCATAGACTGTAAAAAATATGGACAAAGCGTTCCGCGGGTCTAACGTGAACGTAAAATGAAGCCTGTCAGTCCTTGCAATGGAAGTCGCCATCTTTCTAGATCCGTTTTGGCCCAGTTCAGGCCAGCTGGCCCATTGGCTGGCCCAGACAACGAGGCGGGACTTCCCCCTTCTTCTTCGTTGGTTTTTATTTTGACTCGAGTGGGAGGGGGATCCCGTTCATAGACTGTAACGGTAGCCACGCCCCTCAGAACATGCGCGACTTTATGGTCATTTTTTAAATAAATGGGACCATAATTTTCCAAAAAGAATATTATGACATTAGAAATGAGACTTTAAACTAGTGACTGGAAGCAAAAAGTATTCATGACCATATTTATTAAGGTAATACAGTCTAGGTGAAGTTGGGCCCAAATACATGGACTTCTATGGGGCTATGGGTTTTTTTTGAGCCCAATGACAGCGCCACAACAGGCCATTATATGAACTTTCATTTCCTTAGTGGCTTCACAAAATATCCGTCTGACTGCCCCCCTGGTTGAAACCAACCACAAGCATGTCATCGACGATCACGATGACATCATCAGCAGTACTCACCATGAAGGTGATCTCTGCGTAATCCACCACAAAGTGGAACAGGTAGATGGTGAGGGGAGTCTGAAATGACATCACACAGTACGACATCACACAGACAGTATCAATGACATCACGCACTCAGTGACATCACAGTATCAGTGACATCACACAGACAGTATCAATGACATCACGCACGAGCATGCATGTGTGTGTGTGTGTGTGTGTGTGTGTGTGTGTGTGTGTGTGTGTGTGACTGTGTGTGTGTGTGTGTGTGTGTGTGACTGTGTGTGTGTGTGTGTGTGTGTGTGTGTGTGTGTGTGTGTGTGTGTGTGTGTGTGTGTGTGTGTGTGTGTGTGTGTGTGTGTGTGTGTGTGTGTGTGTGACTGTGTGTCAGTGTGTGTGTGTGAGAGCACACGTTACCTCGTGAAACACATCTCCAGAGTAAGGGGAGATTCCCAGATCCAACAGAGCCAAACCCTCCACCACTGAAACACACATTGATTCATTAATTTAATTATCATTTATACAACTAAATAAACCACATTTAGACGCTATGAGGCTGATTCTAAAATGTCTTCTGAATCCTGACAGTTCTCTGAAAAACCCTATGTTTCTGTAAGGATGGAGAAGGTCTTGGTCGCAAGCGCGGAAAGTGCTGACCTTTATAGTCTTAGATGTTCTTCAGTTTTGGGAGCAAGTTAAGAATGCTTAGCTTGCAGGTTTAGAATTAGAATCTCAATACTGACTACGTTGATATTCAATAATCGGACAGAGACTGGTGCTGGCGTGGATGCCTTATATAAGGAGGGGATGACGTCACAACTAGGTAAGAGTGACGACATCCCTGACAGTTTCTATGTCAGTGTTGCTCAACCTTTTTAATGTCAAGGATCCCCAGAGTTATCTGTATTTGGCAACGGACCCCCATCTGAAAACATGCTGTTCCAGGCAGGGATCCCACCCCCCCCCCCCCCCCCCCCTCCACACACACACACACACACACACACACACACACACACACACACACAGAGAAGCAAAGGTTTGAGTTAAAAACGTTGTGCACTGACTCTGAGCGTGGGCGGTGCTTCCCAAAAGCACCGGCGCCCACGCTGCAGGTTGCATCATATTCCATCCACCAGCTGTTTAACCCATTCTGACCTGAGATCAGATTCATACGAGGTTTCCACTGGACACACACACTGGTCTGATCAACCCATTCTGACCTGAGATCAGATTCTTAAAAAATGTCAGTCGTTCTTCGATCTTTCAAAAATAGCAGACCTACAAGCTCGTAGCGCGCCACTCGGTGGCGCGCTATGAGCTTGTAGATCTGCTATTTTTCAATAGCTAAAGCATAACATGATGCTAACACCAAAACGGGTTCCCGGTCAGAATGGGTTAAAAACCAGGAAGAGACTCCTGCTCGAAGCTACGTCTCGCATATTATATACCAGTATATTATTAGCGCGACCCGTTAATAAAAATGAAACTCCAAACTCCAACACCTAGAAAAAGAATCACACGCAGAGAAGTTCTTGACAGAAAGTTAAGTAGCTGACAGTGACAAGTATGTGTGCTAAAGTACACCAGCACCCTTCATTTTCTCCGTAGGCTCAGACTTGTTGGTGTAAGTATAGAAACAATAATGCTGATCTTCTATAGAGCTATAGTATAGTCAATTCTAAGGTATGGTATCATCAACTGTAAAATACAAATCTGAGATCCTTAGATTAGCCAAAATGGCAGGGAAGATCATGGGTATGTCTAGTAAGTCACCTCCGATCACCCCCCAGGTCATCTTTGAGCAGGCCACCATTGGGCAGGTTAATAAAACTGTGTCTGACCCCTCCCATGCACTATGCTATACCCTGAGTATTGGCTAATGCCATCAGGTAGGGGGTACGAGGTCCATGCGACATGCGTGCAAGTATAATAGGTACAAGCGTTCCTTTGTCCCTCTGTCAATCACACTCCTTAACAGAGTCCTGGCAGAGGGCAGACGGGGTAGGGGTCGAAGGTTTTGAGGTGATGTTCTTCCCCTCTTTTGCACTATAGGTATGGTGGTGTTATTTTAATGTTGTACGGGTCACTGGGTGCCTTTGTTGTCTTGTATTGTGTATTGTATTGTATTGTATTGTATCTGTATGCTGCAGGGCGGGTCCCATGGGGTCCAAGACAAATTTCTCCTTCGGGACACAAAATAAAGAAACCTTGAACTAGCTCAAAACATGTCTACGGTGGATTTTTTTTATGAAACTCTAGATTCATCCCATTGTAAAAGAAATCTAGAGTTGCAAATGAAGGCTACTCAAGGAGCCCACTTTGAGATCTATGCTGCTAGTGTGTAATACATGAAAGGTATGTAATATCACAGTCATTTCTAGGACTACAACTGTACATATAGTTTTGTTTTTGAGTGGCGCTAGTAGGCTATAGACCCTCCTATGTCCAGCTTTGAGGGTCTGTGTTGAGATGACATAGGAGGATCACTTCATAGGGGTGTGATTTCTCCCCCTCTCCCTTTACATTATTGTGCTTTTGGCACTTGCCTTGGCATTATGTAAACGTATGACTTATCAGTTATCATGCCAATAAAGCTACATTTAAATTGTACTGAATTGACATGAAGTGGAGAGAATAGATAGTTTGAGAAACACTGATTGTTGTTGTGGGCTGAACCGGGAAGAGATTCAGAACCTCATCGTTTATTTTCAACGTGCTAATAATGAGATGCTAATGAGATGCTAATGAGCCGCTGACCTCTCTTCCAGGCGTTGAGCGGCGACACCACCTCGACCCGGTCCGCCACCAGAGCGGCCAGACCGGACCGGAACAGAACCGCCCGGATCGTCACCGCCACCACCAGCAGCAGAGTCAAGGGAGCCGCCATGTTGGACTGAGAGCAGGAACACCGAGGCACGACGGGAAATGTAGTCAATACAGCAGGAACACCGAGGCACGACGGGAAAGGTAGTCAATATACAGCAGAAATCTGAGAATGCCATCGTCAAATATTCGGGAAAACAGCGCCTCCCCTGTTGTTCCTCGAAATTTGGCAACTGTCTTGAGAGACTATTGATTATTGAATGACAAATAAAACCCCTAGTAAACACCCTGTCTGATTGTTAATTTGTTATCTGTAAATAAATACAAATAAATTCATTATTCAACTGTCATTTAAGATATATTTACCTCCTTTAATGAGGATTTCCTTGTTTGTTTTTGTTATATATAAGTATATATTTGAATTATTTGTACGTCTCTAAATGCTCTGATGAATTGAAAATGGTGCACCCTGTTGTAAACAAGTATAGTGCTTTAAGAATGGTGTGTCGTCACAGTTTTTTGATTCGATTGATTGATTGAAATATTTATTAACAGTTTGCAGAATTACAGTACATTTCAAGCACAAACTCAATACAAAGACTGTTAACTGTGAGTGGACGACCCAATAAAGCATTACACTTGTTTACAAGAGGGTCCACCTTGTTCAATTCATCAAAAAGTTGTACTTGCATACTGATAGATAGATCTTTATTGTTATTGTAACATATACAACGAAATTACTGTAGATTACTGTTAATAAATACTTCAATCAATCTATATCAATCAATCAAGATTCATGGCTCTAATCATATTTCAGATGAATATGTCGAATGGTAGATTCATAGAATCTAGTTGATAAGAAATCCAACAGTGCCACCTTGTGGATCACTAGACAAACTGCAGCCATCCAACACAATAGTATATTATCAAGGCTGTTTTCTAAGTGCTTAAAAGGAACATATCGTTTGTTTTTATATATTATTTATTTTAACATTTAAATGTATTTTATTTGTACACTCCAGGTCCATTAGCCCTAATACTGTTGCTCCTGTGGACCAGACCTAATTAGTAATTATTATAACACTTCCAAGACTAAATATTATATGATAAAAGTTGTATCCCATGCAGTGTTTCAACCATAGACTGTAAAAAGCACTCGCATTTATTTCATCATGTCATGAAAGGCGCTATACTACAAATAAAGTTTAATATAAGTATGATAAAGGTGTGCTTGAACAAATAAAACTTTAGTTTAATCAGTCTTTGGAATGAAACTTCCATTTAGTTTTAGTCATATTTTAGTCACCTGGAAATGTTTTAGTGTTAGTCTACTTTTAGTCGACAAAATATAAGATTTTAGTCGACTAAATCTAGTTGATTTAGTCAAACAAAATGTAATTTGGCGGGCCTTGATGCCATCGTAATGAGTTTTCTTTTTCACTTGCTGAACATAGCAGCTATTTTCAGCATGCAACTAATAGTAAAATGACTCATACTATGGATCTCTTGTCCACTATAGTCCCTTCCAAACATTTGAGTCTAGCTTTTATTTGTTGAAGACATTGTCAGGATATTTAGTCTTAGTTTTAGTCACCATAGCTCAGTTTTCATTTAGTTTTCGCAGGTGAAAAAAGGTAGTCGACGAACATTTTTCGTCTTGGTTTAAAGTCGACGAAAACAACACTTTTTAACTTATTTTCTACACACAACAAAAGACTTTCCAACGACACATTTCAACAGGAAAACACTTTATTTAAATTAAAACCAAAAAGCAGTCATGATTTAGCAATACTAGACCCAAGATCAACTCACGCACGCACACACACACACTCTCTCTCTCTCTCTCTCTCTCACACACACAAACTCTCTCTCTCTCTCACACACACACACACACACACACACACACACACAGAGCACAGCAGGACAGTTGGTTTTGACCTCTGACCTTCGGGGATTGCATCATTATTTACATCAGATTCTCCGCCATGATGTGATGATGTCATTGATGTGCGACAATTCATACTTTTCAATACTAAAAACAGAGTAAACTCCAGTGATTCAAACCACTGCTTCCCCCCCCCCCCCCGCCCCCCCCAACCCTTTTCATATCAAGGCCCATTCTTTATGTATTTATTTATGTAATATTTGAGCCACGCCACGGACCACCATTTTGATGAGATTTTAGCCTCTCAGACCCAAAACCAAGGGGATACTTTTGTTATTGTTGGGTAAAGTTTTACAAGCTTGTAGATCTGCCATTTTTTGAAAGAAAATCGTGAAAACGTGGCGCAAATCTTTGAACATAAATAATATTCTTTCACAGTGAACGTTTTTAACAAAGAATATCTTTGCTTTTGGTGGGGGGTGGGGGTAACCTGACGCTGCCAGATCCAAAAAGCTTGCTACACAAATTTGTTTCACAGCTTATTGGGATCTGGGATCGCGGAAGCAAATTCGATGACGGGGCTGTTCCTTTTTTTCAAGATACATGGTAGATGATTGGATGGGAGCGTCTGTCTATCACCGTGTGGGCGTGCAAACACAACCAATCATATCGACGTGTCTATATACCGTCACATCCGCATCCCGCCTTTAGCTCACGCTGATTGGTTCGGTACGAAGCAGATCTGACTCAGGGCTCAACTCCGTCAGAGATCCCAGATGAGTGTTGTGTTGGGGAATATGTTTCCGCAATACCGCCCTCATCTGGCAGCGTCAGGTTAGGGTGGGGGTCCTTAACAAAAACATTTTGAGATGAGGGTCTGCGGCCAATTACTGTACAAACAGTATATTTGTTGGGAGGTCCTTGACATGAAACAGTGTTGAGATGAACCTCTGACATTTGAAACATACCGTAGGTTTTTTTTTTTGTCATATACTGTTTAGCATTTAGAAGACATTTTGCAGAATGTGGTCTCAGGTCTGAATTGAAGTGAAGTACAGCATTGGGACCACCAGGAGGACGTGGTCATCTTCTGAACCAGGATCAGCTTTATAGTACACTCCATGACTCAAAGTACTGGAGTTGGGAGTACTTTGTCCTCCAAAAAAAAAGGAATACTTTCTTTATGTTCCAAACCCATATTAACCAAGAAATACACAGTCGCGCCACACACGCGCACAGTGTGTGTGTGTGCGCGCCACACAGACACACACACACACACACACACACACACACACACACACACACACATAACCCCTTTGGAAACTTTCAGCATGTGAATAAAAATCAACACAAAAAAAAACAAAAATAAACAGGGAACAAAAGAAAAAAAACAATGAAACCCCGCCTCCCTCATGCACAGGAAAAACACACACACACACACACACCAATTAGGTTGCACGGTTGATGGTTTCCACGACAACGGCGAGGAGAGAGGAGGGATGTTGTTGGGACGAGGCAACACCAGACATGTACGTACGTGCGCGCGCGCGCGCGCGCGCGCGCGCGTGCGTGTGTGTGTGTGTGTGTGTGTGTGTGTGTGTGTGTGCGTGTGTGTGTGTGCGCGCACGTGTTGTGGTATAGACCAGTGGTTCTCAACCAGTGGTCCGGGGACCTTGAGGGGGTTCCAGGGGGTCCCGATGGGAGAGTTGGTAACCAAATGGACCCTTACTTATTAGATCTTTAACTCTTGAGAGCGTAAGAATGAAAACAAAGAAGTCTAACGCAATTAGAGAATGTAGAATAATTATTAGTTATTTTGATCAACGTTTGCCTGCGTTCTCTCTCTCCTAATGGTACCGACATCGATACAGCATGGAACAAAATCAGCCAAGATTTGGGGTCTCGTCAAACGGTCTGGGTCTGAGAGGCTAAATGTCATCAAACGGTGGTTCCGTGGCTCAAATGGGTCTGAGAGGCTAAATGTCATCAAACGGTGGTTCCGTGGCTCAAATGGGTCTGAGAGGCTAAATGTCATCAAACGGTGGTTCCGTGGCTCAAATGGGTCTGAGAGGCTAAACGTCATCAAACGGTGGTTCCGTGGCTCAAATGGGTCTGAGAGGCTAAATGTCATCAGACGGTGGTTCCGTGGCTCAAATGGGTCTGAGAGGCTAAATGTCATCAGATGGTGGTTCCGTGGCTCAAATGCTGAATAAATAATTTATTGGACCTTGATATGAAAAAAGGGTTGAAAACCACTGGTGCAGACCTAGAAAGGTAGACGCCTCCTTCGGTTCTGGGCCGCGTGTGTACAAAGCTTGTTGTGTGCCATTAACCCATTCTGAACGGGAACCCATTTTGTCGCATCATGTTATGCTTTAGCTATTGAAAAATAGCAGATCTATAGATAGGTCTGCTATTTTTGAAAAAAATCGAAGAACGACTGACATTTTTAGAATCCGATCTCAGGTCAGAATGGGTTAATCAGACCATGTGTGTGTCCAGTGGAAACCTCGTATGAATCTGATCTCAGGTCAGAATGGGTTAAGCTTTGGCGTGCGCACAGCCATAGAGAAAGAGAGTTACGACATTGAGGGGGCAGAAAACGGAGCTCGGAGTTTGAAATACATTGTTTTCAACGAGGGCGGGAGGCACAAATAAGAGCTATTTTAGGCATGTGTGCAACATGACAACTGTTTTAAAGTATTGTACAGTGACAACTAAAGTCTCTGTAATGTTTGTGTTGTACTATTACTACAAAACGATCTAAAATAAAAGGGATTTAAGATCATTAAAGCTGGGCTGTTGCCTTGTGAGTCCAATGCATTTCTGCCTACTTCCGGTCCAGGACTTTGTCACTCTTCGCCAATAGAAGTCTATGTAGGAGAGCCTCTGTTGGACTGAAGCCAATAGAAGTCTATGTAGGAGAGCCTCCATTGGACTGAAGCCAATAGAAGTCTATGTAGGAGAGTCTCCATTGGACTGAAGCCAATAGAAGTCTATGTAGGAGAGCCTCCATTGGACTGAAGCCAATAGAAGTCTATGTAGGAGAGCCTCCATTGGACTGAAGCCAATAGAAGTCTATGTAGGAGAGCCTCCATTGGACTGAAGCCAATAGAAGTCTATGTAGGAGAGCCTCCATTGGACTGAAGCCAATAGAAGTCTATGTAGGAGAGCCTCCATTGGACTGAAGCCAATAGAAGTCTATGTAGGAGAGCCTCCATTAGACTGAAGCCAATAGAAGTCTATGTAGGAGAGCCTCCATTGGACTGAAGCCAATAGAAGTCTATGTAGGAGAGCCTCCGTTGGACTGAAACCCCATGAAGTGAACATAGTTGTCGTAACTGTCTTACTCTATGGCTCTGGGCGTGCGTAACGCAAGCGTGCCTTTCAACAGCACATCCGCTCAACTTCAGTGATGTCATGTTGTAGTTTTCAGTGAAGAGGTTTGACCACTGAAAACTACAACATGACATCACTGAAGTTGAGCGGACTATGAATAGGCCCCTCCTGTCCATCAACCGGTCAGTGTGACCATTATGGTTCCAAACCTTTTCATATCAAGGACCCCCAAATGGATATACTTGTCATCCCACGGACCCCCCCCGGGACCCCCATAAGAGAAGATTTCTACGGCTCTAGCACTGATTCTCTTCAACCGTTTTAATTTCAGGGACCCCCCCCCCAGTTTGACACGCAGCAGGCTATACGGACCCCCATTTCCTTCTTTTGGAACCACATTTAATTTTATATCGTAAAATCAATGTTAATTTCACTCAGAGGGTGTACGAACGGAACCAAATGTGGGTCCGTCTGGTTCCATTTGTACACTCTCTTGAGTCACAGACCAATAAGGGTCCATTTGGTTGCTTGTTATCATTTAGCTGGGGACCCCCTGGAACTCCCTCCCCTCCAGGACCCCACCGTGGGGGTCCCCGGACCCCCTCAAGGACCCCTCGGACCCCACAGTTCTCAGTGTGATCACCATGGTAACAGGATGTCTTCTACAGTTGTCCTCACAGCGCTGGCAGTGTCTCCTCCTCCTCATCCACGGTCACTCACCCCTCTCACAGCATGGTGGCGCTCTCACTCACTCTCTCTCTCCCCCTCTCCTCACACAGTCCATGTCTCTCTCTCTCTCTCTCTCTCCCCTCCTCCTCCTCCTCCTCCGCCTCCTCCCAGCCAGACCTGTGAATACATCGGTCACATGGAATCTGATGTTAAAGATCAGGTTGTTGCATTCAGACTGAGACAGATCTCCTGAAATCAGATTTGAATCGGATTTGAAAACCACCTCTGAATGTACGTCTCAGATCACAAAAGTCTGATTCCATGTGACCCGTTGGTGACCTGTCTGCATTTAGACTAATCAGTTTAAACAAATCGGATTCCAGTCTTGATGTGGCACAGATCTGATTCAGACTAGATTATTATTTGTAAATGGTTGCCTTTAGTGAACACATCACTTCAAGGGAAAAGGCAGCGCTCAACTCAAACAGTCTTTTAAGGATTCAGGCGTGTGCTGGGTGCAGATTCGAAGGGAACATGTAGAAACTAGAAAGAGAATAAAATATGCACTCTCAGTTGTAGTAAGAGTCTTATTTAATTGTAGATGATCCGCAGCAGCAGCAACAGTCAAACCAGACAAACGCGTTTCGGCGCGCAGACCTTCGTCAGTGTCAGAATTCTGACACTGACGAAGTCCTGCGCGCCGAAACTACTTTCCCTAGTGGACGCACTCTGAGCCCCCCACCCCCTCACACTCTGAGCCCCCCACCCCCTCACACTCTGAGCCCCCCACCCCCTCACACTCCGAGCCCCTCCCACCACACGTTTTCTTTCACCGGAGGAATCATATTCTCTATGAGGCAGTTCTCTGGGAAATATCGGTAGAGGGCGCAGCGAGCGGAGTAACTAAAAGTATTTATAATAATAAAATAATATAAAAAATTATAAAATAAAATCCCTTAATTTTGGCCAAAAAGTACAGTTTATACGTGTGGTGGGGGGCTCAGAGTGCGTCCACTAAGGAAAGTAGGCTTTCTATTGACACAACCCGTGTTTGTATTGGTGAGAAGGTCAAACGTTCGTGAGATTTCCACAGAAGAGGAGAGGCTGGTCTGATTGAGATTTGAGATTTAAAACTGAAAGTCCCATAGCCTTACTGCAGGGCAGAATCGAAGCAGTAAGGCTATGGACCAGAGCTACCTGTCTGTCTGTCTGTCTGTAGGTGCCAACGACAGCTGGGTGGGGTGAGACGGGTACCTGTCTGTCTGTCTCTAGGTGCCAACGACAGCTGGGTGGGGTGAGACGGGTACCTGTCTGTCTGTATCTAGGTGCCAACGACAGCTGGGTGGGGTGAGACGGGTACCTGTCTGTCTGTCTGTCTCTAGGTGCCAACGACAGCTGGGTGGGGTGAGACGGGTACCTGTCTGTCTGTCTGTCTCTAGGTGCCAACGACAGCTGGGTGGGGTGAGACGGGTACCTGTCTGTCTGTCTGTCTCTAGGTGCCAACGACAGCTGGGTGGGGTGAGACGGGTACCTGTCTGTCTGTATCTAGGTGCCAACGACAGCTGGGTGGGGTGAGACGGGTACCTGTCTGTCTGTCTGTCTCTAGGTGCCAACGACAGCTGGGTGGGGTGAGACGGGTACCTGTCTGTCTGTCTGTCTCTAGGTGCCAACGACAGCTGGGTGGGGTGAGACGGGTACCTGTCTGTCTGTCTCTAGGTGCCAACGACAGCTGGGTGGGGTGAGACGGGTACCTGTCTGTCTGTCTCTAGGTGCCAACGACAGCTGGGTGTGGTGAGACGGGTACCTGTCTGTCTGTCTCTAGGTGCCAACGACAGCTGGGTGGGGTGAGACGGGTACCTGTCTGTCTGTCTCTAGGTGCCAACGACAGCTGGGTGGGGTGAGACGGCGGGCAGACTGGCGTCGGGACAGTGGTACAGGAAACAGTTTCCCCAACAGCTGTAGCACAACAGGAAGAGGGCCGCCAGGAACACCTATAGAAAACAGAACAACAACAACAACATGTTGTTATACTTTGAGCTGTTGAAAAGAAATAGCAGATCTACAAGCTCGTAGAGCCGTGGCACCGAGTGCCGCTCTACGAGCTTGTAGATCTGCTATTTTTTTAGATGGGTTTACTTTTTAGCTTTGCAGTCGCTGCTGTGAATGTGCAAAAAGGTAAATGGTGCATTTTTTATTTTATTTTATATTTTTTTAATCCCACGATTTTGTAACCCATTTTTCACCCCTGTGTCAATCATCTAATGTGATCCTGGGCTCTACACACCCTCCGCCAACCTGGGGAGAGCAACGAACTTGAACTCACGCTTCCTTCATGCCCGAGTGTCCAAGTTCCAAATGGTGCATTTATATAGAACTTTATCCAAGGCGCTTTACATAGATTGTGCATTACATTCACCCATTCATTCACACACACATTCACACACCGATGCCGGAGGAAACCATGCAAGGCACCAACCAGCACATCAGGAACAATTAGGGGTTCAGTGTCTTGCTCAAGGACACTTTGACACTAACTCTGGGGGAGCACCACAGGGTTCGAACTGGCAACCTTGCGGTTTACCATCCAGCCACTCTACCGCTCAAACATTATTTTGACGACGACGAGTAGGCTAGTTGGTCTCCAAACATGCCGTAATCATTGTGTCATCATAGTAAATAAGCTATAGGTTTAGACATTATTCTGAAGAAAGCCTTATCATATTTAATTTCCGACGTTCCGTCATGTTTGTGTTATAATTAGGTCTGGTCCACAGGAGCAACGGTATTAGGGCTAATGGACCTGGAGAGTACAAATAAAATACAATAAAATGTTAAAATAAATAATATATAAAAACTAACGATGTTCCTTTTTAACCACTTAGAAAACAGCCATGATACTACGCTATTGTGTTGGATGGCTGCAGTTTGTCTAGTGATCCACAAGGTGGCAATGTTGGATTTCTTATCAACTAGATTCTATGAATCTAGAATTAGACATATTAATCTAAAATATGATTAGATCCATGAATCTTGATTGATTGATAGAGATATATGTATATATATATAGATTGATGTATTTATTAACAGTAATTTACAGTAATTTCGTTGTACATATAACAATAAAGATCTATCTATCAGTATGCAAGTACAACTTTTTGATGAATTGAACAAGGTGGACCCTCTTGTAAACAAGTGTAATGCTTTATTGGGTCGTCCACTCACAGTTAACAGTCTTTGTATTGAGTTTGTGCTTGAAATGTACTGTAATTCTGCAAACTGTTAATAAATATTTCAATCAATCAATCATAAAAACTTGAATTCACCCATTCATACACCGATGCAAGGCACCAACCAGCACATCAGGAGCAATTAGGGGTTCAGAGTCTTGCTCAAGGACACTTGGACACTCTGGGGGAGCACCACAGGGTTCGAACTGGCAACCTTGCCAGTCCATCCAACCGCTGAGCCACTGCCGGCGCCCCCAAAACTACTGCAACTATCATCAGGTTGTAAGGGAAGAGAGACGACTCACTCCTCTTTAGTTTAGTTACACTTAAAGGAGAAGTCCATGCTAGAATGCTTTCTTATCTTTCTTACGTTTCTTTGTAGTTGTTACGTCCCCACCAAAGAGGTCCAGGTGTTTTTTTGTGCAAAAACTCCTTATTGGCTATTTTCCCTACCATAAGCCCTCAATGAATTGCATTGCATTGCATTGAATGGGAATTGAATGGGGCTATGGGGTGTTATGCTAGTTCGCTTATTTCCATCGAAAGAAGTAGTAAAGTGTGCCACTTGGGATATTATTTACATTATGAAGAGAGGATATATAAAAATAAATTATAATTTTGAGCGATGGTAATAAGCGAATTAGCACAACACCCCCATAGCCCCATTCAATTCAATGCAATTCATTGAGGGCTTATGGTAGGGGAAATAGCCAATAAGGAGCTTTTGCACAAAATAACACCTGGACCTCTTTGGTGGGGACGTAACAACTACAAAGAAAGGTAAGAAAGCCTTTTAGTATGGAATTCTCCTTTAACACTGGATAACTATGGTTAAGTGGAAAAACACCCATGATTAATTGCACAAAAAAACTCCAGCAATTAGTTGCCGATGCGATTACAATTACTAAATTAGTTGACCACTAACTGAATAATCCATTTGATTATGATTAATCGATTATCTGTTGCAGCCTTACAACTCACCAGAGCACATTATAGTACAGGGTTGAGTCAACTCACCAGAGCACATTATAGTGCAGGGTTGAGTCAACTCACCAGAGCACATTATAGTGCAGGGTTGAGTCAACATACCAGAGTCATATAATACAGGGTTGAGTCAACTCACCAGAGCACATTATAGTACAGGGTTGAGTCAACTCACCAGAGCACATTATAGTGCAGGGTTGAGTCAACATACCAGAGTCATATAATACAGGGTTGAGTCAACTCACCAGAGCACATTATAGTGCAGGGTTGAGTCAACATACCAGAGTCATATAGTACAGGGTTGAGTCAACTCACCAGAGCACATTATAATACAGGGTTGAGTCAACATACCAGAGTCATATAATACAGGGTTGAGTCAACTCACCAGAGCACATTATAATACAGGGTTGAGTCAACATACCAGAGTCATATAATACAGGGTTGAGTCAACTCACCAGAGCACATTATAATACAGGGTTGAGTCAACTCACCAGAGCACATTATAGTACAGGGTTGAGTCAACTCACCAGAGCACATTATAGTACAGGGTTGAGTCAACTCACCAGAGCACATTATAATACAGGGTTGAGTCAACTCACCAGAGCACATTATAATACAGGGTTGAGTCAACATACCAGAGTCATATAATACAGGGTTGAGTCAACTCACCAGAGTCATATAATACAGGGTTGAGTCAACTCACCAGAGCACATTATAATACAGGGTTGAGTCAACATACCAGAGTCATATAATACAGGGTTGAGTCAACTCACCAGAGTCATATAATACAGGGTTGAGTCAACTCACCAGAGCACATTATAATACAGGGTTGAGTCAACTCACCAGAGCACATTATAGTACAGGGTTGAGTCAACTCACCAGAGCACATTATAATACAGGGTTGAGTCAACTCACCAGAGCACATTATAATACAGGGTTGAGTCAACTCACCAGAGCACATTATAGTACAGGGTTGAGTCAACTCACCAGAGCACATTATAATACAGGGTTGAGTCAACTCACCAGAGCACATTATAATACAGGGTTGAGTCAACTCACCAGAGCACATTATAATACAGGGTTGAGTCAACTCACCAGAGCACATTATAATACAGGGTTGAGTCAACTCACCAGAGCACATTATAGTACAGGGTTGAGTCAACTCACCAGAGCACATTATAGTACAGGGTTGAGTCAACTCACCAGAGCACATTATAGTACAGGGTTGAGTCAACTCACCAGAGCACATTATAGTACAGGGTTGAGTCAACTCACCAGAGCACATTATAGTACAGGGTTGAGTCAACTCACCAGAGCACATTATAGTACAGGGTTGAGTCAACTCACCAGAGCACATTATAGTACAGGGTTGAGTCAACTCACCAGAGCACATTATAATACAGGGTTGAGTCAACTCACCAGAGCACATTATAGTACAGGGTTGAGTCAACTCACCAGAGCACATTATAGTACAGGGTTGAGTCAACTCACCAGAGCACATTATAGTACAGGGTTGAGTCAACATACCAGAGTCATATAGTACAGGGTTGAGTCAACTCACCAGAGCACAGATGGTACAGGGCTTCCTCTCCAGCAGGAAGCTGAGCAGGTAGAATCCCATAAACATGGAGTGGTTGAACCACAGCGCCGGGTTCAGAGGCTTGGGGATCAGCAGTACCGGCAGCAACCACTGGAGGCAGTACATCCTTCCTGTTGTTGTTGTTGTCGTCGTCTAGGTGCTGGAAGTCTGTCCGTCCTGTCCGCTGTGGAACGAGAATGAACGTCACTCATTGGTTGCTATACAGACAGACCTGTTTTGATTGGTCCAGTGTTGTTTTCGTCGACTGAAAACCAAGACGAAAAATGTTCGTCGACTCTACCTTTTTTTCACTGACAAAAACTAAATGAAAACTAAGCTATGACGACTAAAACTAAGACTGAACATGTTGACAATTTCGTCAACTAAATGTTAGGAAGGGACTAGTGGACAAGAGATCCAGTATAAGTCATTTTACGCTTGGTTACATGCTGAAAATAGCCGATCTACAAGCTCACAACGCGTCGCAGCGCGATGCGTTGTGAGCTATTGGTGAACTATTGGTTCAATATTTTTTTTTAACCAACACAATGGCAAAAAAATTAGAAAATACCTCAAAAATGGAGTTAGTTTCCTCCCGAAAGAAACGTAGTACTATTATTATTATTATTATTATTTTACGATAATAAATGTACTTACGTTACCTTTCACCTCTGTGCTAGAGCTCAGCCACACAGCAGTGCAGATGTGTGGGAATTGTAGTCCAGATATGTGTGTGTGTGTGTGTGTGTGGGGGGGGTTTGTAGTTCTGATGTGTGGGATTTGTAGTCCAGATTTGTTGGGGGCAGGTTTGTAGTTCGGGGCTGGTTTAGTGTGTAGTTTGTGTACACGACATAGTGACAGTGTGTGGTCTTCTGTTAGGCATCCCAACCAGCAGGAGGCACTGTGGAGTCAGCAGGTCCTGCAGGTGTTGTGGTAATCCACTGGGGGGCAGCAGGGAGTCCAGGTCTTGTAGCGTTTGTGTTAATCCACTAGGCGGCGGTAGGGAGTCAACGTTACTGTTGTCAGGTCAGACCTACAGGACAGACAGACAGACAGACAGACAGACAGACAGACAGACAGACAGACAGACAGACAGACAGACAGACAGACAGACAGGTTGTACTGGTCAACATATAGACATATAAACGCGGAAGCATGAGCGTGCGTCACAGAGCGCATGTTCGGGTCCAAGTAGTCCCGGAAAAGATGACCTGTGATTGGCCACATGCTGGTCAGACTGTGGCAACGGCGCAGCCCCACCGTTGCCTGCTTTTTTGGCCACATAGAAGTGTATATCCATACGTTTCTAATTAATTTTTATAGTGCTTTTCCAAGTGCTCAAAGCGCTTTACAACGGTTCATTCATTCATACATTGGGAGGTGAAGCGGCGAACAGTCGACGCCAGCGTCCTCACTTCCCACATTCACACACCAACGGTGGCGAGCTCACACCGACCGACTCATTGGAGGCAATGTGGGGTTCAGTGTCTTGCCCCAAGGACACTTCCACATCGAACCGCCGACCCCAGGGATCATTGGACGACCTGCTCTACCTCCTGAGCCACAGCCGCCCATGAATGTTATGATGAACTGAACATGGTGGACCCTCTTGTAAACAAGTGTAATGCTTTATGGTGTCGTCCACTCACTCACATGGCATGTACTGTAATTCTGCAAACTGTTAATAAATCAATCAATAAATCAATGAAGAAAGTTAAAAAAGGGAAAGACGCAGTATGGTGAGAAAGGAGGGGGGGGGGGACTCAGACAATTACAGCCGTAGATGTGCTCTTTGAGAAAGCATTTCTGTAGACTTAGATAGCATTTGATACAGACTTATAGCATGTTATGTAGACAGCACTATAATTGCATTGTATGTAGTCATAGTACAGATGTATAGCATAGTAGTATAGATGTATAGTTTAGCTTCATTATACAGATATTCCACTGTTACTTTCTTAGCTTACGCATGTTTCATGATAAATGTTTTTATGCGATGTATTCCCATGCTTTTTTGTTCTTGCTTAATGTAAGTCGCTCTGGATTAAGAGCGTCTGCTAAATGCCTAAATTGTAAATTGTTTGGTTTGGAAGGAGTCCAAGGGATCCACATGTCGTAATGTCTGTTGGTTTTGATTGATTGATTCAAATATGTATTAACACATTGCAGAATTACAGTACATTTCAAGCACAAAGTCAATACAAAGACTGTTAACTGTGAGAGTGGACGACCCAATTAAGCATTACACGTGACATGTTTACAAGAGGGTCCACCATGTTCAATTCATCAAAACATTTAGAGCCGTACAAATAGACACTTCTATATAAGTCAAAGAACAGAACAGGAATTCATCATAAAGGAGCTAAAAAAATGGAAAGGTAGGGCGTTCCACATTTTGGTGGCATCATTGCATGCATAGGAGCGAAATGAATTGAACCCCTGGTTTGAGCCGAACCTGGGTTAATGCTATAGCAGAACCACCACAGTGCATTCATTAACACATAAACAAATCTTGTGATTTAATTTGAATTAATTAAAGCCTGGACTCATTCAGGAAACAACAAACAGCACATGAATGCTGGGCACACTGGTTCCCAAAGTGGGGTCTGGGGACCCCTAGGGGTCCTCGAGGGAGTTCCAGGGGGTCCCCAGACAAATGATAGTTAGGAAATGGACCCTTATGGGTCTGTAACTCTGAGAGTGTACAAATGGAACCAAATGGACCCTTATGGGTCTGTAACTCTGAGTGTACAAATGGAACCAAATGGACCCTTATGGGTCTGTAACTCTGAGTGTACAAATGGAACCAAATGGACCCTAATGGGTCTGCTTTTCATGTGATGTATTCCCATGCTTTTTTGTTCTTGCTTAATGTAAATCGCTCTGGATTAAGAACGTCTGCTAAATGCCCATATTGTAAATTGTCTGTAAGTCAAGAGTGTACAAATGGAACCAAATGGACCCTAATGGTTCCATTTTTACACTCTCAGAGTTAAATTAACATTGATTTTTACAATATAAATGGGGGTCCCAGAGATAGAAATGCCATTAAATGGAGGGGGTCCGTAGCCTAATTCATGTCAAACCTGGGGGCCCTTCAAATGAAAACGGTTGAAAATCACTGCTAGATCCATACAATTCTACTCTTCTGGGGTGTCCTCCTTGGCATATATTTTCACATGGGGATCCGCAAGGCTAATGAGCATCATTCTGGGGGTCCATGAGGAAGTTTAATGGGAACCACACTGTGCTAAGCTAGCACAGCAGGCTAATGCTAATGCTAGCAGCAGGCAGCATTTTTTTTTGCTGTTTTCCTCCTACTAACAATAAACTGGACTTAAATTAAAAACCCCAGGCGTACAAAACATTAAAAACCCGTTAGATTAAAACCCCCGAGACGTCGCGGAACGTTCGGTTACAGCGAGAGGCGGTGAATGAATAAGTATAAATGTAAAAAGGTAAACAAACCTGACGGAGCTATTTCCGTCTCATTGTCACTGAGACTCCATTACTGCTGCGTACAAGGTCAGGGTTGCCACGTCCCGCGAGAAACAAGCAAGCAAAGCCCAAGGCTGGCGTTGCCAGGTCTATGAAAGCATTAAGCCCCGAAAGAAGCGACTATTATTATTATGAGCTGATTGAAATTGGTAGAAGTTTATTTTTTAATATTTCACAGTAATGTGCAGAATGAGTACATTTCTACACAGTATTCCACAGTGATGTGTGCAGAATGAGTACATTTCTACACAGTATTTCACATATGTGCAGATTCAATGAGTACATTTCTACACAGTATTTCACAGTAATGTGTGCAGAACATTTCTACACAGTATTCCACAGTGATGTGTGCAGAATGAGTACATTTCTACACAGTATTTCACAGTAATGTGTGCAGAATGAGTACATTTCTACACAGTATTTCACAGTAATGTGTGCAGAATGAGTACATTTCTACACAGTATTTCACAGTAATGTGCAGAATGAGTACATTTCTACACAGTATTTCACAGTGATGTGTGTAGAATGAGTACATTTCTACACAGTATTTCACAGTAATGTGTGCAGAATGAGTACATTTCTACACAGTATTTCACAGTAATGTGTGCAGAATGAGTACATTTCTACACAGTATTTCACAGTGATGTGTGCAGAATGAGTACATTTCTATGCAGTATTTCACAGTAATGTGTGCAGAATGAGTACATTTCTACACAGTATTTCACAGTAATGTGTGCAGAATGAGTACATTTCTACACAGTATTTCACAGTGATGTGTGCAGAATGAGTACATTTCTATGCAGTATTTCACAGTAATGTGTGCAGAATGAGTACATTTCTACACAGTATTTCACAGTGATGTGTGCAGAATGAGTACATTTCTATGCAGTATTTCACAGTAATGTGTGCAGAATGAGTACATTTCTACACAGTATTTCACAGTGATGTGTGCAGAATGAGTACATTTCTACACAGTATTTCACAGTAATGTGTGCAGAATGAGTACATTTCTACACAGTATTTCACAGTGATGTGTGCAGAATGGGTACATTTATTACTACATTTCAAATGAAAGCACAAAAACAGAAAAAGTTGACTTTGAGATCGAAACCATGCATGTGACATGTGATCTATAATGTTTGATTGTATTGTTTTTTACTGTATTTTGTGTATTAACCTTGGCTACATTGAAAATGAGGCCTTGCCCTCAACTGTATCTGATGATGATGATGACAAAACACTTGTTTACATCAAGTTCCTCCATTTTCAATTCATCAGATTTATAGACTTACAAATATATAGGCTACACAAAAAAAACAGGAAATCATCCTATAAAGAAAGTTAAAAAAAGGGGTAAATGTGTACAGTATGGAGAGAAAGGGAAAGAGTGTGTGTGTGTGTGTGTGTGTGTGTGTGTGTGTGTGTGTGTGTGTGTGTGTGTGTGTGTGTGTGTGTGTGTGTGTCGCTCTCTCTCTCTCGCTCTCTCTCTCCTCACCCTCACTGTCACCTGTTTCTCTGTGTCCCCAGACCTCCCCCTCCCTCCCTCCCCCCCTCTCTCTCTCTCTCTCTCCCTCTCGCTCCCTCTCTCTCTCTCTCTCTCTCTCTCTCTCTCTCTCTCTCCCTCTCCCCCCCACCCTCTCTCCCCCTCAGTCTGTGTCTGTGTCTCTCTCTCATCATCATCTCACCCTCGCAACAACACCATCCATCCGTCGGTCCGTCGGTCCGTCCGTCCGTGCGTCCTGGATGTGACCGTGTTGTGGAACAAAGCTAGCGGACACACCATGTCTGGTCAGCGGCAGCAGGTAGGGGCTAATACCGCACCGTCCGACCGAGACGAGACGCCTTCATTCACACATTCACACATGCATGCATTCCGTTCGCACGCACGCACGCACGCGATGCGCGAGAAGACCACACGCACGCACATTATCTTTTGTGTTCATTTATAAACGAGCGATATCTGTGGTGGGGAGGGGGGGCTTTTCTCACCCCTTTTTTATAGAATCGATGCTGTCAGTGATGTGGCAGAGCCTCGACACACATGCATTCATTTTAAACCGTTATAACCGTTAGCTAATAATTATAATAATAACAATGATAACACAAGTGCATCCATTTAAACCATGCATGCATGAAGGACTGTGTGTCCTAACCTTAGTAGAGCACGTTTAATAGTAGCATTTTATGATAATATTAAATATTGATGGTTGATATGTGATTATCATTAGCCTATGATTGTATTGCAATCTCCCCGCGCCGTATCATGTTTACATTCATATAATAATCCGTGGATGATGATATTGGTTTGGTTCGCATCATTATTACATTTATGATGAAATAACCTAATTTCCTATTATGGTTGATAAGGATGATATCATGTTTATACATTGTCAGCTTTAATAGGTTAGATATAAGCTATATCAGGTTAAAGCTAACATCTGGGTTAGTAGGTTATAAGCTATATGGTTAGTAGGTTAAATGTTAAGCTCTAGTATAACTAGTTAAGCCATGTTTCGACCAGTGGTCCGGGGACCACCAGTGGTCCTTGAGGGGGTTCCAGGTGGACCCCAGGGCCCATGCAGCTAAAATGATGGAGATAGTTTGTAGCCAAATGGACCCTTATAGATCTTTAACTCTTGAATTGTGGACAAGATCGTATATCCAACATAACAAAATGTTTGTTTTTGTCTCTTCCAAATTATGTCGGTCCGCCCGTGGCTCAAATGCCAAATAAAGAATGGGCCTTTTAATGAAACGGGTTGAAAACCACTGAGTTAAACTATATGATAAGGGTATAGTCGCTAACAGATTAGTAGGTTAACTGTATGATTAGTATAGGTTAACTTATATGCTAGATAATATACAGGTAAGCTTGTAGATCAGCTATTTTCGGGGCACAACCCAGGCAGCACTCTTTAGCTATAGTGGAGATGCAGGTGTAACGACATGGAAATTCGTTCAACGCAAAATGCTGTGTTCAAGTTCAGGAGACTTCGGGGGAAAAAAAGCAATTCTCCTGAATGCATGCCTATAATGGCATGGCATGGAAAGGAGAGGAGAGGAGTGGCATTTGCATTTATTTCACCATGTAGTAAATGCTGCAGAATTCGTGATCTGGGGGAGAGGGCAGTTGTTTTACAGACGGGGGAAAAGGGCAAGGGCTGAAGCCCCCTTTGATGTCTATGTGTGCACGTCTCTGCTTCGGCAATGTGTAGTTTTAGGTGTACATTTGCTGCAGGCTATAAAAGATAAGGTAGTTATAGATAAGATAGATATAAGTGAACGGCAAATCGAGAATCGAGTGACAAAGTGAGTTTAATGTCGTTTAACGTTGTTCGGTATATCGTGAAGGTTCCGGGAGCACTTGCCTGGAAAGCCTTGTAAGGAATGAGGAGACTAGAGAGTGTGGAAATTACATATGGGAGAAGACCTTAAGAGGCGGCTGTAGAGTCAGTACTGCTGTATGGGGCCGAGACAGGGACCCTCACAGTGGAGTCAGTACTGCTGTATATGGGGCCGAGACAGGGACCCTCACAGTGGAGTCAGTACTGCTGTATGGGGCCGAGACAGGGACCCTCACAGTGGAGTCAGTACTGCTGTATATGGGGCCGAGACATGGACCCTCACAGTGGAGTCAGTACTGCTGTATGGGGCCGAGACAGTGGAGTCAGTACTGCTGTATATATGGGGCCGAGACATGGACCCTCACAGTGGAGTCAGTATACTGCTGTATATGGGGCCGAGACATGGACCCTCACAGTGGAGTCAGTATACTGCTGTATATGGGGCCGAGACATGGACCCTCACAGTGGAGTCAGTACTGCTGTATGGGGCTGAGACAGTGGAGTCAGTACTGCTGTATATATGGGGCCGAGACATGGACGCTCACAGTGGAGTCAGTACTGCTGTATGGGGCCGAGACATGGACCCTCACAGTGGAGTCAGTACTGCTGTATATGGGGCCGAGACATGGACCCTCACAGTGGAGTCAGTACTGCTGTATGGGGCCGAGACATGGACCCTCACAGTGGAGTCAGTACTGTTGTATGGGTCCGAGACAGTGGAGTCAGTACTGCCAGACCAACAATATATATATTTCGTTTTTGGTCTGAGGGGCTAAAGGGCTCCATTTTCGTCACCGCTAAACCCCTTATCCCTAAACTTCTTTGCCTTTTTTTTCTTTCTTTTTTTACTATTTTGAAAAACATTTTTGAATAGTTCAACTAGCCAATCTACATCGACACGTTGTGAGCTTGTAGACTGGGCCATTTTAACTATTAAAAAATGTGTTGCAAAATAGTAAAAAAAAAAGGTAAAGAAGTTTATGAATAAGGGGTTTAGCTGTGATGGAAATGGAGCCCTATAAGTGTCATTGGTACTGTATAGGCTATACACTATATTTATCATTTTATTTTAAAAGGCTTATAAAAAATCATCATGCAGGAAAAGATACAATGAGAGAGCTTTACAACAGATAGCCAACTTTACAACAGAAAGCCAACTATTAGGGGACTAATTAAGGGCCCTATTTTCATCAGTGCAAGCTTTCGCCACCTCATAGCTGTCAGTGTTATTTGTGCATTGCTGTGTTGTTGAACACATACACATGCTTAATGTGGAGAAAGTGACACGCACGAAGGTGATGGCAATAATACTAATTATTGGGGCCGGGGGGGGGGGGGGGGGGGGTGACTGACCCCAGCAAGCCAAATGACGTCATGAAGACGTCATGATGACATCATGATGACATCATGATGACGTCCTCCGGTGACTCCGGTGACAGTCAGGATATAGGCCAGATCACAGCTTCACCAGTTGAAATAATATATAGCTTATTCTGGGCCAGATCTGACTATAGTTTATGATATGACTTAAGTTGATGTTGTGACCTCTATCGGACTCTCTGTGATTCATCCAGGGATGTCTGTCTAAGGGCCGATTCATTCTCCTATTTTAGAGCCGAATAAAAGTCTGTTCGGCGCTGTAGAGCCTACAATGTGACGTCATTTGAGGTTCGGGGGGGGGGGGGGGGGGGGGGTACCGTCCTAAAGTCGTCTCTTCGGTGCTACTGAAAATTTCTGACGAGCCGAAATAATTTCGGCACTACAGCGCCGAAACAGCTGTAAAATAGGAGTATGAATCGGCACTTAGTGGGCAGAGTTTATGTTGGTTGAAATCAGGTGATATTCTGGGCCAGATCTGACTATAGTTATGATATGACTTAAGTTGATGTTGTGACCTCTATCGGACTCTCTGTGTCTCATCCAGGGACGTCTGTCTTAGTGGGCAGAGTTTATGTTGGTTGAAATCAGGTGACATTCTGGGCCAGATCTGACCGGTCTTGGTTTGACTTGATTCGGCCCCAATAGAGACGTCACTGATTAAGTCCAGGTTCCTGACCGTGCTTGTATATGTTTATGTTTACGGTGAAGAAATACTAATAACCATAAATAAAGCAATACACATAAATAAGTGTTATAGTGGAACATAACCTGCTGAGTGATACAACAACAACAACAATAATAACAATAATATTAATAATAATAAACGGCTACAATTTACAATTTAGGCATTTAGCAGACGCTCTTAATCCAGAGCGACTTACATTAAGCAAGAACAACAAAAGCATGGGAATACATCACATAAAAACATTTATCATGAAACATGCGTAAGCTAACAGTGGAAAGTAACAGTGGAATATCTATATAATGAAACTATACATATAAACTACTACTACTAATAATAATAATAATACTAATAATAATACTACTAATAATAATAATAGCCCAGTCAGGGTGTGCAGTATAATGGAGGTAATGTGATAATAATAGAATGTTCTTCTCTCTCAGGGACAAAGCACCAAGGTTGAAATGCAACACTGCCCTGCAAACTGCACCATCATATGTACTGCAAAGACCACTCTGCTCTCCTAAATCACCATCATATGTACTGAGACCACTCCATCTAGCTCCCCTAAATCACCATCATATGTACTGAGACCACTCTATCTGGCTCTCCTAAATCACTGCACCATCATATGTACTGAGACCACTCCATCTAGCTCTCCTAAATCACCATCATATGTACTGAGACCACTCCATCTAGCTCTCCTAAATCACCATCATATGTACTGAGACCACTCTATCAGGCTCTCCTAAATCACCATCATATGTACTGAGACCACTCCATCTGGCTCTCCTAAATCACCATCATATGTACTGAGACCACTCCATCTGGCTCTCCTAAATCACCATCATATGTACTGAGACCACTCCATCTAGCTCTCCTAAATCACCATCATATGTACTGAGACCACTCCATCTAGCTCTCCTAAATCACCATCATATGTACTGAGACCACTCTATCAGGCTCTCCTAAATCACCATCATATGTACTGAGACCACTCCATCTAGCTCTCCTAAATCACCATCATATGTACTGAGACCACTCTATCTAGCTCTCCTAAATCACCATCATATGTACTGAGACCACTCCATCTAGCTCTCCTAAATCACCATCATATGTACTGAGACCACTCCATCTATCTCTCCTAAATCACCATCATATGTACTGAGACCACTCTATCCAGCTCTCCTAAATCACCATCATATGTACTGAGACCACTCTATCCAGCTCTCCTAAATCACCATCATATGTACTGAGACCACTCTATCTAAAGCTCTCCTAAATCACCATCATATGTACTGAGACCACTCTATCAGGCTCTCCTAAATCACCATCATATGTACTGAGACCACTCTATCTAAAGCTCTCCTAAATCACCATCATATGTACTGAGACCACTCCATCTAGCTCTCCTAAATCACCATCATATGTACTGAGACCACTCCATCTAGCTCCCCTAAATCACCATCATATGTACTGAGACCACTCTATCTAGCTCCCCTAAATCACCATCATATGTACTGAGACCACTCTATCTAAAGCTCTCCTAAATCACCATCATATGTACTGAGACCACTCTATCTAAAGCTCTCCTAAATCACCATCATATGTACTGAGACCACTCTATCCAGCTCTCCTAAATCACCATCATATGTACTGAGACCACTCCATCTGGCTCTCCTAAATCACCATCATATGTACTGAGACCACTCCATCCAGCTCTCCTAAATCACCATCATATGTACTGAGACCACTCTATCCAGCTCTCCTAAATCACCATCATATGTACTGAGACCACTCCATCCAGCTCTCCTAAATCACCATCATATGTACTGAGACCACTCTATCTAAAGCTCTCCTAAATCACCATCATATGTACTGAGACCACTCCATCTAGCTCTCCTAAATCACCATCATATGTACTGAGACCACTCTATCAGGCTCTCCTAAATCACTGCTTCCCAAACCTTTTCATGTCAAGGACCCCCAAATCCGCATCTATTAGGCCGCGGACCCCCCCATTTGAAGACTATATGGCAGTGCCCCCCGATAAGAAAAGTTATTCCTGAAAGATATTTATTTCATGGACCCCCAGTTTCACAAGCATTAAAGGCTATGGACCCCCATTTAATGGCATTTCTGTATCTCTGGTACCTCAATTTATATTGTAAAACCACTGTTAATGTAACTCACTGGGCTGTATTTTGCGTGTCTTAAGTACCAGGTCTTATTCCCTAACTCAGTGTTTCCCAACCTTTTTTGTCCCAGGGAACACTTTTCATAGCCCTAAAATATCGGGGAACACCTAGGGGGGGGGGGGGTGTGTATATATATATATATATATATATATATATATATTAAATATATATATTAAATATATATATTAAATATATAGTAAAACGTAAAAGTAAATATACTTTTAAAAACACACATGACAGCACTCATCAAATAACTTCAAAGAGAAAGAAAAGGACAGAGACAGAGCCTCAGTTTAAAAACAATTGCTCATATGAAATGTGAAATGCCACCTAATCCTTTTCCTTTCTTTATTATGAGCCAACTTGTGAACGCTGCATGCTTTTATTGTGAAGGGTCTCAGTTCTCACAGCCTGCTTATTTCCACGTGCTGAAAATAGCTGATCGACAAGCTCACAACGCGTTGCGTCCGCAACGCGCTGTGAGCTTGTAGATCAGCCATTTTCAGCATGCAAGCATAACACGTGTACGACGAAGAATAAATCAGGCATCGCTGCGCTTCTGTGAAGGGAGGGAGATATATTTTGTTGGCCGAACGAGGCGATCATGTTTGGACATTCTATGGACAGCTATTTTGGACAGCTATTTTTCGTGGCACATTATGTTTAATCACAACAACGTCACGTTTACTTTACCTCCTCAGTGTTTGGGTCGGGACATGTATGTGTCTGCTGTCTACGTGCATATGCACTCTGCGCGCTCCAGTCTTTCTGGAGGGAGCGAAATGTAGCGTCTTCTGCATGCATCTAAGCATTAACATTTCAATGGCCGAGGGTCGTTAGAGTCTATTGTTCCGTGTTGTAGTTATCGCATGTCTAATGGTTAGACGTGTGACAACAACGACGCAACAATAGGAAGCCTGCAGCTCAATAGCTTTTGCTTTCGGGGGAGGGATAGTGTTAATTTAGTTAAAATCAGGCGGAACACTTGGAGACATCAAGAGGAGCACCATAGCTCCCCGTAGCACAGGTTGGGAAACACTGCCCTAACTTGAGTAAACTAAAGACCTGGAGGCGTGGTCAATGCTCTTTGGCCACTCAGAATAGCCAAATGGCATTGATCACGCCTCCAGGTCTTTAGTTTACTCAAGTTAGGGAATAAGACCTGGTACTTAAGACACGCAAAATACAGCCCAGTGAGTGTACAAATGGAACGGAACGTTCGGGGTCCATTTGTACACTCTCTGAGTTACAGACCAATAAGGGTCCATTTGGTTCCTATAACTATAGGGACCCCCATGGAACTCCCTCAAGTACCTATTTCTATCTCTGGGACCGCCATGTACAGTATATTGTAAAATCAAAGTTAATGTAACTCTGAGAGTGCACAAATGGAACCAAATGGACCCATTTGTACATTCTCTTAGTGACAGACCCATAAGTACTCTGACACGAGTACAGCAGGTATTGCATAGCCCGGCCCGGCTATGCAAAGCTTAGACTAACCCGGGTGGGTCATCATGGATCTCCAACTCCCATCGTTGGCGACTCGGTACTGCCGGCAGTGCCGGTTCTAGGCCTTTAGTGGCCCCAAGCAACATAATATTATGTTGACCCCCCCCCCCCCGCGGGTCCAGAAAAATCTGTAAATTTGCCATGAAAATGCTTCAATCTGGTTTACTTGTGGCCAGTAGCCCATGTAAGGGATAGGGGATACATAAAAAAATAAATAATAATCTTCTCCCTGTGACGAGGCCCCCTCAGTGGTTGAGGCCACTGATGGAGGGGAAAGGAACTGGTTGGAATAACGTGTTCCTTCCACGCGCTACGACGTCCAACCAGGGAAACTCCCCCCTGTCAGGTTGTAAAGGAGCAACTTGGACACTCAGGCATGAAGGAAGCATGAGTTCAAGTCCGTTGCTCTCCCCTTGTCCCCCATATATGGGGACTAGGTTGGCGGAGGGTGTGTAGAGCCCAGGATCACATTAGATGATTGACACAGGGGTGAAAAATGGGTTACAAAATCGTGGGATGAAAAATATATATTAAAAAAGAAAAGGTATGTGTGAATTAATGGGTGAATGTAATCTATATGTAATGCGGCGTGGATGAAAGGGGCTATATTATTATTATTATTAATAATGCACCAATGCGTTTATTCCCTTCCATGGTGTGAAACAACAGGACAGGGCGATGATGATGATGATGATGTCGTCGTCGTCGTGGAGGACATGATCGCGGCGTCTGGTCGAGAACGCCGATGGATCGTCACAACGGCGGGGTAGAGCTCCGGGAACTCGGAGGAGGAGGCGCGGCGTGGAGGCGGGGCTTCGAGAACGCCTCCTTCCTGCAGGATGAGGAGGGGCAGGACCAGCGGCGGGCGGGGGAGGGGGGGGGAGCGGCGCCGCCCCCGCAGCCCGCCGGACCCTCTTCGGGCCCCTCCTCCTCCTCACGCAACAAGGTCGGTCGTTTTTTCCAGATGTATTTGATCAGGGCGGCTGTGGCTCAGGAGGTAGAGCAGGTCGTCCAATGATCCCTGGGGTCGGCGGTTCGAATCCCGGCTCCTCCTCCTCCTGTCCTACATGTGGAAGTGTCCTTGGGCAAGAAGACACTGAACCCTACATTGCCTCCAATGAGTCGGTCGGTGTGAGCTCGCCACCGTCGGTGTGTGAATGTGGGGAAGTGAGGACGCTGGCGTCGACTGTTCGCCGCTTCACCTCCCAACGTATGAATGAATGAACCTTCACCTCCCAATGTATGAATGAATGAACCTTCACCTCCCAACGTATGAATGAATGAACCTTCACCTCCCAACGTATGAATGAATGAACCTTCACCTCCCAATGTATGAATGAATGAACCTTCACCTCCCAATGAATGAATGGACCATATTGTAAAGCGCTTTGAGCACTTGGAAAAGCGCTATAAAAATGCAATTCATTATTAACTTGTACAACATGTCTATTTGACTCACTCCAAGACATACTGTACTCGGTTTGTGTGATCGTTGGCAGATTGTAGGTGATAAAAATACACTTAAACATGGATTTGTTTCATGGGGCCTAATACGGCCCATTCATACTCCTATTTCACCGCTGTTTCGGCGCTGTAGTGCCGAAATGATTTCGGCTCGTCTAAACATTTCAGTAGCACCGAAGAGACGACTTTAGGACGGTACCCGCCCCACAGCTGTAAGACTATAAAACACACTTGCTTTCCCTCTGATCCCATTGGCCTCTCTCTCTCTCTCTCTCTCTAGGGAGGAGAGCAGCAGCAGTACGAAGAGGAGACAGCAGGGGGCAGCATTGCTCATTCGGTGCAGGACTTTGCAGAATTCAACAACGGCGGCGGTGGCGGCGGTGGGGGCGGGGTCAGCGTGGAGGACCGCTCAGCGGACTACGGCTTCGTGGCGGCGCTGGTGTTCCTGGTGAGCGGCATCCTGCTGGTGGTCATCGCCTACGCCATCCCCCGGGAGGTCAAGGTGGGTGGAGTCACGTGCTGTTGTATATAATTATGTATATAATTATAACGATGCAATGTGACACATAGCTTTTACATAACTACGATATGATACGATACGACTTCATTGTCAGCTTGCACTGAAATTAGTTTTGCGTCGGTAGACATTATACAGGACAAAAATCACAGAAACAATCTATGAGCGAGAACATATCCACTGGTTTAACGACTTTGGTTTAGAAGCAAGACAGACTGTTTTTCTTAAACGTATAGGGACTCTAAACCGCCTCATATGGAGGACAACGGTTGATATTCATCATTTAAAAACATGTTAAGGGGTCAGAAGAGATACTCTTCACCAGTCTAAAGGCTTTCATGGTGGAGGTTCAATGCCTTGTCCAATTAGGGCACTGCATCGGTGGTAATTTTAACATGCCGGTCCGGGGATACGAACTATAGCGACCTTCACGATATCAAGACCGCTCCGCAAACCGTTCGGCCACCGCTGCCACCTCACCACCGAAAATCCAGACTATATGAATAGTTTTCACTATATTTTGACACTTAAAGGCATATTCAGTGATTTCACTTAAAAAAACCTTAGGTTTCGTTTTTTGCCTTGGGACCCAAGCTTTCATCCAATCAGGATAGAGAACCAAAAACGAAACCTAAGGTTTTTTGACCCCCCCAGGGATTAACTGGGAACAGGGAGGAACTCCTTATATGGTCAGCACACTCTATAGTAGAGAGGATTATCACAACAAAAAACAAAAAAATAAGTGATATTTGAATTAAGTGAAATCACTGAATATACCTTTAATTGCTTTGACAAATGTATAAAACGTATATATAAATGTTTTCTCATGCCCAATAATAATAAATCTCCTTTTTTGAACTGAACTGAACTGCCTTGAAGGTGGAGGAGCCGGACGCGGTGTCGGCGCGCCAGATGGAGCGTCTGGAGCTCTACTACGCGCGGCTGGGCGCCCACCTGGACAAGTGCATCATCGCCGGGCTGGGCCTGCTGACGCTGGGCGGCATGCTGCTGTCCGTGCTGCTCATGGTGTCCATCTGCCGCGGCGGAGGCGGGGGCGGCGGGGACTGGAACCCGCGACGCGGCGGAGGGGGAGGTGGCGGCGCCGGGACCATGTTCGTCAGACCCAAGAGGACTTACGGCTCCATCAACCTGAGGATGAAGCAGCTGGCCACTGGGGAGGACGTCATCGCGGGAGGAGGAGGGGGGGTGGAATTTGATGAACCCGCCACGGCGGAGATGGCGGCGGGTCGACTGGACTCTAAAGCGGAAGCACCGCCGCGGCCGGCCGGGACCGGGGGGAGCCAGTAAAAGGGACTGGTTTGGAGCCAGTAAAAGGGACCGGTTTGGAGGCAGTAAAAGGGACCGGTTTGGAGCCAGTAACGGGACCGGTGGGAGCCAGTAAAAGGGACCGGTTTGGAGGCAGTAACGGGACCGGTTTGGAGCCAGTAACGGGACCGGTGGGAGCCAGTAAAAGGGACCGGTTTGGAGCCAGTAAAGGGACCGGTTTGGAGGCAGTAAAAGGGACCGGTTTGGAGGCAGTAACGGGACCGGTTTGGAGCCAGTAAAGGAGCCATGCAGCGCGGAACCGTTGTTTGGAGATGTTGTACACATAAGCTGGTCAGGGACGTGCAGCAGAGTGTTAGAAAAGGGCATGGGGGGCAGAAATCCGGTAAAAGAGGGCACTTTATGGACAAAAACAAATTGCGAAAATAGCAGATCTACAAGCTTGTAGCTTGTAGATCGGCTGTTTTCGGGGGGCGCAGCCCCAGCACTCTTTGGCTAGTGGAGATGCGGTGTGTAACGACGTTGGATTTCTAAACATGTTTTGTTCAACGCGAAATATGTTCAAGTTTAGGAGAAGAGGAGAGAAAAAAAGAATTCTCCTGAATGCTGCCTTCCCGGCATGGCATGGAAAGGAGTGGCCATTTGCATTGGAGAGGGCAGATGTTTTACAGACGGGCAGGGGCTGAAGCCCCCTTTGATGTCTATGTGTGCAGTGTGCACGTCTCTGCAGCTGGTGGTGCACATGCAGGCAATTAGCTGCATGTGGTTTTGATTTTCATTTGTCCATTTTATCCCAACCCACCGCACTGCAACCAACAACCAACCCACCGCACTGCAAACCACCGCACTGCAACCACCAACCCACCGCACTGCAAACCAACCTCCAACCCACCGCACTGCAAACCAACCTCCAACCCACCCTCCAACCCACCGCACTGCAAATCAACCTCCAACCCACCGCACTGCAAATCAACCTCCAACCCACCGCACTGCAAATCAACCTCCAACCCACCGCACTGCAAATCAACCTCCAACCCACCGCACTGCAAACCAACCTCCAACCCACCGCACTGCAAATCAACCTCCAACCCACCGCACTGCAAATCAACCTCCAACCCACCGCACTGCAAACCAACCTCCAACCCACCCTCCAACCCACCGCACTGCAAATCAACCTCCAACCCACCGCACTGCAAATCAACCTCCAACCCACCGCACTGCAAATCAACCTCCAACCCACCGCACTGCAAATCAACCTCCAACCCACCGCACTGCAAATCAACCTCCAACCCACCGCACTGCAAACCAACCTCCAACCCACCGCACTGCAAATCAACCTCCAACCCACCGCACTGCAAATCAACCTCCAACCCACCGCACTGCAAACCAACCTCCAACCCACCCTCCAACCCACCGCACTGCAAACCAACCTCCAACCCACCGCACTGCAAACCAACCTCCAACCCACCGCACTGCAAACCAACCTCCAACCCACCGCACTGCAAACCAACCTCCAACCCACCGCACTGCAAACCAACCTCCAACCCACCCTCCAACCCACCGCACTGCAAACCAACCTCCAACCCACCGCACTGCAAACCAACCTCCAACCCACCGCAAACCAACCTCCAACCCACCGCACTGCAAACCAACCTCCAACCCACCGCACTGCAAACCAACCTCCAACCCACCGCACTGCAAACCAACCTCCAACCCACCGCACTGCAAACCAACCTCCAACCCACCGCACTGCAAACCACCACACTGCAACCACCAACCCACCGCACTGCAACCAACCCACCACACTGCAACCACCAACCCACCGCACTGCAACCAACCCACCACACTGCAACCACCAACCCACCGCACTGCAACCAACCACCAAACCACCGCACTGCAAACCACCGCACTGCAACCAACCACCGACCCACCGCACTGCAAACCACCGCACTGCAACCAACCACCGAATGAATGAATGAATCCGCTTAAGTACTAAGCCACCAGTGAGTAAGAATAGTTTGTTTGGTATATATCCATATTTTATTCCAAATCTGTTCGGTGTGTGTGCAATATGGTAGCCTGGGGGTTAATATGGTAGCCTGGGGGTTAATATGGTAGCCTGGGGGTTAATATGGTAGCCTGGGGGTTTTCCGTGAATCAGAATTGTCACTTTGCTACTCAGTCTGGAAAGGCTCCAATTCTCCAAGGTAGGCGGGACCTTAGAGTATATATATGAGTAGAGACGGCACCCGGAGGAAACCCTGAGGCGAAATGGACATAGTGGCCAAATTTGGTATTGCAGTTTGGACCCAAATCGTGAACGCGCTGGTCCGTTGACTATCACTGCGCACGTTCATGATGACGACACGCGAGCGCTGTTTCATACGTCAACGCACGTGAACGCGTGCAATGATAGTCAACGGACAACGGCACAGCGCGTTCACGATATGGGTCCAATCCATCCCAGAATGCACTCTGTTCCTATACCCGGAAGGAGGAGTGAAATCCGCCTCATGCGCGACTTAATGCAAGTGGCTGGGAGGAGAGATCCGGTGGCCGTCTCTATTCATATATACGCTAAGGGGCGGGACGTATACCCCCCGCGGTGAAATGGACCCAGGCTGGAACCCGGGCTAGAACCCAGGCTAGAACCCGGGCTAGCAAAACATGGCGCGGGTGGATGTACCGCGGGTGGATGTACCGCCGGTCGCCGGAGGACGTGAATGGAGCTGAGAGGAGAAGCACAACATGAGCACAAAACGACTGTCCTTTCAGACTCACAGCTTTATGACCAACAACAACAACAACAACAACAACTGGAGTTACTTTCAAACTGAACCTTTAAAGATGAATTATGAACTGAACCTTGAACGTTCTTTATTATGAGCTCATTTATATACACTTCAGTATAAACTGAAACATTGAATCCTATATATATACTCTATAAACTGGGAGGGCGAACTGAATGAACCTGCAGCAGAACTTATGAACTGAGCTGAATGGAATCGATCGTTTAGTTGAGATGTATTATGTACTGTAGTCTCGCGAGCCATGCTGTTACTTCCCACAATTTTCCAAATGCTTCTGTTTCATACAGTCTGGAGCAATGCTTCCTACAGTCTCTGTTTCATACAGTCTGGAGCAACGCTTCCTACAGTCTCTGTTTCATACAGTCTGGAGCAATGCTTCCTACAGTCTCTGTTTCATACAGTCTGGAGCAACGCTTCCTACAGTCTCTGTTTCATACAGTCTGGAGCAATGCTTCCTACAGTCTCTGTTTCATACAGTCTGGAGCAATGCTTCCTACAGTCTCTGTTTCATACAGTCTGGAGCAATGCTTCCATTCCTTGTAAGGAAGGGGTTGACACTATGGCACTGGCAGGTAAATAAAATGTTGGGGCATGTGGAGTTTGCTTTGGAGTTGCCCCAAACTGCAAGTGCACATTTAAGTAAGGAGTCTGCTACATATATATATATATACACAACACGATAGCTAGATACCGGTAGCTATAAACACAACACAAGATCGTAGTCGGTATCGGTATTCAGTATCGGCTAACACAAGAATTGTGGTATCAGGATCGGATCGGAAACGATCGGGACATCCCTACTTTACAGTGGTGCAAATTTGAACGGAAATTACGAACAGATGACAGCTTCCTTTATCATAATACCGGGAAGTGTAGTTCCAGACTCTATATAGCATTCAGGAGGTGTAGTTCCAGACTCTATATAGCATTCAGGAGGTGTAGTTCCAGACTCTATATAGCATTCAGGAGGTGTAGTTCCAGACTCTATATAACATTCAGGAGGTGTAGTTCTCAGACTCTATATAACATTCAGGAGATGTAGTTCCAGACTCTATATAACATTCAGGAGGTGTAGTTCTCAGACTCTATATAACATTCAGGAGATGTAGTTCCAGACTCTATATAACATTCAGGAGATGTAGTTCTCAGACTCTATATAACATTCAGGAGATGTAGTTCCAGACTCTATATAACATTCAGGAGGTGTAGTTCCAGACGCTATATAACATTCAGGAGGTGTAGTTCCAGACTCTATATAGCATTCAGGAGGTGTAGTTCCAGACTCTATATAGCATTCAGGAGGTGTAGTTCCAGACTCTATATAACATTCAGGAGGTGTAGTTCCAGACTCTATATAACATTCAGGAGGTGTAGTTCCAGACTCTATATAATATTCAGGAGGTGTAGTTCCAGACTCTATATAACATTCAGGAGGTGTAGTTCCAGACTCTATATAACATTCAGGAGGTGTAGTTCCAGACTCTATATAGCATTCAGGAGGTGTAGTTCCAGACTCTATATAACATTCAGGAGGTGTAGTTCCAGACTCTATATAACATTCAGGAGGTGTAGTTCCAGACTCTATATAGCATTCAGGAGGTGTAGTTCCAGACTCTATATAACATTCAGGAGGTGTAGTTCCAGACTCTATATAACATTCAGGAGGTGTAGTTCCAGACTCTATATAACATTCAGGAGGTGTAGTTCAGACTCTATATAACATTCAGGAGGTGTAGTTCCAGACTCTATATAACATTCAGGAGGTGTAGTTCAGACTCTATATAACATTCAGGAGGTGTAGTTCCAGACTCTATATAGCATTCAGGAGGTGTAGTTCCAGACTCTAAATAACATTCAGGAGGTGTAGTTCCAGACTCTATATAGCATTCAGGAGGTGTAGTTCCAGACTCCATATACAGTAGCATTCAGGAGGTGTAGTTCCAGACTCCATATACAGTAGCATTCAGGAGGTGTAGTTCCAGACTCCATATACAGTAGCATTCAGTAGGTGTAGTTCTAGCCTGGCTAATAAGCTAGACTAATAATATCACACAACACTGTCGTGCCGGAAGGCAATCTTTTCTTGCCAATTAAGGGCTGATTCGGTCTGGCTTATTATTAGCCAGGCTAGTGTAGTTCTAGACTCAGCATTCGGTGATTGTGGTGGAATAATTGTCTGGCTACGTGAAACTATAGTTGAAATGTAACCGACCAAAAGAAGAGGTTTAAACCAGGTTAAAACCAGGTTTAAACCAGGTTAAAACCAGGTTTAAACCAGGTTAAAACCAGGTTTAAACCAGGTTAAAACCAGGTTAAAACCAGGTTATGCCCTTCACAATGTGAATGTGAGGTTTAAAGCAGGTTAAAGGAGAATTCCATGCTAGAATGCTTTCTTACCTTTCTTTGTAGTTGTTACGTCCCCACCAAAGAAGTCCAGGTGTTTTTTTGTGCAAAAACTCCTTATTGGCTATTTTCCCCTACCATAAGCCCTCAATGAATTGCATTGCATTGAATGGGAATTGAATGGGGCTATGGGGTGTTATGCTAGTTCGCTTATTTCCATCGAAAGAAGAAGTAAAGTGTGCCGCTTGGGATATTATTTACATTATGAAGAGAGGATATATACAAAGAAATTATAATTTTGAGCGATGGAAATAAGCGAATTAGCACAACACCCCATAGCTCCATTCAATTCAATGCAATTCATTTAGGGCTTATGGTAGGGGAAACAGCCAATAAGGAGCTTTTGCACAAAATAACACCTGGACCTCTTTGATGGGGACGTAACAACTACAAAGAAAGGTAAGAAAGCCTTTTAGCATGGAATTCTCCTTTAAATCTAACCGAAGCCCTTCACAGTAATGTGAATGTGACACATGGACCAGCTATAATATAGTTTATAAAGAGTTGTGACCCCATTTACTGATCTGTCGCACGGCCGATAATAGACGATCTACAAGCTCACCACGTGTCGAGGATGCCATGCATTTTTGGCATACAGATAGTCTATTTCCTGGGTCTGCAACATAAATGAATAATGAGTGTTTATAATTATCATCAAGTGTTATATTGTATAATGTCGGATTGAGCTGTATAGAAAGAGAAAAAGCACAGTGTTGCTATACGCTAAATATGCTAACTGTACAAAGTAATGCTAGCGAATTCCTCCGGAAGAAAATAACGAGACTTTGTTTTTCCACTTTCTGCCTTTCTTCCTAAAAGTGATATTTAACAACAATACATTGTATTTATTCATGTATTGTTTGTTATACATTGTAAAAAAAACAAAAACAACATACCACCCCGAGTGGCTGGTTTAATTTAAAGATTAAGTGCTGTGATTTATTTCCGCCCTTAACAACATGATCAGACATCACGTATTGTTGTTTTATAAGGAGGAAGATCCCCCCCCCCCCCCCGCCCAAAAACAAAGGGTACAGTATTTGTACACACACACACACACACACACACACACACACACACACACACACACGGCACCACTCAAAAATATAACACCAAATCACGGCACTCCATCTTTAAAATTGTCGCCTCGCTTTGTTTTTGTTTTGATATTTTGACCTGAGATCAGATTCTAAAAAAGTGTCTTCAACATCCTGACAGTTTTCCATTCTGACCGGAGATCAGATTCTAAAAAAGTCTTCAACATCCTGACAGTTTTCTGAAAAAGCCTATATGTTTCTATGTCAGTCGTTCTTCGATTTTTCAAAAATAGCAGACCTACAAGCTCGTAGCGCGCCACTCGGTGGCGCGCTACGAGCTTGTAGATCTGCTATTTTTCAATAGCTAAAGCATAACATGATGCTGACACCAAAAGGTCTAGCATTGCTTCTAGCATTTAGCATCACTTTAGTGGTCACGAAAGAAAAGGACTTTAAACCGTGCTGCAGATAGACCCACTTTATCAGCATTTATGATCCCAGACTTGAATCTATAATGTTTGAATGTTACAATAATAATAATAATAATGATAATAATAATGTGTACAGCAGCAGAATGTGTCCCATGCTGAAATACTATGTGTGAATGTTTCAAGTATACAGTGTACGACAAACGTAGTGTTGCCAGATGTATACGATAATGATCATATTTGTAATATTTCCGAAATTATTATACGTCAAAGCTCACCCAGCAACTTTTTCCTGTGTGTGTGCGTGTGTGTGTGTGTGTGTGTGTGTGTGTGTGTGTGTGCGTGAATGTTTAAGGCCTGTCACAAAGATGCAAAATGATATTATACTATATATGTATACTCATGTATGTGATTGACTTTTATATCACTGAAATGGTATTAAAAGTTCGGTTTCTCCAGATCGGGGTGTAAATTGACGATCACCGATCGAGTCATTCTGGAGTGAACATCGGCCGATCACCGATCAATCGGTCTCAGAGCGCCTCTGAAAATATAAATAAAATATTTGCACCGCCACGATGTTACACCGCACTGTCATATAATGGTTGGTTCAAATGGAACCAAACGGACCCTTAATTGCGCGTTTGTTTGGTTCCATTTGAACACTCTCAGAGTTACAATTAAGGGTTCCATGCAAATAAAACATTTGAAAAGCACTAATTAGTATTAGTTGGACTCCTAATGTACATCGTGTCAGAATAAATAATTGCCATATACATATTCTGGAGAAAACCTGGAGACTGTAAGTGGGTGTTATGATAAAATGGAGAACATTATACTGGTGTGTAAACATTTAAAAATCTGAAACAGAAAATGTGGTGAGGTGACCACCGCTCCGGTGGTGAGGTGACCACCGCTCCGGTGGTGAGGTGGCCACCGATCCGGTGGTGAGGTGACCACTGCTCCGGTGGTGAGGTGACCACCGCTCCGGTGGTGAGCTGACCACCGGAGCTGAAATAACGTTGAGCGTTGGTGAGCGCCGGTTTGCTCTTCACCGCGGCTCAGTGACGTCATGTTGTAGTTCGGTGGTTACCCCACCACCGAAAATCCAGACTATGAATAACGTTTTAAGACGATGGTGGCCCCTGGTACACAGTGGCCCCTGGTACACAGTGGCCCCTGGTACACAGTGTAGAACAGCAGAATACTGTCCACGTGAGAAGGTTATTCATTATCATTACAGTGTACATGTACAGCATCAGAATGTTCCCTTGTGCTGAAAATGTGTCTAGAGAAAAACATCGTTTCTTTTATATTGCCGTTTTGTGAGGATTGGAAACCTCGTAACTCCACATATGACACACGCACATGCACACGCACACACACACGCACACACACACACACACACACACACACACACACAACCCATGTATAGACCATATTCAACAAATGTCTTCTAAATCATGACAGTTTTCGGAAACAAAACGTATGTTTCTTATGTGTCAGTGGTTCTCAAATTACTATTTCATGTCAAGGACCCCCAGAATTATATGTAATTGGCCCCCCGGATCCCAATCTCAAAATATATTGTTCCAGAGAAGCCCAGATTGGAGTTCAAAGTGTTCACTGCATGGGGAAGAATTTATAGGCTATTCAAAGATTTGCACCACATTTTCATGATAAAAAAAAAAAAAGAAATAGCAGATCTACAAGCTCATAGCGCGGCAAGCTCATGGCACGCTATGAGATTGTAGATCTGCTATTTTTCAACAGCTATACGTTTAACATAATGGTAAAAGGTGGTTAGAAGCTATAAGGCGACACAGAACAAGCGCTCCTGTCCAAAATGGGCTAAACAGAATGTCTTCATTCCCTGTGAAAGTTGCCATGTTGGAGATATGAGGTTTTTATCTACGGATTAAAAAAAAAAGAGGAAATTATGATCTGCAAAAAAATTGTAATATGTTTTCTTTGGAATATAACGTTAATGTTTTTGTATAATAATGTAAGCAGATATTAAAGGTCTGCTTCAACCATTGTCAAGCTATCTTCATATAATTGGTCCTCAGTCAACAGTGTTGGGCAGTAACTATAGTTAAGCCACAAAGTGTCAGGTTACCGGGTATTTTCACTAGTAAGAGAAGAGACCACACCTCTACTTAACAGTTAACAGTTTATTGAAACAGAATGAGATGAATGCGGAGTGGAGTGAGGACCCCAAGGTTGGGCGAGACTCAGGGTGGGGGCGCTTAAGGCCTATTCATAGTCTGGATTTTCGGTGGTGAGGTGACCACCGCTCCGGTGGTGAGCTGACCACCGGAGCTGAAATAACGTTGAGCGGTGGCGAGTAAAAAACAGAGAGAAGGGCTGGAGCAGTGGCGGTGGTTTGCTTTTCACCGCGGCTCAGTGACGTCATGTTGTAGTTCGGTGGTCACCCCACCACCGAAAATCCAGACTATTTATGAGCCTAAAGGCCGATTCATACTCCTATTTTAGAGCCGAATAAAATTCGGTTCGGCTCTGTAGAGCCTACAATTTGACGTCATTTGAGGTTCGGGGGGGCGGGTACCGTCCTAAAGTCGGCTCCTTCGGTGCTACTGAAAATTTCTGACGAGCCGAAATCATTTCGGCACTACAGCGCCGAAACAGTGATAAAATAGGAGTATGAATCGGCCCTTAAGTCTCTGGAGCCGACGGCCATCTTTGCTCTATACTCGGGGTGAGCGGTTGGTCGTCTCTGCTCCGTCACATTCCTAGAGAATCGAGGCGGAAGGAGGAGGAGGTTGGGGTGGAGGAGGAGGATGGCAAAAAATTGAAGAACAGCGAAAATAGCTGATCTACAAGTCAGTGGTGGAAAATAACGAAGTACAATTACTTCGTTACTGTACTTAAGTACAAGTTTGGAGAATTTGTACTTTTATTGACTACTTTTCTTTTGCTGTATTTTTACTTTTACTTCGTTACATTTACAAGGAAAAAATCGTACTTTTAATGCGCTATATTTAAAATCTCGCTACAAATTAAATAATAAAATCTTATATTTGTCTTACTGGAGGAATGCGCAGTTGAGAATTGAACAGGGCTGCTCCACTCTCAGAGAATAGGGGGCGGAGTTGTGTTCTGCTGCCTGGCCTGCTTTGAAGACGGCAAGACGCACACACTGTGTTGTTTTGTCACACGCATTCAACATGGATGCATTAAACATGCCTTAATATTTAGCGGAAAACCAACCAATAAGTCCCTATCCGACACAAATTAACTAATCTTTCTCAGCCGTCACTGGGGCGCGCATCTAGCTACTGCATGATGATCATGCACGCTGACAGACAGCAGACACTGTCCCAACTCCTAACACAAACACTGAGGGAACTTGTTGTTGTACACACATAATGTGCCACGAAAAATAGCTTCCAATAGCTTAGTTGGTTATTATCGCTTCGAGGAGGTACGTGTCCATAATATCGCCACGAACGGCCAACAAAAGACATCTCTCTTCCACAGTGAATGAAGCCTAATTTATTCTTCGCCGTACAAAGTGTTCCGTGCTGAAAATAGCTGATATACAAGCTCACAACTCGTCGCGTCCGGACACGTTGTGAGCTTGTAGATCAGCCAACCCCAGCATGCGGAGATGCAGGCTCTGAGAACGTTCAGAAACTTTTGCCTTCACAATAAAAGCATGCAAAAGCCCATATAGAGAAGGAAAAATAATTCGGTGGCATTTCACATTGCAAAAGAGCAATTTTTGTAAAATGTAAAAAATATATAAAAATTAAAGCAAAAAAATAACGAAAAAGAACTATAATAGTTCATTTTTCAAAATTTGGAATGATGAACTATGAACGGAACTAGTTCATTTTAAAAATGTTGAACTGTGAACTGAACTATAGTTCCTAAAAAAAAAGAACTTTCCCAACACGATGTATGCTGTTGGGGGTTCTGTATTTTCAGTATTTTTTGGAATAAAGCCACTTTTGACAGGATGACAATTTTGGAAATTCATTTCTTTGTATTCATTTTGAAAATAATTTTGTATTTTGTACTTTGTACTTGTACTTTGTAATTTTTACTTTTATACTTAAGTACATTTTACGCCGGGTAAATTTTTGTACTTAAGTACATTTTATTTGAGGTACTTTTATACTTTTACTTAAGTAACTTTCTTAATGGGCACTTTGTACTTTTACTTAAGTAATTTTCAAGTAGAGAATCAGTATTTTACTTAAGTAAAATATTTTTGTACTTTTTCCACCACTGCTACAAGTACAGTATACTCACAACCCATGTTTGGTCTATCGTGGAGCAGGCCGAACAACTTGGCTGAGCGATCGCAGGTGTATTTATACTGTGGTGATGATTGCACCGGGGATTGGCTGTGGTGAGAGGAGACAGGTGATTGTGAGAGGCTGGTCTCCACTCCTGAAACTACGTTGTATTTACAACCACCCTTATAATGGCTGAGAAAAAGGAAAGGAAAGGTACCATGTTTACCCAGGGTAACTGGACTAAGGAAAGGACAGGTACTATGTTTACCCAGGGTAACTGGACTAAGGAAAGGAAAGGTACCATGTTTACCCAGGGTAACTGGACTAAAGGTACTATGTTTACCCAGGGTAACTGGACTAAAGTTACTATGTTTACCCAGGGTAACTGGACTAAAGGTACTATGTTTACCCAGGGTAACTGGACTAAGCTCAAGAACTTGTTTACAGCCCAGGCCCTGCTCATAGAACATTTCATGGTATAGAGGTTCAATGCCTTGTCCAAAGGGCACTTCAGCGGTGGTAATTTAAACGTGCCGGTCCGGGGATACGAACCATAGCGACCTTTCCGATATCAAGACCGCTCCGCAAACCGTTCGGCCATACCGCTGCCTCAAAGAGGCGTGGTGAAACGCGACGCGTAGTGTCTCCGACCCTTTCAGCCATTATAAAATACCCGGTATAAGCCGGGGACTTCACGTGGCTTATTGCTTTTCTAAAGCGGTTACAAACATATATATATATAGCAATATTAACCTCACAAAACTATTTGCTTTTAACTCGGCCAGTCTCTGTGACTGTGGGGATTAGGGGGCGCTCGATGTCTTTATACGAGGCCATATGAATAGCTAATGAGTGTCATTTTGGGGGTTCCTGCTATGGAAAACAAATAGTTTTTACGTTTTTTAACCCATTCTGACCTGAGATCAGATTCATACGAGGTTTCCACTGGACACACACTGGTCTGATTAACCCATTCTGACCTGAGATCAGATTCATACGAGGTTTCCACTGGACACACACTGGTCTGATGAACCCATTCTGAACCTGAGATCAGATTCTGAAAATGTCAGTCGTTCTTTGATTTTTCAAAAATAGCAGACCTACAAGCTCGTAGCGCGCCACTCGGTGGCGCGCTATGAGCTTGTAGATCTGCTATTTTTCAATAGCTAAAGCACGACATGATGCATAACACCAAAACGGGTTCCCGTTCAGAATGGGTTAATCATCAGCAATCAGTGAGGACCAATCATACGAAGGCAGGTTGAAAACGGGTGAAGTTGTTCTTGTGGGTGAGGAGGACGCAATTAGCCAATTCATTATGCCTTAACGAGTAAACACACATTCAGTGTATAAATGACGTACCTTTAAAAATAAAAAAACAACGATATCGTGTATCAAACGACGTGTTATAAAAACCATATGCTATAAATCACGTATACCATTTGTGTACTCCTGTGTACGTATAGCTTACAGTATATTATGTAACATTATAATGTACAGATATCATGCACTTTTTGACGGTAAGTATATAGGGTATGCGCATGCATAAAGTGATTGGCAGATCGAGTGGCAAAGTTAATTTAAGGTCGTTTAAAGTAATTTAATGCAATCAAATACAACTTTTCTGTGTGGATGTCTGGGGCTGTCGAGGCCAGAAAGTAGTTTTTTGCCACTCAATAGGCATTTTTAGAATCTGATCCCAGGTCAGAATGGGTTAATCAGACCAGTGTGTGTGTGTGCAGTGGAATCCTCGTATGAATCTGATCTCAGGTCAGAGTGGGTTAATCAGACCAGTGTGTGTGTGTGTGCAGTGGAATCCTCGTATGAATCTGATCTCAGGTCAGAATGGGTTAACCCATTGCGACCTGACACCAGATTCTACAAATGTCCTCCTGACAGTTGTCTGAAAAACCTATGTTTCTATGTCAGTGGTTCTCAAACTATTTCATGTCAAGGACCCCCACAAATTATAAATTGGCCACCGACCCCCATCTGAAAGTATGTTGTTCCAGGGACCCCCCACGGACCCCCCAGGGACCCCCCCAGAATCAAAGATTTGAGGTAAAAAGTATAACATAATGCTTAAAACACCAAAAGGGGTTCCCGCCCCCAAAATGGGTTAATACAATCTGTGAATACATTTCTTACCAATAATTTTCTTCACCAATGTGTTTGTAAAGGTGTCTATATACTAACATATCCAACATTGGTTTCTATTCAACCACCCGAGAACATTTTGCCTTATATTGGTTGTTGATTGATGGTAGCCCAACTTTCAGGAGCGGTCAAAAATTCCCCTATAGGGTGGTTGAATAGAAACCAATGTGGGATAATATGTTAGTATATAGACACCTTTACAAATATGATATGTATAGTAGACATCCTTTTGTTGAAGACACATTGTTGAAGAGAATTCTTGGTAAGAAATGTATTCCCAGATTTGACATTATTCTGATAATATTGGAAACTAAATTAAAACTAAGCCACGATGACTAAAACTATGGCACTAAATATATTGACAATTTCATCGACAAATATAAATTGGACTAAAATATTAGGAAGGGACTAGTGGACGAGAGATCCAGTATAAGTCATTTTACACATTGCGTTGCATGCTGAAAATAGGCGTAGCCTGTCTGTCCGTCTGTCTGTCTGCCTGCCTGCACACTGTCTGCCTGCCTCTGCAGTCTGCACACTGTCTGCCTGCCTGCACACTGTCTGCCTGCCTGCCTCTGCAGTCTGCACACTGTCTGCCTGCCTGCCTGCCTCTGCAGTCTGCACACTGTCTGCCTGCCTGCACACTGTCTGCCTGCCTGCCTCTGCAGTCTGCACACTGTCTGCCTGCCTGCCTGCCTCTGCAGTCTGCACACTGTCTGCCTGCCTGCACACTGTCTGCCTGCCTGCCTCTGCAGTCTGCACACTGTCTGCCTGCCTGCCTGCCTCTGCAGTCTGCACACTGTCTGGCTGCCTGCACACTGTCTGCCTGCCTGCCTCTGCAGTCTGCACACTGTCTGCCTGCCTGCCTGCCTCTGCAGTCTGCACACTGTCTGTCTGCCTGCCTCTGCAGTCTGCACACTGTCTGCCTGCCTACCTGCCTCTGCAGTCTGCACACTGTCTGCCTGCCTCTGCAGTCTGCACACTGTCTGTCTGCCTGCCTCTGCAGTCTGCACACTGTCTGCCTGCCTGCCTGCCTCTGCAGTCTGCACACTGTCTGCCTGCCTGCACACTGTCTGCCTGCCTGCCTCTGCAGTCTGCACACTGTCTGCCTGCCTGCCTGCCTCTGCAGTCTGCACACTGTCTGCCTGCCTGCACACTGTCTGCCTGCCTGCCTCTGCAGTCTGCACACTGTCTGCCTGCCTGCCTGCCTCTGCAGTCTGCACACTGCCTGCCTGCCTCTGCAGTCTGCACACCGTCTGCCTGCCTGCCTCTGCAGTCTGCACACTGTCTGCCTGTCTGCCTGCCTGCCTGTCTGTCTCCCTCCCTCTGCAGTCTGCACACTGTCTGCCTGTCTGCCAGCCTGCCTGCCTGCCTGCCTGTCTGTCTCCCTCTGCAGTCTGCACACTGTCTCCCTCCCTCCCTCTGCAGTCTGCACACTGTCTGCCTGCCTGTGAAAAATCAATCCCATCCCTGGGTCGCCACGGTTACGGTTCTATTTATACCAAGGAGGAGGAGGAGGAGTCAGGTGTCATGGAAACAGGAGTGGGGCGGAGTCTCGTGACCTGGGTGGGAAACCTCTTATCTCCAGTAGAACTTTGTGTGCGTGATTTACCTATAAGACATCATGAATAGAGCGTCGCAGTCCCGCCCCCTCCCGAAAACAAGCCCCGCCCCCTCCCGAGGACGGGTCCCGCCCCCTCGCGAGGACGGGTCCCGCCCCCTCGCGAGGAGCGGTCCCGCCCCCTCGCGAGGAGCGGTCCCGCCCCCTCGCCAGGACCAGAAAAAATCATTACAAAGAAGAAAAACATGGAATAACGTGTTCCTTCCACGCGCTACGTCCAACCAGGGAAACTCCCCGACTGTCAGGTGTAAAAGGAGCAACTTGGACACTCAGGCATGAAGGAAGCATGAGTTCAAGTCCGTTGCTCTCCCCTTGTCCCCCATATATGGGGACTAGGTTGGTGGAGGGTGTGTAGAGCCCAGGATCACATTAGATGATTGACACAGGGGTGAAAAATGGGTTACAAAATCGTGGGATAAAAAAATATATATAAAAAAAGTGTTACCTTCCATTTTTTTCTTCTTTCTAATTATTTGTTCGGCCCAAAACATTGTGTTAGTTGTCATGATTTCTCACAACTCCAGTTAATTGGCTTTGTACGTCATGTAACCCACGTGTGAAATGACTTATGCTGGATCTCTTGTCCACTATAGTCCCTTCCTAAAACATTTGAGTCTAGTTTTTATTTGTTGTATTATAGTTTTCAGTCATCGTTTTGATTGATTGAAATATGTTTGCAGAATTACAGTATACATTTCAAAAGCACAACTCAATACAAAGACAGTTAAAGGGACACTTCACCCTTTTTGCAAAAACATATATGTTAATGACGTTTAGAAGCTTTAGATCACTTTCCTGGGGGTCTTTATGTGTGTAATGTGTGGTTTTAGATATTTTAGATTGTAGCAGTGAGCCTGGTGTCTCTGATGTCATGGACACTCATGGTCTCACTACCTTCCTGGACTACAATTCCCATAATTCTTTGGTGCACTGCATGCTCCTCCTTGTGGATAGGGGGGAGAGCTGTCTTACTGAGACAACATGTAGTCCAGGAAGGAAGTGAGCCCAGTGTCCATGACATCAGAGACACTGTGCTCACTGCTACAATCTAAAATATCTAAAACCACATATTTACACACATAAAGACCCCCAGGAAAGTGTTCTAAAGCTTCTAAACGTCATTAACATATATTTTTTTTGCAAAAAGGGTGAGGTGTCCCTTTAACCCATTCTGAACGGGAACCCATTTTGGTGTTAGCATCATGTCATGCTTTAGCTATTGAAAAATAGCAGATCTACAAGCTCATAGCGCGCCACCGAGTGGCGCGCTACGAGCTTGTAGGTCTGCTATTTTTTGAAAAATCGAAGAACGACTGACATTTTTAGAATCTGATCTCAGGTCAGAATGGGTTGATCAGACCAGTGTGTGTGTGTCCAGTGGAAACCTCGTATGAATCTGATCTCAGGTCAGAATGGGTTAACTGTGAGTGGACGACCCAATAAAGCATTACACTCGTTTACAAGAGGGTCCACCCAACCGAAGCTTTAGTTTTCCTCAGTGGAAAAAGGTATAGTGGACAAAAACAACACTGTATCTGTTCTGTTCTACGATCTACATGTCTGGGATAAAAACATGTTTGTTACTGAAGTTAGTCTTCTGAGAGTAAAGAGCTCATTATTGGATTTTAGTGGTGAAAGAAAGGACAACAAGGACTGCCTTTACTTTTCTCTCTTCCATAATAAAATATGATGGGGAGGAGAGGAGAGGAGAGGAGAGGAAGAGACAGATGAGAAGTAAGGAAAGGAGGTGATTGAATCATTTCTGGAGTTCTGCCATTTCCTGCACGGACGCACACACACACACACAGTGGTGCATGTAACAGGATGCTAAAGACTCTTTATTAATAGCCCTGCTGGAATGATCCTCTTTCACCACACACACACACACACACACACACACACACACACACAGTGGTGGGATCATAACCTGCACGCAAGAACTTACTTTGTGCTGGATTGGAGCAGCTCGCAGGTGAAGGATTTAAGGAATATAATCCATTTGAAACGCGATATGGGGTCCGCCATGACAGTCAGCTCTGAACTCGGTATAGAATCTGCACCTGGCTCGCTGATAACAAACTATATCCTTATACACCTGGGAAAGACTGAATCCATTCTCTTCGGATCAAATAGTAATCTTAGCATGGCAGATGGCTTCTTGGTTAAAGTGGGAGGGTGACAATATTATCGCACGAAAAAGATGAAATTACCTACCTATGGTTCCATCCTCTAATGTTTCCGGTAATAAAATGGCCACCAATGTAATAAAAAAAGTCAATCAAAGAACAAGATTCCTTTACAGGATCTCCTCACTGGTTAACAAAAACACCTTGAAGACCTTAACAGGAGCCCTCGTACAAGGTTGCTTTGACTATGCATGCATCTCCTGGTACCACAGCACCTCAAAGGCCCTTAAAACAAGGCTCCAGACCTCCCAAAACAAACTGGTCAGGCTCCTATACTTGGCCTCACCCCCCGAACCCACCTCACCTCACCCCTGCCCACTTTGACAGGCTGGAATGGCTTAGGGTCGACGACAGAGTACAGCATCTTGCAATGGGTCTGGTCCACAAGATTCGATACACCACCAAGATGCATGGTTGAGAGCCATGTAGCCATGTAGAACCCAGATTCGGCACAAACAAGGGACTAAAATATTTTCGCTCCTATGCCACCAAAATGTGGAACGCCCTACCAACAGTCATTAAGACATGTGAATCCGCTCTCAAAGGGCACCTACAGACGGCTGCAATTCGAAACTGCCCCCCCTAAAATCTGAATGAATGCATGAGGAGTCCAAGCTGCTTCTTTTCACCTGACAGAGGGGGATTTCCCCGGCCGGACATAGCGCGTGGAAGGGACACGTTATTCCGACCAGTTCCTTTCCCCTCCATCAGGCGCCCCCAGGCCTGGAATTTCATCATTTTAGGGGCAAGGCCACTTGGCCTTTAGTGTGGCCAACTTTTTGAGGGCACAAGGCCGAGTGCCAGGGCATGAAGGCCAGCAATTAAAACAATGATTTTAAGTCCCCGGTCATCATTATTTTAGCTTAAACATTGGTTCAGAACAGTACTGCTTCTTAAATAAATAATCACAGCTTTAAATAACAAAATATGAGTAGCTACTGTTGAAAAATATTGTAAACATGTCTGTAACATGCAGGGGTCCCAGTGCAGAGATGGAAAATATAGGACCCTGTCACCCTAGGGCCCTGTGACCCTATAGGCTAATTCATATACATTTAATTTGGGGGTCCTTGAAATTAAAATGGCTGCGGATCAGTGGATTAAACTGTGAGTTAATTCACAGAAAATACAATGACAGACATTCATTTTTACAGCCCTATGTTTCCGTTCTGCCTTGTTTGTTTTTGTTCTGCTATAATGTCACCACTGTGTGATATGTTATGTTCCTTGTTTTTAATTTTCTTCTGTTGTTTATAGGCTACTGTGCAAATTGTTCAGCACCTTCTAACTTTGTTTTTCGAAAGGTGCTTTTATAAATAACATTTACTTACTTACTTACATAACCTTTGAATGAGGGCTTGGTAAAAAGTAGGGCTGTCAAATGATAAAAAAAAATGTAATTTAAAGACGCTGGGCATCTGGATCCAAGTCTACTTCATATCTCTCTCTTCTATAGTCTGATGTACAGTTCATCAGAATGATCACCTCAGCCAGCATGTGGTTCCTCCTCAGAGCAGGCCGTGGACAGAAGCTCTCTCCACACTGGGGACAGCTGGACAGTCTCTTCTCCTCGGCCTCCTGGTCCCATGCAGGCCCCTTCGATGCAGCCAAAGCAGTAGCTGTGTCCGCAGGGCAGAGTCACTGGCTCCTTCAGCACCTCCACGCACAGAGAACAACTGAACAACTGGTCCTGGTCCACGACTAGAGACATTTTACTGACTGATGGTCAACCTCTCTGTGGAGAATGACTGATGACTGAGACTAACGTGAGTTCCCAGAACTAGAAGTTCTCTCATAAAAACAGGAGGTCTGACTCTGGGCGAGGCTGAAACAGAAACAAACAAATTTACACACACACACACACACACACACACACACACACACACACACACACACACACACACACACACGCACACGCACACACACACGTTTCCTCTGAACTCCTAATCAGTGTGTTGCCAGATCGGATGTCACGGGAGAAACAAGCGGTCAGGTCTATGAAAACAAACCCAAAAGGTGCGACAAGAAGGCTGTTGGCCCAACAGCCTTCTTTTGTTTATAAATGTTTGGTATTTTGTTAAATATTTGGTATTTTGGTATTGAGAGTGTTGTTATTTTTCAACTATCTTATCTATAATATCCAGAAAGTTCATTTCCTTTTCATATCAGCAGAACATGACCTCTTCCTCCTCTTCCTTCCATTAAAGCTGTAGAACCACAACAACTCCTCTGTGCCACCACTAGAGGGCGGTGTGGTGCCACACAGCCACAGCATGTTAGCTGTGTGCATTAATGGTGACTTTTGAAGTATTAATTAACAGTAGGCCTATGCAGAATAATAGGTACTGAGTTAAAGCACAACTCAATACAAAAACTGTGGACGACACCATAAAGCATTACACTTGTTTATACAACAGGGTCCACCATTTTCAATTCATCATAACATTTAGAGATACTCGTACAAATATACACTCAATAACAAAAAAACAGGAAATCATCATGAAAGGAGATAGTGGCAACAACTGGGCAATGAGCCATTGAAGTGCTGGCTGAAACCAGTAGCTTGTTGCTGGGCAGAATGATTTACACTCAGCATCTCTCCAAGGGCCTCCTGGCCTTGTCTCCTTGGTCAGGAGTCTATGGTCAGGGCGCGCTCCCTAGAGACTTATCAGTTAGCAGCGTTGGAATTTGAGAACATGTTGAAGTGAAAAAATCACACCTGTGTGAAGTAAGTGGTGCAACTCTGTGTGGGGGTACTAAATAAAGGCTTTCTTACCTTTCTTTGTAGTTGTTACGTCCCCACCAAAGAGGTCCAGGTGTTATTTTGTGCAAAAAGCTCCTTATTGGCTGTTTCCCCTACCATAAGCCCTAAATGAATTGCATTGAATTGAATGGGAATTGAATGGGGCTATGGGGTGTTGTGCTAATTCGCTTATTTCCATCGCTCAAAATTATAATTTCTTTGTATATATCCTCTCTTCATAATGTAAATAATATCCCAAGCGGCACACTTTACTACTTCTTTCGATGGAAATAAGCGAACTAGCATAACACCCCCATAGCCCCATTCAATTCCCATTCAATGCAATGCAATTCATTGAGGGCTTATGGTAGGGGAAAATAGCCAATAAGGAGTTTTTGCACAAAAAAACACCTGGACCTCTTTGGTGGGGACGTAACAACTACAAAGAAAGGTAAGAAAGATAAGAAAGCATTCTAGCGTGGAATTCTCCTTTAAGGAAGTGGTTTGCACCACTTAAAAATAAAGGGAATTGTAGAACATTGTAGAGAATATTATATTCTCCAATCAGGTCCTTGAAATGAAACGGGTTGAGAGTCACTGCTAGAGCCGTAAAAAGGCTTCTCTTATGTGGGGGTCCCTGGCATGTGTTTTCAAATGGGGGTCCCTGGCATGTGTTTTCAAATGGGGGTCCATGGCATGTGTTTTCAAATGGGGGTCCCTGGCATGTGTTTTCAAATGGGGGTCCCTGGCATGTGTTTTCAAATGGGGGTCCCTGGCATGTGTTTTCAAATGGGGGTCCCTGGCATGTGTTTTCAAATGGGGGTCCCTGGCATGTGTTTTCAAATGGGGGTCCCTGGCATGTGTTTTCAAATGGGGGTCCCTGGCATGTGTTTTCAAATGGGGGTCCCTGGCATGTGTTTTCAAATGGGGGTCCCTGGCATGTGTTTTCAAATGGGGGTCCCTGGCATGTGTTTTCAAATGGGGGTCCCTGGCATGTGTTTTCAAATGGGGGTCCCTGGCATGTGTTTTCAAATGGGGGTCCCTGGCATGTGTTTTCAAATGGGGGTCCCTGGCATGTGTTTTCAAATGGGGGTCCCTGGCATGTGTTTTCAAATGGGGGTCCCTGGCATGTGTTTTCAAATGGGGGTCCCTGGCATGTGTTTTCAAATGGGGGTCCGCGGGCTCATCAGTGTCCATTTGGGGGTCCCTGACATGAAAAGGTTTGCGAACCAGTGCGCTAAGTGGTGTTGTTAGGCAACAGTTTGTGTGTGTGTGTGATGTCGGACCTGTCGGAGCCTGGTAGGGTACATAAGACGTGGTCCTACACACAGCCTACAGAACAGAATATAGAATTGCCTAAGAACAGTGAAGAAGAAAGAGGAATCTAGAAGCAGAAAGAAGAAGAAAGAGGAATCTAGAAACAGAAAGAATATTGAAACTTTGAAAGAAACTAGAAAAAAGAAAGAAACTAGAAAGAAATTGAAACTAGTGAAAGATTGAAAAACAAAAAAACTAGTATAAAAGACTGAAAGAGAAGTTCTTATAGGTGACTGAACAAAACTTTTGACAGAAATGAGAGAAATTGTGAGTTTACAGGCTGGCCAGTGCGGCAACCAAATCGGATCCAAGTTCTGGGAGGTCATCAGCGACGAACATGGCATCGACCCCACCGGGACGTACCGCGGGGACAGCGACCTGCAGCTGGAAAGAATCAACGTCTATTTCAACAATGCAACGAGTGGCAAGTATGTTCCTCGTGCCGTGTTGGTGGACCTGGAACCGGGCACCATGGACTCTGTGAGGTCCAGTCCTTTCGGTCAGATCTTCAGACCGGATAACTTTGTGTTTGGGCAGACCGGCGCCGGCAACAACTGGGCCAAGGGCCACTACACCGAGGGAGCGGAGCTGGTGGATAACGTGCTGGATGCGCTGAGGAAGGAGGCGGAGAACTGCGACTGCCTCCAGGGTTTCCAGCTCACCCACTCCCTGGGAGGTGGAACCGGGTCAGGCATGGGCACGCTGCTCGTCGGAAAGATCCGAGAGGAGTACCCCGACAGGATCATGAACACGTTCAGCGTGGTGCCTTCTCCCAAGGTGTCGGATGTGGTGATAGAGCCTTACAACGCCACCCTGTCCGTCCACCAGCTCGTGGAGAACACGGACGAGACGTTCTGCATCGACAACGAGGCCCTGTACGACATCTGCTTCCGCACCCTCAAGCTCACCACGCCCACCTACGGCGACCTCAACCACCTGGTCTGTGCCACCATGAGCGGCGTCACCACCTGCCTGCGCTTCCCCGGCCAGCTCAATGCCGACCTGAGGAAGCTGGCGGTCAACATGATTCCCTTCCCCCGGCTGCATTTCTTCATCCTCGGCTTCGCTCCGCTCACCAGCCGAGGCAGCCAGCAGTACGCGGCCCTCACCGTGCCCCAGCTCATCCAGCAGATGTTCGACCCCAAGAACATGATGGCGGCCTGCGACCCGCGGCACGGGCGCTACCTCACCGTCGCCACCATGTTCCGCGGCCGCATATCCATGAAGGAGGTGGAGGCGGAGATCCTCAAGGTGCAGAACAAGAACAGCAGCTACTTCATCGAGTGGATCCCCAACAACGGCAAGACGGCCGTGTGCGACATCCCGCCGCGCGGCCTCAAGATGTCCTCCACCTTCATCGGCAACAGCACGGCCATCCAGGAGCTGTTCAAGCGCATCTCGGAGCAGTTCACGGCCATGTTCCGCCGCAAGGCCTACCTCCACTGGTACACCGGCGAGGGCATGGACGAGATGGAGTTCACGGAGGCCGAGAGCAACATGAACGACCTGGTGTCCGAGTACCAGCAGTACCAGGACGCCTCCGTCGACGACGACGGAGAGGACGAGGAGGAGGAAGGCGACGACTAGAGAACACTTCATTGTCATACCAGCAGGGGGAGCTGCAGGATAGAAGGAGAAAGAACAGAAAGACGACCATGGAGGCATCCAAACAAATTCCTAAACAGAGAGACTGAAAAAGCCATGAAACTATAAGTGAACTCCTAGACCTATAGCCCGTTTGGGACCTCGGTCTCCGCGACAGCTCCGAGATGAGGTTCCCCACTGCGCTAGGTCCCGGGCAGAGGCTGCGTCCGGTAAGTCGACAAATCGAGTGTCCCCCCCCCTTTTCGCAACGTCATATCCAAAGACTATAGGTCGTCCGAAAGACGCATGCAGATCATCGGAATAGATAGTCGCAATGTAAAATCTTAAGCGACGGCTTGAAACAACCGTTTCAAATCACGTACGTAAGTCAGCCGGAGAGAGACACGTTTTCCCATTTCATCCGAGTCGGAGCAGTACTGACACCCGCGGTCGGGCGTGTTCCCCCACATGGGTTGAACGGGAAAACACGTCACAGGCTGACTAAGTAACCGATTTAAAACGGTTGCTTCTTCCACCCGTCGCTCTAATTGTACTTTCCGACTCTTTTGCGCAAACATCTGCAGGCGTCTCGGACCACTCATTAACCTTCGGCTTTTTGGATACGAAAAAGGTTGCGGAAAGAAGGTCACCACCATTGGCCGACTTCCTGCCGGACACGACCTCTGACCTCTGAACCCTACGCACCTGCGGAAACCTCGTCTCAAAGCTAGCGTGGAGAGGGAGCTTCCACAACGCGGCTAGTGAACGCCAGAACGCGGCCAGTGAACGCCAAACTACGTATCCCTGTTCAGTTAACGCTGAATCACTGCTACGTCTTTTTTATACAGAATATACTGCACATCTTTTTTAACATGATGACAATATTCACATGCAGCAATATGAACCTTTTTTTATATTACAGAGTATTGACACCATGACAATATTTCTGAACACCACCCTCAATTCCCGTTTTTTTAAAAGCAAAACAGATGATCACAACAACACGTCTGTTTTATTTATTATTTAGTTCACGACAGATTATCCACAACACAATAGGTCTGTTTCTGCACCATTTCCTTTTATTTTTCTCCACAACAAACATGTTTCTGAATCTCCTTTTTTTTTAACGACATAATCGTCAATATTTCTTTTTTTTTTTAAATACAGCAGAATATCTCTATACAAAAGATACTCCCAATCTTGTGCCGCATAGTCTGAGAATTAACCCACCTCTTCAGACTCCATCTTAGCCCGTAGCACTTTCCAAATAGCCTCGACGAGTACAGTGGAATATCTATATAATGAAACTATGCACTTGCAAATATGCATAGTTTCATTATATAGATATTTCCACTGTTGCGTTATTAGCTTACCGGTGTGATTCATGATGACTACTTTTTATGTATATGATTGTATTGCCATGTTTTGTTCCTGCAAGTTTTGTTCTTTGTAAATCGCTCTGGATTAAGAGCGTCAGCTAAATGCTTGTAAAAAGTGATGTTTGAGGCAGTGCCAAATTTTATTTTATCTTTACTTTTGGATATCTTTGGATATCCACAAGATCGCGTTGATGTTTCGGCACGCCGACATTTATTTCACCACGATATCCACGACGTAATTGTCTGTGTTTTTGCACCATTTTATTTTCCTTTTACAACGTCCACCCCAACACGGAACATGTGAGGACCTGAACATGTGAGGACCTGAACATGTGAGGACCTGAACATGTGAGGACATGACCAATGTGGGACCCTGTCCCACATTGTGACCGACAGGCATCAGTGTTCAAAATGAGACCCTGTCCCACATTGTGATTGGCAGGCATCAGTGTTCAAACTGAGACCCTGTCCCACATTGTGACTGACAGGCATCAGTGTTCAAACTGAGACCCTGTCCCACATTGTGACTGACAGGCATCAGTGTTCAAACTGAGACCCTGTCTGTCCCACATTGTGACTGACAGGCATCAGTGTTCAAACTGAGACCCTGTCTGTCCCACATTGTGACTGGCAGGCAGCAGTGTTCAAACTGAGACCCTGTCCCACATTGTGACTGACAGGCATCAGTGTTCAAACTGAGACCCTGTCTGTCCCACATTGTGACCGGCAGGCAGCAGTGTTCAAATGCCCTATTAAATATAGTTAGTCCTCTAATAGTTGGCTTTCTGTTGTAAAGCGCTCTCATCGTCTCTTTTCCTGCTAAGCCTGTTTTAAGCTTTAAGCCTGTTAAAATAACATGTTAAATATCCCCTACCCCTCTAGGCTACAGTAATTAAGTGGGCCATACCACCCATGACCAAAATGTGAGACACCAGAGAGGTTTAATAACAACATGATGGCCTATATGGTCTAATATGACATCAAGGCATTTACGGTAGCCTAAGTAATGAGCTGGAACACTTGTGTCCTGACTCCTAGGCCCTCCCAGATGTTCACACATCTGCATCTGCAAGTGTTTAGCAAACCAAAATGTCACGTTTGAAACCCAGTGCTATCAAAGCTACTCATCTAGCAAACACACTCAACACTCCCCAACTGTAAACACAAACACAGCAGAAGTCCCTTAAAGTAATTTACAGTAATAATCAGTTATACTGTGGCGTCAATGCAGCAGTAAAACATGTTTAAACGTGGATGAGGTCGAATATTGTCCATCTGACGCTAGTTTGACCTCTTTGACCTGTTTGTGTCCAATTGTACCAGAAGTGTAATAATGTTCCCTGATGAAAACAGACACGTTTACACCTAATAATTGACATCTAATCATTTTATAATGTATATCATTTATAACTGAACAAATCTGTGTGTGTATTAATTATTGGTATAGACTATAGATAGTAAACATAGTTTAGTAAAAGAGAACATAATTTCCAGTATTGTCTCTTACATAAAATAAGTGATTTATTCCCTGATAGATGAAACAGAACAGTTTACATTAATATACAGGATGGATGCTACAGACAACATGAAACATGACATGATAAACCTGATCTTGAACAACAATAATAATGTTGAAATACAATCATGTTCTCTTCAATGAAAGCTCACATGGTTGTAAATGTATAATGCATTGTAATGTCCACAGGCCGACTGGTGTGGGTTTAAATGTATTGACCAATAGAGATTTAAAGAAAGGGACAATTATGTCAATATGAATGAAATATGCAAATATCAGCCTGATATGTCAGCTGGACGGCGATTATATCGGTCAGGCCCTATAGTTTAGTTTAGTTTAGTCTAGAGGAATTTCTCGCTATACTTAAACCTGAATTATTTACTACGGGCCAACAACTTACAGGTTGCACAAAATAGGGCAGCCAGACATGTTCTGGGCTGATCTATAAGAACTAGTATAGCCTCTCATGGCTCACTATTGAGCAAAGACTTTCCTCAAGTTTGGCCACATTTTTATTTTGCGTTATTAAGTCAAAGATGCCTTTGTTTTTGTTTGAACAAATAGATTATTGTCAAGATATACACACCCACAATACAAATACTGTACCTATAGTTCAAACACAAACCAACGGAGAAAAAAAACAGTAATTTATAGAGCTATATATTCATCTTTTTGGAACAAGTTAGGACTTGACATCCGTCTAACAAATGATACATTTTTATTTACATGAATGACGAGTTGAAAGAACAACTTTAGGCTAAATATATTTATAGTTATTCTATACCATGTGTTTGTTTTAATCTGTTTTATACGTAATTGAGAATAGATGTATGTTATTTAATTGCGTTTTATATATAGGCCTATAGGTGGCCTACTGATGATTGATTAACTGAATTAATGCAATTCATGTTTTAGTTTTTTCATTTTTTTTTATGTGTTTTGTAATATGTTGTGTGGACCCCAGTAAGACTAGCTGACTGCCATGGCATCAGCTAATGGGGATCCTTTTCAAATAAACAGATAAAAAAAATACATTTAAATAGAACAAATTAATCCAGACAAATAAGCATGAACCTAAACTGATTTAAACGCCAACCAGAAATGTAGAAATATGTTCACATAATATTAATACAATAATACAAATGTAGATCTGTACAACTCAAAGTAAAGTTTCAGTGATCTGATCTGAATGATTCAGTACACTGAAAAGAACAACGATGCTCATCAGTACTAGTTGTGTGAGCTTGTAGATCTGCTACTCATCCGTGTGATGAATATTTTGTGTCAAATGACCCGTGTCTTGTAGCAGCGATGGTTGAATGAGTGAGAAGGAACGGAGGTAGGCAGGCAGGTTGCAGTCTTACGAATCCAGCTTTATTGTCAGGATTCACTCAGTACAACAAGGCAGAGGCACGGGCTGAAGGCCCCGTGCCCTCAGTTCGGAGTCACATCATAGTAGCCAATCTATGTGAACACAAACAGTGGTCCCAAACATTGCCATAATTATATTCACTTCACAAAGTCCCCCCTCCGGATTCAAACAGGCTGCCTCCTCTCTATGGGAGCCAATCAGATTGTTGCTTTCACCGGATCTGCCCGTAAGAGGTAGGCGGGACGTCTGGCATGTAGCTCATGTGGCACAGTGACTATACGGTTTATATCAATAGGACTAACTAAATATCAATACTATTATTATAAGGTATGCGGAACCTTATTTAACACATAATGTCTGTACGGATATAATTAAACTTTGCTGTTTCATAACTTTGTTTAACTATTGATTCAACCCTCCGTAAAGGAGTTAACGAACAGGTATGGGTAATTCGTGATTTAAACACACACCGTTATATTACTCAAACACACACTTCCTCCAAGTTGCAATAAAGGCTCGCAAACAATCACTTATTTTCCGGCAATTTTATTACTACAATCTCATAACACACTCATACACGTACAAACACACTTCTACTAAACTTGTGTACAGTAAAAGCCTCATTTGCCTTGTCTGGCCCGTGTTTAGATATAGTTCAATAGCTTCCACAACTAATTGTTCTTATCATTATCACAAGATTCAGAGGTCGCGACATTAGGCGCGTTAGTGGCATTAGCAGGTAATAAACTGAAACACAAAGAAACACAACATATACTATTAATTCACAGATCTAGCGACAAGCGTATCGTTATTTAACCGTACTTATTAACACATTATAAAGACTTACGCAAACGCCATGTCTCCTGCTCATTACATTGTCTTTAGAATGAACTGGAAAAGACACGCTACTATAGTATATCCTGTTAAAAGCACGCCTCTTGATATCTGATACTTCCTATACCATTGTCATCAATTATTGACTTCACTGTGTCCCACTAGTATACGCACCGCATTCCTCTAGTAGTAGCATAAACACATTTTACCTCCCAATTAACTGTATTAATATCTACATCCCTGAGATACTGTAATTGCTTGATAAGAGGATTTCTGTTCTTATATAACACAGAGTATTTTCTGTAGAGGCAGTGAACTTCCTTAGTAGCACTAACATCTAACATATACAACACAACATGAAGTTACAAATATAAGCTGGGTCGGCACTTAATACTATAATGAGCCCACCACCCGGAATAAACGCGACAATGTCACAAAGGTAGAATGTAATGTATTATTAACAGGTCTAACTGATTGAATCACAAATACGTTGTATAGCAGAGCAGGAAGCTCCCTGAACACAGTTGAGATATTTCATCAAGATTAGAACTGTCCCGTGACCCCCTGGGGTGATGACAGCTCCTAACAGAGACATTGTATGTACAGACCTGATTGTAAATAACTCTACGCAGATTACTCTTTCTATGAAGTTACCACAGTTTGCATGTTCTAACCGTGTCAGCCTGTGTACCTTATCTGATCCATGACACCGGTGTGTGCAACAAAGTATAACTCAATAAAGTAACTAATAAAGTTTTCATCTATGAAACATCTTCATCTCTCACATCACCAGTGTCTGCAAGGCTGGGAGGAGCCATGCTCACGGTGTCATGTCCTGAAGAGGGCGCCATTGGTCCAGGATGTCTGTTCAGCCAACCTGAGACCTTGGCAGAAGGTGTGTCACCACTCACTGCAACACAAGAGAACAAACACACACATTTACACATGGAATAAAACACTGTCACTGCAACACAAGACAACACAACACACACATTTACACTTAGAATAAAACACTGTCACTGCAACACAAGACAACAAACACACACATTTACACTTAGAATAAAACACTGTCACTGCAACACAAGACAAGTACACATTTACACTTAGAATAAAACACTGTCACTGCAACACAAGACAACACAACACACCACCACACATTTACACTTAGAATAAAACATTTTGTTTAAAATGCTACTGTAGCCTAGGCAGGGGATAATTTCTCATGTTAGCCTATTATAACAGGCTTAAAAACATCTTGCTGGAAAAGAGGTTGTCTCTTTTCCAGCAAGATGACAGAGAGCTTTACAACAGAATGCCAACTATTGAGGACTGACTATTAATTAGGGCATTTGAACGCTGATGCCAGTCAGTCACAATGTGAGACAGGGTCTCAGTTTGAACACTGCTGCCTGTCAGTCACAATGTGTGACAGGGTCTCAGTTTGAACGCTGATGCCAGTCAGTCACAATGTGGGACAGGGTCTCAGTTTGAACACTGATGCCAGTCAGTCACAATGTGGGACAGGGTCTCAGTTTGAACACTGATGCCTGTCAGTCACAATGTGGGACAGGGTCTCAGTTTGAACACTGATGCCTGCCAGTCACAATGTGGGACAGGGTCTCAGTTTGATGCCTGAGGGGCTGTCCCACGCAAAGGGACACGTCTGGTCACTCTGTAACTATAATGGAGAGGACATGTCTGGGAATTATATTTTTCTTTTGAGATCTATGTAGTACCTCTTGTCGTCCAGTAGGTGTCCTACCTGACCACGTGCACTTTGACAGTGTCCTGACTTATTTGAAAGCAAGATACTTTGTTTGCAAATATATTGCCCTATATGCCCAATGTGGGACAGGGTCTCAGTTTGTGGGACGCCTGAAAAGTCTTGGAAATGAGGGACTTCACGCAACGGGTCACCCTAAATCTGGTCACCCTAAATATTCATCTCAGAGCAGCCTACTAATGATTCTTTAATGAAAATGCATCCAATCTTGTTATTTTATGAAATGCACAAACACACATTTTAGTAAGTAATGCATGTCCACATAAGAGGACAACAGTAAGACTCACTACTTGGTTCTTGTGGCTCCGTCATCACAAGCGTCAACATCGTATCGATCAGCTCCTCCTCTCTCTTCTTCCATTCTTCTGCTGTTAGAGTTTTAACTCCTGTCAGTCTCTCAAACAGAGTCTTCTGTCGTGTCTCCTTGTCAACAGGAAAGAGAGGGAACATTGTAATTAGTGAAAAAGCACAAATATCATCCCGATATATCAGATATATGGTATATCAATCATCAGCACTTACATATTTTTTTATCTTCCTATATAAAAACAACAATGGAAAAATATGATCAATTACATTTGAATTTGTAACTAAAGCTAGTTATCAACAAAGTGTTATGCTATGTTGATTAATGTAATACATATTGTAGACCACAATGGAAACACTTACACTGGTGTAACTCATGGTGTCCTGAAAACATCCAAATCCTGAATCCTGTGTTCCTCCACTCACTGGAACACAAGACAACAGACAGCAACACGTTTACACTGACAATATAAACACTCACTGGAACACAAGACAACAGACAGCAACACATTTACACTGACAATATAAACACACTCACTGGAACACAAGACAACAGACAGCAACACGTTTACACTGACAATATAAACACACTCACTGGAACACAAGACAACAGACAGCAACACATTACATTACACGATTACATAATTATCGTATATTTTTTCCTAAATTAATGCCATAAGACATAAGTAGTCTGGCTGTGTGTTTTATAACTACAGTATTGAACCAATAAAAAGTATTAACAACAGCTGTGACTAAATAATTACTACCCATTGAAACACAGCCTCTTTTTATTACCTGAAAAGTAACATTATTGGACATACAGTACAGGTTTCCATCTGACAGTGATGACACCATGATGTAAACAGGATATTGATACTCACTGATTGGAGGAAGATGCTCTATGCTGTTCCTCCTCTTGACAGCTGGCCCCGTCACCACAGACTGAAAACAAATATCATCCCGATATATCAGATAGATGGTATATCAATCATCAGCACTTACATATTTTTTTATCTTCCTATATAAAAACAACAATGGAAAAATATGATCAATTACATTTGCATTTGTAACTAAAGCTAGTTATCAACAAAGTGTTATGCTATGTTGATTAATGTAATACATACTGTAGACCACAATGGAAACACTTACACTGGTCTCTGCCTGGCTTGAAACAACACTCATGGTGTCCTGAAAACATCCAAATCCTGAATCCTGTGTTCCTCCACTCACTGGAACACAAGACAACAGACAGCAACACGTTTACACTGACAATATAAACACTCACTGGAACACAAGACAACAGACAGCAACACATTTACACTGACAATATAAACACACTCACTGGAACACAAGACAACAGACAGCAACACGTTTACACTGACAATATAAACACACTCACTGGAACACAAGACAACAGACAGCAACACATTACATTACACGATTACATAATTATCGTTTATTCTTTCCTAAATTAATGCCATAAGTAGTCTGGCTGTGTGTTTTATAACTATTGAACCAATAAAAAGTATTAACAACAGCTGTGACTAAATAATTACTACCCATTGAAACACAGCCTCTTTTTATTACCTGAAAAGTAACATTATTGGACATACAGTACAGGTTTCCATCTGACAGTGATGACACCATGATGTAAACAGGATATTGATACTCACTGATTGGAGGAAGATGCTCTATGCTGTTCCTCCTCCTGACAGCTGGCCCCGTCACCACAGACTGAAAACAAATATCATCCCGATATATCAGATAGATGGTATATCAATCATCAGCACTTACATATTTTTTTTATCTTCCTATATAAAAACAACAATGGAAAAATATGATCAATTACATTTGCATTTTTAACAAAAGCTAGTTATCAACAAAGTGTTATGCTATGTTGATTAATGTAATACATACTGTAGACCACAATGGAAACACTTACACTGGTCTCTGCCTGGCTTGAAACAACACTCATGGTGTCACATCCTGAATCCTGTGTTCCTCCACTCACTGGAACACAAGACAACAGACAGCAACACGTTTACACTGACAATATAAACACACTCACTGGAACACAAGACAACAGACAGCAACACATTTACACTGACAATATAAACACTCACTGGAACACAAGACAACAGACAGCAACACGTTTACACTGACAATATAAACACACTCACTGGAACACAAGACAACAGACAGCAACACATTTACACTGACAATATAAACACTCACTGGAACACAAGACAACAGAGAGCAACACATTTACACTGACAATATAAACATACTCACTGGAACACAAGACAACAGACAGCAACACATTTACACTGACAATATAAACACTCACTGGAACACAAGACAACAGAGAGCAACACATTTACACTGACAATATAAACACACTCACTGGAACACAAGACAACAGACAGCAACACATTTACACTGACAATAATAAACACACTCACTGGAACACAAGACAACAGACAGCAACACATTACATTACACGATTACATAATTATCGTTTATTTTTTCCTAAATTAATGCCATAAGTAGTCTGGCTGTGTGTTTTATAACTATTGAACCAATAAAAAGTATTAACAACAGCTGTGACTAACTAATTACTACCCATTGAAACACAGCCTCTTTTTATTACCTGAAAAGTAACATTATTGGACATACAGTACAGGTTTCCATCTGACAGTGATGACACCATGATGTAAACAGGATATTGATACTCACTGATTGGAGGAAGATGCTCCATGCTTTTCCTCCTCTTGACAGCTGGCCCCGTCACCACAGACTGAAAACAAATATCATCCCGATATATCAGATAGATGGTATATCAATCATCAGCACTTACATATTTTTTTATCTTCCTATATAAAAACAACAATGGAAAAATATGATCAATTACATTTGCATTTGTAACTAAAGCTAGTTATCAACAAAGTGTTATGCTATGTTGATTAATGTAATACATATTGTAGACCACAATGGAAACACTTACACTGGTCTCTGCCTGGCTTGAAACGACACTCATGTTGTCACATCCTGAATCCTGTGTTCCTCCACTCACTGGAACACAAGACAACAGACAGCAACACATTTACACTGACAATATAAACACACTCACTGGAACACAAGACAACAGACAGCAACACATTTACACTGATAATATAAACACACTCACTGGAACACAAGACAACAGACAGCAACACATTTACACTGACAATATAAACACACTCACTGGAACACAAGACAACAGACAGCAACACATTTACACTGACAATATAAACACACTCACTGGAACACAAGACAACAGACAGCAACACATTTACACTGACAATATAAACACACTCACTGGAAAACAAGACAACAGACAGCAACACATTTACACTGACAATATAAACACACTCACTGGAACACAAGACAACAGACAGCAACACATTTACACTGACAATATAAACACACTCACTGGAACACAAGACAACAGACAGCAACACATTTACACTGACAATATAAACACACTCACTGGAACACAAGACAACAGACAGCAACACATTTACACTGACAATATAAACACACTCACTGGAACACAAGACAACAGACAGCAACACATTTACACTGACAATATAAACACACTCACTGGAACACAAGACAACAGACAGCAACACGTTTACACTGACAATATAAACACACTCACTGGAACACAAGACAACAGACAGCAACACATTTACACTGACAATATAAACACACTCACTGGAACACAAGACAACAGACAGCAACACATTTACACTGACAATATAAACACACTCACTGGAACACAAGACAACAGACAGCAACACATTTACACTGACAAAATAAACACACTCACTGGAACACAAGACAACAGACAGCAACACATTTACACTGACAATATAAACACACTCACTGGAACACAAGATAACAGACAGCAACACATTTACACTGACAATATAAACACACTCACTGGAACACAAGACAACAGACAGCAACACATTTACACTGACAATATAAACACACTCACTGGAACACAAGACAACAGACAGCAACACATTTACACTGACAATATAAACACACTCACTGGAACACAAGACAACAGACAGCAACACATTTACACTGACAATATGAACACACTCACTGGAACACAAGACAACAGACAGCAACACGTATACACTGACAATATAAACACTCACTGGAACACAAGACAACAGACAGCAACACGTTTACACTGACAATATAAACACTCACTGGAACACAAGACAACAGACAGCAACACATTTACACTGACAATATAAACACACTCACTGGAACACAAGACAACAGACAGCAACACATTTACACTGACAATAATAAACACACTCACTGGAACACAAGACAACAGACAGCAACACATTACATTACACGATTACATAATTATCGTTTATTTTTTCCTAAATTAATGCCATAAGTAGTCTGGCTGTGTGTTTTATAACTATTGAACCAATAAAAAGTATTAACAACAGCTGTGACTAACTAATTACTACCCATTGAAACACAGCCTATTTTTATTACCTGAAAAGTAACATTATTGGACATACAGTACAGGTTTCCATCTGACAGTGATGACATCATGATGTAAACAGGATATTGATACTCACTGATTGGAGGAAGATGCTCTATGCTGTTCCTCCTCTTGACAGCTGGCCCCGTCACCACAGACTGAAAACAAATATCATCCCGATATATCAGATAGATGGTATATCAATCATCAGCACTTACATATTTTTTTATCTTCCTATATAAAAACAACAATGGAAAAATATGATCAATTACATTTGCATTTGTAACTAAAGCTAGTTATCAACAAAGTGTTATGCTATGTTGATTAATGTAATACATACTGTAGACCACAATGGAAACACTTACACTGGTCTCTGCCTGGCTTGAAACGACACTCATGGTGTCACATCCTGAATCCTGTGTTCCTCCACTCACTGGAACACAAGACAACAGACAGCAACACATTTACACTGACAATATAAACACACTCACTGGAACACAAGACAACAGACAGCAACACATTTACACTGACAATATAAACACACTCACTGGAACACAAGACAACAGACAGCAACACGTTTACACTGACAATATAAACACACTCACTGGAACACAAGACAACAGACAGCAACACATTTACACTGACAATATAAACACACTCACTGGAACACAAGACAACAGACAGCAACACATTTACACTGACAATATAAACACACTCACTGGAACACAAGACAACAGACAGCAACACATTTACACTGACAATATAAACACACTCACTGGAACACAAGACAACAGACAGCAACACATTTACACTGACAATATAAACACACTCACTGGAACACAAGATAACAGACAGCAACACATTTACACTGACAATATAAACACACTCACTGGAACACAAGACAACAGACAGCAACACATTTACACTGACAATATAAACACACTCACTGGAACACAAGACAACAGACAGCAACACATTTACACTGACAATATAAACACACTCACTGGAACACAAGACAACAGACAGCAACACATTTACACTGACAATATGAACACACTCACTGGAACACAAGACAACAGACAGCAACACGTATACACTGACAATATAAACACTCACTGGAACACAAGACAACAGACAGCAACACGTTTACACTGACAATATAAACACTCACTGGAACACAAGACAACAGACAGCAACACATTTACACTGACAATATAAACACACTCACTGGAACACAAGACAACAGACAGCAACACATTTACACTGACAATAATAAACACACTCACTGGAACACAAGACAACAGACAGCAACACATTACATTACACGATTACATAATTATCGTTTATTTTTTCCTAAATTAATGCCATAAGTAGTCTGGCTGTGTGTTTTATAACTATTGAACCAATAAAAAGTATTAACAACAGCTGTGACTAACTAATTACTACCCATTGAAACACAGCCTATTTTTATTACCTGAAAAGTAACATTATTGGACATACAGTACAGGTTTCCATCTGACAGTGATGACATCATGATGTAAACAGGATATTGATACTCACTGATTGGAGGAAGATGCTCTATGCTGTTCCTCCTCTTGACAGCTGGCCCCGTCACCACAGACTGAAAACAAATATCATCCCGATATATCAGATAGATGGTATATCAATCATCAGCACTTACATATTTTTTTATCTTCCTATATAAAAACAACAATGGAAAAATATGATCAATTACATTTGCATTTGTAACTAAAGCTAGTTATCAACAAAGTGTTATGCTATGTTGATTAATGTAATACATACTGTAGACCACAATGGAAACACTTACACTGGTCTCTGCCTGGCTTGAAACGACACTCATGGTGTCACATCCTGAATCCTGTGTTCCTCCACTCACTGGAACACAAGACAACAGACAGCAACACATTTACACTGACAATATAAACACACTCACTGGAACACAAGACAACAGACAGCAACACATTTACACTGACAATATAAACACACTCACTGGAAAACAAGACAACAGACAGCAACACATTACATTACACGATTACATAATTATCGTTTATTTTTTCCTAAATTAATGCCATAAGTAGTCTGGCTGTGTGTTTTATAACTATTGAACCAATAAAAAGTATTAACAACAGCTGTGACTAAATAATTACTACCCATTGAAACACAGCCTCTTTTTATTACCTGAAAAGTAACATTATTGGACATACAGTACAGGTTTCCATCTGACAGTGATGACACCATGATGTAAACAGGATATTGATACTCACTGATTGGAGGAAGATGCTCTATGCTGTTCCTCCTCCTGACAGCTGGCCCCGTCACCACAGACTGAAAACAAATATCATCCCGATATATCAGATAGATGGTATATCAATCATCAGCACTTACATATTTTTTTATCTTCCTATATAAAAACAACAATGGAAAAATATGATCAATTACATTTGCATTTGTAACTAAAGCTAGTTATCAACAAAGTGTTATGCTATGTTGATTAATGTAATACATACTGTAGACCACAATGGAAACACTTACACTGGTCTCTGCCTGACTTGAAACGACACTCATGGACTGAAAACATCCAAATCCTGAATCCTGTGTTCCTCCACTCACTGGAACACAAGACAACAGACAGCAACACGTTTACACTGACAATATAAACACACTCACTGGAACACAAGACAACAGACAGCAACACGTTTACACTGACAATATAAACACACTCACTGGAACACAAGACAACAGACAGCAACACATTTACACTGACAATATAAACACACTCACTGGAACACAAGACAACAGACAGCAACACGTTTACACTGACAATATAAACACACTCACTGGAACACAAGACAACAGACAGCAACACATTTACACTGACAATATAAACACACTCACTGGAACACAAGACAACAGACAGCAACACATTTACACTGACAATAATAAACACACTCACTGGAACACAAGACAACAGACAGCAACACATTACATTACACGATTACATAATTATCGTTTATTTTTTCCTAAATTAATGCCATAAGTAGTCTGTGTGTTTTATAACTATTGAACCACTAAAAAGTATTAACAACAGCTGTGACTAAATAATTACTACCCATTGAAACACAGCCTCTTTTTATTTCCTGAAAAGTAACATTATTGGACATACAGTACAGGTTTCCATCTGACAGTGATGACACCATGATGTAAACAGGATATTGATACTCACTGATTGGAGGAAGATGCTCCATGCTGTTCCTCCTCCTGACAGCTGGCCCCGTCACCACAGACTGAAAACAAATATCATCCCGATATATCAGATAGATGGTATATCAATCATCAGCACTTACATATTTTTTTATCTTCCTATATAAAAACAACAATGGAAAAATATGATCAATTACATTTGCATTTGTAACTAAAGCTAGTTATCAACAAAGTGTTATGCTATGTTGAATAATGTAATACATACTGTAGACCACAATGGAAACACTTACACTGGTCTCTGCCTGGCTTGAAACAACACTCATGGTGTCCTGAACACATCCATATCCTGAATCCGGTGTTCCTCCACTCACTGGAACACAAGACAACAGACAGCAACACGTTTACACTGACAATATAAACACTCACTGGAACACAAGACAACAGACAGCAACACGTTTACACTGACAATATAAACACACTCACTGGAACACAATCCATATCCTGAATCCGGTGTTCCTCCACTCACTGGAACACAAGACAACAGACAGCAACACATTTACACTGACAATAATAAACACACTCACTGGAACACAAGACAACAGACAGCAACACATTACATTACACGATTACATAATTATCGTTTATTTTTTCCTAAATTAATGCCATAAGTAGTCTGGCTGTGTGTTTTATAACTATTGAACCAATAAAAAGTATTAACAACAGCTGTGACTAAATAATTACTACCCATTGAAACACAGCCTCTTTTTATTACCTGAAAAGTAACATTATTGGACATACAGTACAGGTTTCCATCTGACAGTGATGACACCATGATGTAAACAGGATATTGATACTCACTGCTTGGAGGAAGATGCTTCATGCTGTTCCTCCTCCTGCCAGCTGGCAGGGTTGATTCTTCTGGCTTCGTCGTCACAGACCTCCTCATCCTCTCTATCATCTCCTGCTTTCTCTTCTTCCATTGTTCTTCTGTTCTTCCTCGCAGTCTTTCAATGAGTGTCATCTGTCCAAACTGTCCTCTGTCCCTCATCACCATGTCTTCTATTTTCTCCATCAGCTCTGTGACTTCTGAAATGTCACAGTTGAAACCATCCAGAACATGGTACCTGTAGCCACATTTCTCCAGGATCCACCTCAGAGGTTCTCCTTCGGCCTCGATGTACTCCTCAACACGTCTCCCTCCCAGCCAGTATCCCCACGTGAATAGAACCAGAGCGCGTCTCCAGACTCTGTCCCCCAGCAGCTCCATGTGTTCCTCCACTGATCTCCTGTCAGCTTCACAGAAACTGGACTCGACATTGACAGTCACCAGGACAGCGTGGGGTCCAGGAGAACACAGAGTCACACCGTGTAGAAGGACGTCTTTGGTCTTCTGTGATGGAGGTGTAGTCGACCAGTCTGGACAGTTCACCACACTCACTGTTCTTCCAGCAACTCGTCTCTGTTGTCTGACACATTCTGTCAGTTTAGTCTGGCTTTTAAACTCCTGGAATATGAAGTTTACTGTATGTTAGTCTCTGTTGTCTGACACATTCTGTCAGTTTAGTCAGGGTTTTAAACTCCTGGAATATGAAGTTTACTGTATGTTAGTCATAATAATCAAAACATTCACTATATTCTGTCCTAACTGGAGTTGCTCTTCAATTTTACCCACTGAATATATTATTCTCATTTTCTTTGTCTAACAGTGACAGTAATATGGGATTAATATTGTGCCATAATCTGAATTCTGAAACGAACAAATCTCTAAAAGTTTAAACTCTGTGTTTGAAAGCTGTCAATTTGACATTCAGAGCAGTTTATTAACCCATTATTCCATTTAGACCTGACGTCGAAATTAAATTAAAATTCGCTCTGAAAGATTATTTTTTCAAAGATTTGTGCCGCATTTTTCATAAATAGCAGACCTACAAGCTCGTAGCGCGGCACTCGGTGGCGCGCTACGAGCTTGTAGATCTGTTATTTTTCAACAGCTAAAGCGTAACATAATGCTTGAAACATCAAAAGGGGTTCCCGCCCAAAATGGGTTAAGATGCTGATTCTACAAATACCTTCTAAATTAGTAGTTGTTACATTTTCAAGATAAAAAAATAGAAATAGCAGAAGTGACCTACGATGATAATAGCCGACACACAAATCTAAAATGACACATTTCTGTGTAGTGATCAGTGACACTTCACTGATCACATGATCAATGCACATTCATGACAGCAGATAGTATAGTATAATATATTATATACTGTTACATTATCTTCAGAAAACATATTTGATCTCTTTACTGTTTATTTACTTAGAGTGAAGTCATTCATTATAATTATAACATCACATTCATATAATATTACTCACCTTCCATGGAGTTGGTTTAAACACATCATCCTGCAGTATGAGATCTCCAGCGCTGTTTCTCTGATCCTGTTCTCCACCAACCAGCATCACCTTCACCTCTGGTAGACTCTGATGTTCTCCTGACGCGCGCACGCACACACACACACACACACACACACACACACACACACACACACACACACACACACACACACACACACACACACACACACACACACACACACACACACACACACACACACACACACACACACACACACACACACACACACACACACACACACACACACACACACACACACACACACACACACACACACACACACACACACACACACACACACACACACACACACACACACACACACACACACACACACACACACACACACACACACACACACACACACACACACACACACACACACACACACACACACACACACACACACACACGGTGTTTCGGTAGATGATGTGAGACCGTGACATCAATGCTGTTTAAATTAACCTTTTTGTTTATTTACACATTATCTTTTCTATTAATATGTGGGATTCACACGCGCAGGCATGTGTGCACGCACGCACGCACACACACACACACACACACACACACACACAGATAAACATTACCTTCAAACAGAGCTTTCAGAGCAGTTCTTTGTCTCTGTGTCTTGGTCATCAATGTGTGGACATGTTCCTCTCTGATCTTCTTCCTCTCTGACGTCGTCTCTGAAACATCTCCGCCATCTTCATAGTGTCCTCCTCTGTTTCCTGCCACCATCTCCTCCATCTTCTGCAGCAGCTCTGTGACCTGAGTGTCATCTGTCTTCTGGTTGTTGAAGACATGGTACATGTTCCCACATGTGTCAACAATGTCATCTGTCTCCTGGTTGTTGAAGACATGGTACCTGTTCCCACATGTGTCAACAAGCCAGCGGAGGTCTTCTCCTTCAGCCTCGATGTGCTGCTCGATGCTTCTGTCTCCCAGAAGTTCTCCATGGGTGAACAGGACTATAGCATGACTCCACGCGCTCTGTGACAGAAGGGTCATGTGTTCCTCTACTGCTACTCTCTGTGCTTTGGTGAATGCTTCTCTAAGAGGAACGACCAGAAGAACAGCATGTGGTCCAGGAGGACAGAGAGACACACTGTCCTGGATCTCCAATCTGTCCATCTCTGAGGTGTCCTGTAGTGGACGGTTGTAGTACCAGCCTGGTGAGTCCACCACTGTCACCTGTCTCCCTGCTACGCTACCCTGTCTCACCTCACACTGCACTGACCTCAGTTCAGTTTGAAAACCACTTCCTCCTAGAATGGTGTTTCCTGCTGGTCTCTTCCCAGAGTACTTCCCAGAGTACCCACTTCCCAACAGCAGAATCCTGAGGTCAGTCAGTCCTGTCAGAGAAAACATTGTTTACTTTCAATTTGACAGATTCTTATTTAAAAACTGGAGACATATCATTATTTCATCATTCATCGCAGTAATAATAGCAAGAAAATAGCAGATCTACAAGCTCACAATTAACAAAATATGTTGTGTTGTGAGCTTGTAGATCTGCTTGGAATTGTTCGCCTACACTACAGTGTAATGACATGCCCATATTAGGAATGATTAAAGAACCAGGATACAATGTCCAGGGAATTATATGTTCTTAATATCTAATAATCTAATTAATAAAAAACTGTGTGTGTGTGTGTGTGTGTGTGTGTGTGTGTGTGTGTGTGTACCAGTATCTTCTGGAAGTCCAGTGGTTCGTTTCAGAGAGTCTGTCCTCCTTTGTTCTGCTCTTCTGCTGATAGTTCTCTCCTTCTCCTTCAGTTCCTCTGAGACGTGTTCTTCTGTCTCATAGTGACCACCACTACTCTTCACCATCTGATCTATCTTCTCCATCAGCTGTGTGACCTGACTACCATCTCCTCTGTCACTGATGTTAACAACATGGAAGTCTATCTTCTCCATCAGCTGTGTGACCTGACTACCATCTCCTCTGTCACTGATGTTAAGAACATGGAAGTCTATCTTCTCCATCAGCTGTGTGACCTGACTACCATCTCCTCTGTCACTGATGTTAAGAACATGGAAGCGACCTTCACATTTCTCAGTGAGATATCTAAAGATATAATTAGATGTAATGATGAGATCAGGTCTCATGTTGGTTTTATCAGCTACAGTGAACACCATAATAGCGCGTTTCCACACTCGGTCACTGAGGAGAAGACTCACATGCTCCTCTGCTGACAGATCTGTTCCCACATATGGGGCGTCCAATGGCATCACCAGGACGAAGGCATGTGGTCCTGGAGGACACAGACTCACACTATGTTGGATTTCTAACTGGGTCAGTTTTGGGGTCAGATCTAGGGGATGATTAGACACCCATCCTGGAGTGTTGACCACACTGACCTGTCTCCCTGACACTAACTCTTGTCTCATGACACTCTTAGATGTGTTTTCGATTGTGTCAAAACCATCTCTGCCCAGGATGAGGTTTCCTACTGAACTCTTTCCACTGCCTCTACCTCCGATCAGAACAATGCTCAGTTCTGACGGCTCGCTGTTCTTCCCTGGTTGGAGAAATAAACATAATATTGATAAAAAAATCACAGATGTGACTAAACCAGTATCAGTTTGTTGGTTTCATCTGATTTAACCCATTAAGACCTGAGGCCGATTCTACAAATGCCTTTTAAATCAGTAGATCTCAAGTCAAGGACACCCAGAATGATATGTCTTTGGCTGCAGAGACCCCCCCCCCCCCCCCCCCCATCTTTTCTGCTCCATTGTAAAATATCTTTCCAGGGACCTCCAGAAGAGAGGATTTGTGTTAAAATATGAAAAAGTTAAATCTATTCCACACTCAACACTGAGGACTTGTTCAAATATGTACAACCTCACAGCGTGGCACAAGTGACGTGCATGCTGCAGTGAGCTTGTAGATCTGCTATGATATAGATCTGCTATCCTAAGAGTTTTCTGATAAAACTACATTGCTATACAGTATGTAGGCCTATATATATATATATATATATATATATATATATATATATATACACGTTTAGCTGAACTCTAAAACCACACAGATCCTTTCCCAGTTTTAAAGGGTTGATAGAACTCACCAGTGATGGAAGCTGAGGTTCCACTGGCCATCCTGTCTACAGCTGTTGGTTGAACTGTAAAACATCAACATACAGTAAATTAGAATAATCTGCTGGTTTGTTGTCATTAATGTTATATCGTTATATCACACATTGGACAATATAATGAATATAATATATTTAGACAAGTGGTTTTCAAAGAGGGTTCCAATAGACCCTCACAGGTCTGTACCTCTGAGAGTACACATGGAACCAAATGGACCCTCACAGGTCTGTAACTCTGAGAGTGTACATATGGAACCAAATGGACCCTCACAGGTCTGTACCTCTGAGAGTGTACACTACACATGGAACCAAATGGACCCTCACAGGTCTGTAACTCTGAGTACATATGGAACCAAATGGACCCTCACAGGTCTGTAACTCTGAGAGTACATATGGAACCAAATGGACCCTCACAGGTCTGTAACTGAGAGTACACATGGAACCAAATGGACCCTCACAGGTCTGTAACTCTGAGAGTACATATGGAACCAAATGGACCCTCACAGGTCTGTAACTGAGAGTACACATGGAACCAAATGGACCCTCACAGGTCTGTAACTCTGAGAGTACACATGGAACCAAATGGACCCTCACAGGTCTGTAACTGAGAGTACACATGGAACCAAATGGACCCTCACAGGTCTGTAACTCTGAGAGTACATATGGAACCAAATGGACCCTCACAGGTCTGTAACTCTGAGAGTACACATGGAACCAAATGGACCCTCACAGGTCTGTAACTCTGAGAGTACATATGGAACCAAATGGACCCTCACAGGTCTGTAACTCTGAGAGTACACATGGAACCAAATGGACCCTCACAGGTCTGTAACTCTGAGAGTACACATGGAACCAAATGGACCCTCACAGGTCTGTAACTCTGAGAGTGTATATGGAACCAAATGACCTCACATGTCCATTTGGTTTGACAACCACTGCTAGAGATGTCTGGATTCACACATTAATTTAGACTGAACTAACCACATATCTCTGTGTGTGTGTGTGTGTGTGTGTGTGTGTGTGTGTGTGTGTGTGTGCGCGCGCGCGCGCGCGCATGCACGTGAACCATACACACTAATAATAATAAAACAGTTATATATATATATATATATATATATATATATATATAAGTGTAACCGGTGTAATCTGTCTCTCTCTGCGTTGTGTAGAATAGACATGAGACGGACCCAGAACTGTCCTTGGAAACCTCTCTTTATTCTGACAAAGAATAACAAAGACACGTAACGTCTCCAGACTCTCCACGTTAGTTTCGTAGTAGTGCAACAAGGCCTCTCTCGTTCCAAGACGGAAGTACAGAAGCAAGACGACAGTAACACAACAAATAATAGAACGTAACATACCTGACAAAGAATAACAAAGACACGTCTCCACCGTCCACGTTAGTTTCGTAGTAGTGCAACAACTCCTCTCTAAACAGGGTTAAACAAACACTGTATAAATCAATTTGCAAGTACAATACTTATCATGTTATACGGAGAATTCAACAAAGACACCCACCTCGTTCCAACTTCCAAGACGGAACTAAGTACAGAAGGAAGAGGTGGGGGTGTCGCACAGTCGCAGGACCCTCACCCTAACCCTAACCTCCCCCGGGGCAGACACCTAAACCTAACCACCCACCCTCTCCCGAACCCCAGCGCTCCTCGGACCAATGCTCCTTCTGAGGGAACATAGGGCTGAGGGAACATAGGTATGACCCCGACATTTATACAGGGGGCAAAAGGAGTGACCTTTAATGCACTATGTACTGTATTCCTATACACGTGAACTATGGAGAATTAAGTCAGGTAAAAGCACTTATTTGTGTCCTATTTTGTGTAATTATATAATACTGTCACACACATATATATATATATATATATATATATATATATATATATATATATATATATATATATATATATATATATATATATACTGCGCAAAAAGCATGGAATACGGATGTGTATATTACAGGAAACTTTCCAACAAACTCTGGTAAACTCGAAAATTGTACCATCACACCTGTATATTATCGTATATTAACTGTATATGCTGCTAAACTTTTGGTTTACGGGCAAATCTAGTGCCCCTAATTGCCTGACAACTCCTCTTTTCACGCAGTATTCAGCTTATAGTGTAGATTTTCGTTTTACACAAACACATTCCCATTGAAAAATGAATGGAGAATTTACCTCATGATGTACGATGATATAATTAGTGCCCCTCGCTTCACACAGGTGTGATTTATTTTATCAGGCTGTACGGCTGTTCTTTTATCGGATTGTTATTATTACACAAGACCACAATAATAATAATAATATTATTAAACTTTATTTGTAGGCATATAGCACTTTTCAAAAGCAATACTTGTGTTACAACATTCTTCACAACACACAAACCACAACAAAAAACAAGCAAAACACGAGGCAAACAAACAAACAAAAACAAACAATATTATCAATCCTTTTAGCTCCATTGTATAATTGTACCGCTGTACTATTTGCACTGTTAATAAACCAATCAATCAATCAATCAATCAATACTGGTTTGTACCATACCACCATTTCCAATTCGTTTTCAAGAGACGAAGTGAATGTACACACCATACACACGCACACACACACACACGCACACACACACACACAAACACACACACACACACACACACACACACACACACACACACACACACACACACACACACACACACACGCGCGCACACACACGCACACACACACGCGCACACACACGCACACACAGTGCGCGCGCGTATGATGTCACTTCCTGTGCATCCAGCCCTGGTGTGTCAGTTCATTCTCTTTAGTGTTTGCCTTGTGTACGCGCACTGCTGCCTTAGCTCCTTTTATACAGTCAACACACACACACAATACAGTACAGGCTTTATGGAGGCATATTAATAAACACACACACTCACACACACACTGAGGGACGGAGGATTGAAGCACGAGGTGAGGATATTAGAGCTTCTTATTGTTTTAATGTTGTGTCGAAGCTTCCTTCCTCTAGTGGAGGAGAAGGAGGAGGAGGAGGCTGTGTGGCTAACACTGAAACACATACATTAATTCTTCCTCTTTTCATTTTAGCAAGAGAACGTTGGTTCTGTTTGGAGATACTTTGCAACACATGCTGTGTCGTGTTGCACTGATACGACTGGTGTGTGCGTTGTGTGTGTGTGTGTGTGTGTGTGTGAGAGAGAGAGACAGACAGACAGACCTGACATTAAAGTTCCATTCCTGACTGTTAGCATGATGCTATGCTATATTAGCTGTTAGCCTAGCTAGGACGAAGAGGCCATTGATTGATTGATTGAAGTATTTATTTACAGTTTGGGAGAATCTCAGTATACATGAGAGAAGGTCTTTACGGCTCTAAGCAGTGATTCTTCTCAACCCGTTTAATGTCGCGTCAAGTTTGACATGCATTTAGGCTACGGACCCCCATTTAATGACAATACTATCTCCTGGACCCCCAGTTTAATTATATTGTAAAATCAATGTTAATGTAACTCTGAGAGTGTACAAATGGAACCAAATGGACCCTAACGGGTCCGTTTGGTTCCATGTGTACACTCTCAGAGTTACTAATACAGACCCATAAGGGTCCATTTGGTCCCTATAACTAACTTCATTGATGATTGAATGATTGGAGTATTGCAGAATTACAGTACATTTCAAGCACAACTCGATACAACTCAACTGAGTGGACGACACCATAAAGCATTACACTTGTTTACAACAGGGTCCACCATGTTCAATTCATCATAGATATAGTACCAAGGTATGGTCAGTGACGTCATAGCCATGCGTCGTCTGTCTGTCTGTCTTTCTTCTGATGACGTGGAGGCTTCTGATTTGTTGAGGAAGGAGGACCGTTCATTGGTCAATTTATTTTGTTGAATATATCATTATACCACAATGAATAATTATAATAAAAATCACACCCGTGTGAAGTGAGGGGCACTAATATATTAAAGTCTAACTCATTAGGTGATGTAATGGTGATGTAAAACAAACGGTGCCAACACAAACATTAAATGCCATTAACAATAAAGAGACAATACGACGTAAATTACACATTGCCCTGGGTAAACATAGTACCTTTCCTTTCCTTAGTCCAGTTACCCTGGGTAAACATAGTACCTTTCCTTTCCTTAGTCCAGTTACCCTGGGTAAACATAGTACCTTTCCTTTCCTTAGTCCAGTTACCCTGGGTAAACATAGTACCTTTCCTTTCCTTAGTCCAGTTACCCTGGGTAAACATAGTACCTTTCCTTTCCTTAGTCCAGTTACCCTGGGTAAACATAGTACCTTTCCTTTCCTTTCCCAGGAACAACACATTTTCAGATGATGTCCAAATACAGATAATTCTGGTGGAGGTCCTTGATGTGAAATAGAAGCCACGCTGACATAGAAGCATTGAGAGAACTGTCATGATGATTTAGACGACATTTTGTGGAACGGGTTTGACTGGATTAGATCAATTGTAAATGCATTAAATTGGATTATGGGGATCCATAATAACAGCCGGTTGAGTTGAGGTTGTTGGAACAGCGATCGATAGCTTTAACCTGTCAGTGTCCATCCAGACTGTCTGTCTGTCTGTCTGTCCACCCACTAGCTTTCATCATGTCTATCCCATTTCGGACGGTTTTATGCATAATGTTATACTTGTCTTTTATAGCTATTGACAAATAGCAGATCTACAAGCTCGTCAAAAAAATAGCAGCTGCTATCTTTTTGAAAAATCGCGATGAAAATGTGGCTCAAATCATTGAATGTATATTCTTTCAGAGCGAACGTTTTTAACTCAAATATTTGCTTCTGACAATAGCAGACCTACAAGCTCAGTGGCGCGCTATGAGCTTGTAGATCTGCTTGTAGATCTTCTATTTTTCAATAGCTAAATTATAACATAATGTTTAAAACACCGAAAACACCTTTTTTTTGGTGTTTTAAGCATTGTGTTATGCTTTTGAAAAATCGCAAGATCTACAAGCTATGATCTTGTAAGTCTGCTATTTTAGAAAAATCGTGAATATATATATATATTCTTTCAGAGCGAACGTTCTTAACTCAAATCTTTGTGGAACAACATATTTTCAGATGGGGGTTCGGCGGCCGATTTACATATAATCTTTGGGGGTCTTTTGACATGAAAATGTCTGAGAACCACTGGCATAGAAACATGAGGTTTTTCAGAAAACCGTCATTATTTAGAACTTAATCCATTTTGGGGAGGGAACCCCTTTTGGTGTTAGCATCATGTTATGCTTTAGCTATTGAAAAATAGCAGATCTACAAGCTCATAGCGCGCCACCGAGTGGCGCGCCAAGAGCTTGTAGGTCTGCTATTTTTGAAAAATCGAAGAACGACTGACATTTTTAGAATCTGATCTCAGGTCAGAATGGGTTAATCAGACCAGTGTGTGTCCAGTGGAAACCTCGTATGAATCTGATCTCAGGTCAGAAATTCAGAATGGGTTAAGACATTTGTAGAAAGTGTGTGTGTGTGTGTGTGTGTGTGTGTGAATGACTCTGTAAAGCGCCTTGGATAAAGGCACTATATAAATGCACCATTTATGTATAATACCACTACATTATATTAAGTGGTTAATCAGACTAAATAACCCATTTTAAATCGTTTAGAACAAAGTGTCGAACCATTTGATATATTGTAAGATTTATTTTAAATTATTGGTTCAAAATGCAGGTTTGAATATATTCTGGTATTCTGAAATTAATTAGAAAGAACATTTGTCTTTGATAAGAGCATCTTCTCCATGCTTGGGGTGCGTACAGCATTGTAAGAGAATGGATTGCACTACCGGTATATTGTATTTTCCTCCTTAGGGTATTTTTGTGAAACTAAACTATGCCAGGAAAATCCTCTTGACCCAGTTATTTTTTTTGAATACTCAGACATTTCTGTTTTGGGCACTTCATACCTGGGTGGGCGGCTAAAAATAAATAATAATAATGAATTGCATTTTTATAGCGCTTTGAGCACTTGGAAAAGCGCTATAAAAACTATTTACAACGGTTCATTCATTCATACATTGGGAGGTGAAGCGGCGAACAGTCGACGCCAGCGTCCTCACTTCCCCACATTCACACACCGACGGTGGCGTGAAGCTCACACCGACCGACTCATTGGAGGCAGTGTAGGGTTCAGTGTCTTCTTGCCCAAGGACACTTCCACATGTAGGACAGGAGGAGAAGCCGGGATTCGAACCGCCGCCCCAGGGATCATTGGACGACCTGCTCTACCTCCTGAGCCACAACACAACACGCACACATATATCTGTGTGTGTGTGTGTGTGTGTGTGTGTGTGTGTGTGTGTGTGGGGGGGGGGGGGGGGGGTGTTGACCGGACAACACAATGGCCTACCGGACTAGTTTCACAACAATGCTCTGTGGGAGTCTTCCCTCAAAAGTACAAACTATTTTAGTTTCAACATTTCAACACAAACTTTGACCTCCCACCCAGGCCCTGGGCTGGAAATAGATAATAGGGACGCACCGAAAGGGAAACCGAATATATGATTAATAACCCATTTTGACCTGAGATCAGATTCTACAAATGTCTTCTACACATCCTGACAGTTTTCTGAAAAAGCTATGTTTCTATGTCAGTCGTTCTTCGATTTTTCAAAAATAGCAAGACCTACAAGCTACGAGCATTTAGAGCTATGTTACTCTCAACTTCCGCCGCTCGACATGAATGCAGACCAGCCTCTCGTCTTTACTCTTTTAGCGTAAATAAAAGTAACGTTTTTTGCTACTCGCCAAAACAAAGGCGGGTTGTGTCATTAGAAAGCCTACACTTTCCTTAGTGGACGCACTCTGAGCACAGAGGATCATTCATTATGTTTCATACTGTGGATAACTACGGTTGTTTTACATTACAGTAAGCATGCAGCACAGAGGATGACTGTGTTTCATACTGTGGATAACTAAGGTTGTTTTACATTACAGTAAGCATGCAGCACAGAGGATCATTCATTAGGTTGCGTTCAGTGGATAACTACGGTTGTTTTACATTACAGTAAGCATGCAGCACAGAGGATGACTGTGTTTCATACTGTGGATAAATACGGTTGTTTTACATTACAGTAAGCATGCAGCACAGAGGATGACTGTGTTTCATACTGTGGATAACTACGGTTGTTTTACATTACAGTAAGCATGCAGCACAGAGGATGACTGTGTTTCATACTATGGATAACTACGGTTGTTTACATTTACATTACAGTAAGCATGCAGCACAGAGGATGACTGTGTTTCATACTGTGGATAAATACGGTTGTTTTACATTACAGTAAGCATGCAGCACAGAGGATGACTGTGTTTCATACTGTGGATAACTACGGTTGTTTTACATTACAGTAAGCACGCAGCACAGAGGATGACTGTGTTTCATACTATGGATAACTACGGTTGTTTTACATTACAGTAAGCACGCAGCACAGAGGATGACTGTGTTTCATACTGTGGATAACTACGGTTGTTTTACATTACAGTAAGCATGCAGCACAGAGGATGACTGTGTTTCATACTGTGGATAACTACGGTTGTTTTACATTACAGTAAGCATGCAGCACAGAGGATGACTGTGTTTCATACTGTGGATAACTACGGTTGTTTTACATTACAGTAAGCATGCAGCACAGAGGATGACTGTGTTTCATACTATGGATAAATACGGTTGTTTTACATACAGTAAGCAGTACTAAGCACGCAGCACAGAGGATGACTGTGATACGTTGCATACTATGGAAGCTGTCAGGCACAGGCCAATCTAAGTAATCGGCAAAATAAAGGATAAAACTGCGCCCTCTGCTGTTCGTTTCCTTTCAGATCTGTGATTCTCAACCAGGTCCTTGGAAGGGGTTCCAGGGGGTCCCCAGGGGGTCCCCAGCTAAATGATGGACAGTTGATTAGATGGTTTAATTTTACACTCAACAGTTAAAGATCTAGAGAGTGTAAAATTAAATCATTTAATTTTCACGCTCTCAAGAGTTAAATTATTGTTAAACATCTGAATTATGTCATATTTACAAGGAGTGCACAATTTGATAATGTAGAAGAATTGTTATTTTGATCTGTTATCTCCTATTGTACAACATTATGGACAAAATATTGTCCAATGACAACAAAATATTCTAGTTTATAGTTGGTCCACAGTTTTGGGTCTGAGAGGCTAAATGTCATCAAACGGTGGTTCCGTGGCTCAAATGGGTCTGAGAGGCTAAATGTCATCAAATGGTGGTTCCGTGGCTCAAATGGGTCTGAGAGGCTAGGGCCCTTTCTGAAACCAGTCCCTTGACTTGAAGTGCTCTCGGGAGGTTCCCTCGTCAGGAAGTGCCCCTCCAGCTGAATCAAGTTCCCTTGATTAGGGTGCTGGGTATAAAAAACTGTTTGGAAATACACTCGCCCTCCTTGTGCAGAAACAGGAAACAGACACCATTCGTTGCCATGGTTACCATCATGCAATTGCGTTACCTGTTATTTTGTTTTTACAGTTATATTGCATTGCATCGTGTATGTTTGTGTGACATGTGGATTTCATTAATATGGAAAAAGGAAATACAGCGTGACTGTCAAAATGTCATATTACATCCATGGTGTTTATAAATCATTGTTAAAAGTTGTTTTGTTTGTGTGGTTTCATTTATAGTTTTTCACGGTGGGGTAAATAAAGAGCCCTTGTGAACATCAGTTGGAGCGTTGTCTATTCTGCATCAGATGAAGATTGTTTAGGAGGAGTTTATTTATCATTTATTTGTGGCGGTAGTTACATTTGTAGGTCGCGGTTTGGTTTCCATGCAGACACAGAGCAGGGCTGCACAAGGCAATGGAGTGGAGTCTAGATCGGCACAGACTCGCTCTCGAGGGCTTTATAAGCCACTTCCACTCAGGAAGGCTGCTTGGTTTCGGAACGACACTTAATATGGCGCAGCCTCGCGCGAAGTGAACACGCATATCGAGGGCGAGTGTGTAGGGCGAGTGGCGAGGAGCTGGTTTCAGAAAGGGGGCATATGTCATCAGATGGTGGTCCAAAGGGGGCATATGTCATCAGATGGTGGTCCGTGGCTCAAATGCTGAATGAATAATGATACGATAAAGGCTGAAAACCACTGGTCTAGCCCATTCTGACCTGAGATCAGATTCATACCAGGTTTCCACTGGACACACACTGGTCTGATGAACCCATTCTGACCTGAGATCAGATTCTAAAAATGTCAGTCGTTCTTCGATTTTTCAAAAATAGCAGACCTACAAGCTCGTATCGCGCCACTCGGTGGCGCGATATGAGCTTGTAGATCTGCTATTTTTCAATAGCTAAAGCATAACATGATGCTAACACCAGAATGGGTGCCAGGTCAGAATGGGCTAGTTGTTCTCAATCCGTTGTGCGTTCTGCTCTCTCTCTTCCAGGCAGAGCTTTGCAGTCACATCTCTTCAACCATCCAGCCGGTTCCTGAAGCTCCGGGTCGGTCCGTTGACCCGGTCCGTTGACCCGCCCCGCCCCCGCTCGCCGCCGGCACTGCAAAGCTCTCCCCCCCCCCCCCCCCCCCCCGGAACCACCACCACCACGCCCCTTCGTCTGACCCCGCCCCCCACCCCCCCCCCCCAACGGTACAGTAACGCCTGTCACTCACTCACGACTGTTGCGTTATCGCCTAATCGCAATTATTTGCGATCATGGCAATATAGTTCTTTGCATAATCGTCAATCGTTTTCCATGTCAAAAGTAGCAGTAAATGGCAGATCAAACAAGCTTTCAACACGTCTTGTAAACTTGTAGATAAACCTTTTCCTTTACTTCGTACATTTATTTTTTGGAAAGGAAATATATATTAAACGTGTCCGTGTCACATCTGCCCTGTGCCATTTGTGTTTTTAAAAGGATCCCTGGCTAATAAGACAAATATGCCTTAACACCCATTCTGACCTGAGATCAGATTCATACGAGGTTTCCACTGGACACACACACTGGTCTGATTAACCCATTCTGACCTGAGATCAGATTCTAAAAATGTCAGTCGTTCTTTCGATTTTTCAAAAATAGCAGACCTACAAGCTCGTAGCGCGCCACTCGGTGGCGCGCTATGAGCTTGTAGATCTGCTTTTTTTCAATAGCTAAAGCATAACATGATGCTAATACCAAAATGGGTTCCCGGTCAGAATGGGTTAAAACATTATACATTATACTACCCTCTACAACTAAAATTAAATGATAAAAACACCTTAAATATTTTATTTCTTTCATAAATAAAGAATCGTTCACTCGATAGGAACGGCTCCTGTCGCAAGTTGATGATGTCACATGCCCCTTTATGGTCTGGCCCTATGGAATGCATAGGGCAAATACAAAGCAAACCCAATGCAATAATTGTAGACGTAGAAATTAAGTACCACAACAAATAAATGATAAATAAACTCCTCCTAATTTATTTCATATTTACATGTCTTCTGTGGACTCTTAACATTACACCTAGCTACATGTTTAAGCATTTATTTCATATTTACATGTCTTCTGTGGACTAACATTACACCTATAGCTACATGTTAAAGCATTTATTTCATATTTACATGTCTTCTGTGGACTAACATTACACCTATAGCTACATGTTAAAGCATTTATTTCATATTTACGTGTCTTCTGTGGACTCTAACATTACACCTAGCTACATGTTTAAGCATTTATTTCATATTTACATGTCTTCTGTGGACTAACATTACACCTATAGCTACATGTTTAAGGATTTATTTCATATTTACATGTCTTCTGTGTTCTCTAACATTACACCTAGCTACATGTTAAAGCATTTATTTCATATTTACATGTCTTCTGTGGACTCTAACATTACACCTAGCTACATGTTTAAGCATTTATTTCATATTTACATGTCTTCTGTGGACTCTAACATTACACCTATAGCTACATGTTTAAGCATTTATTTCATATTTACATGTCTTCTGTGGACTCTAACATTACACCTATAGCTACATGTTTAAGTATTTATTTCATATTTACATGTCTTCTGTGGACTCTAAGATTACACCTATAGCTACATGTTTAAGCATTTATTTCCTATTTACATGTCTTCTGTGGACTCTTAACATTACACCTATAGCTACATGTTTAAGCATTCATTTATGTCAATTAAAAAAAAAAAAGAGTCCCATATTTGCGTGACAATTAATCATACATAAACGTGTGTAATCCCCACAGCTCTACTCAAACCAGTGAGTGAAAGAAGCCACCATGTCTCAGCTGCAGTTCCAGTGTCCCCCACAGGGGGGCAGCCATGCCCCCGCCATGCCCAGTGCGGCTTCTTCTTCTGCCAGTGCCAGCGCCCCCCAGACCCCCCCCATGCCAATGGGCGGGCAGCAGCAGCAGCACGCGCCCCAGCCTGGGTACAACATGCCTTGTGCCACAGGGGGGGGCGGAGGAGGAGGGACCCCCCAGCCTGGCTACAGTAGTATGTCGTGTGCCACAGGAGGGGGTGTAGGAGGGACCCCCCAGCCCGGAGGCTACGGCATGTCGTGTGCCACAGGAGGGGGAGTAGGAGGGACCCCCCAGCCCGGAGGCTACGGCATGTCGTGTGCCACAGGAGGGGGAGTAGGAGGGACCCCCCAACCTGGCTACAGCATCTCGTGTGCCACAGGAGGTGGAGGAGGAGGAGGGACCCCCCAGCCCCCCATGCCAATGGGGGGGCAGCATCAGCAGCAGCCCGGGTATAGCCTTGGGTGTGCCACAGGAGGAGGAGGAGGGCCTCCCCAACCTGGCTACAGCATCTCGTGTGCCACAGGAGGCGGAGGAGGCGGAGGGCCTCCCCAACCCGGGTACAACATCGGGTGTGCCACAGGAGGCGGAGGAGGGCCTCCCCAACCCGGGTACAACATCGGGTGTGCCACAGGAGGTGGAGGAGGCGGAGGAGGGCCTCCCCAACCTGGCTACAGCATCTCGTGTGCCACAGGAGGTGGAGGAGGGCCCCCCCAGCCCGGGTACAGCATCCCCTGCGCCACGGGGGGCACCCTGCCCTCCGAGAGCGCCAGCCACCCGCTAAGGAGTTCCGCCCTCCCGTCGGGCTCTGCCACACCCTTCACTCCTCCTACTCTCCCGCCCCCCACCACAGGTGTGTGTGTGTGTGTGTGTGTGCAATTGTCCGCTCGCAGACCCGCCGCGGCGGCCATGTTTCCATCATCAGAGTTTGGGAAGCGCTCGTTTTCAGTAAAGCTGTAAAATGTCCTGCTGCCTCGTGCGTTATGTGCTAATTCAAAACGGGTGGTACAACAGCAGTGTTGTTTTTGACAGCAAATTTCTATTTTAGTTCTAGTCACATTTTAGTCACCTGGAATGTTCTAGTGTTTAGTCTAGTTTTAGTCGACTAAATGTCATACAATTTTAGTCAACTAAATCAACTGTAGATTTAGTCGACTAAAATGTGTTTTGACAGTCTTAGTTTTAGTCATCATAGATTCGTTTTTAATTATAAAACTTTTATTTAGTTTTAGTCAGTGGAAAAAGGTAGTCGACGAACATTTTTCGTCTTAGTTTTAGTCGACGAAAACAACACTGGTACACAGGACAGTTGAGTGATATCTAACGAGCACTTCCAAACTATCCAGCACTTAGAAAAAAATAATCACCTGCAAGGACACAAAGTATAGCTCATAAAATAGAAGCTCATATAGAAAGAGAATAATTCAAGCTCTCCGTAACAGCTGCAATGTTGGTGAGTTTGTCGTTGTTTAAAGGAGAATTCCATGCTAGAATGCTTTCTTGTCTTTCTTACCTTTCTTTGTAGTTGTTGCGTCCCCACCAAAGAGGTCCAGGTGTTTTTTTCTGCAAAAACTCCTTATTGGCTATTTTCCCTACCATAAGCCCTCAATGAATTGCATTGCATTGAATGGGAATTGAATGGGGCTATGGGGTGTTGTGCTAGTTCGCATATTTCCATCGAAAGAAGTAGTAAAGTGTGCCGCTTGGGATATTATTTACATTATGAAGAGAGGATATATACAAAGCAATTATAATTTTGAGCGATGGAAATAAGCGAATTGGCACAACACCCCATAGCCCCATTCAATTCCCATTCAATTCAATGCAATTCATTTAGGGCTTATGGTAGGGGAAATAGCCAATAAGGAGCTTTTGCACAAAATAACACCTGGACCTCTTTGGTGGGGACAAAACAACTACAAAGAAAGGTAAGAAAGCCTTCTAGTATGGAATTCTCCTTTAAGACAATCAGAGAGGACGTTTCTGTGTGGATGAATGGGCTGCCAATGGAAGTTTCACCTATAGGTAGCACCTTGCCATTAACGTATATGGTAAGATGGCCGTGGTTCTGCACACCGGATATAGACAATCTACAAGCTCCAAAACACATTGCCGTGTGACGCGCCGTGAGCTTGTAGATCTGCGATATTCGGGGTGTGTGGCGCGTTTATGCAACTCGCGCAACACGCATAACCCGTCCCTAACCCATAATGTGCATTCCTGCAGTAATAATAATAATAATAATAATAATAATAGACATTAAATCTATTTCTAGACGAAAAGTGTAAACACTCGTCATTTTAGACGTCTGTGTCAGTCTCGGGCTGGGAGCAGAGTTCATACGTGTTAACATTCATCATGAGCGAACGCCTGCTCACAGGGAGAGATGTGATGAAATAACACGTACAGTCCTGTCATCTTTGGGGGGTATTTTGGTCCCTGGTGTTGATAGAATGAGTCCAAAATATACCACAGTATCCTGGAAAACAAAAGGCTTCAAAGCCGAGCGTCCACGGTTTTGATCTGAGTCGGTCCGACCTGCCATGCTATGTTGTCGACGGCAGGCGACAGGCGACACGGAGGGTTTCTGGAGACGAGTGAAGACATTCTGAAACCCTCTGTTCAGCTGGATATGTGGTTACCCGTGTCTGTGTTCGGCTGGATATGTGGTTACCCGTGTCTGTGTTCAGTTGGATATGTGGTTACCCGTGTCTGTGTTCAGTTGGATATGTGGTTACCCGTCTGTGTTCGGCTGGGATATGTGGTTACCCGTGTCTGTGTTCAGTTGGATATGTGGTTACCCGTCTGTGTTCGGCTGGGATATGTGGTTACCCGTCTGTGTTCATTTGGATATGTGGTTACCCGTGTCTGTGTTCGGCTGGATATGTGGTTACCCGTGTCTGTGTTCGGCTGGATATGTGGTTACCCGTCTGTGTTCGGCTGGATATGTGGTTACCCGTCTGTGTTCGGCTGGGATATGTGGTTACCCGTGTCTGTGTTCAGCTGGATATGTGGTTACCCGTCTGTGTTCATTTGGATATGTGGTTACCCGTGTCTGTGTTCATTTGGATATGTGGTTACCCGTGTCTGTGTTCATTTGGATATGTGGTTACCCGTCTGTGTTCATTTGGATATGTGGTTACCCGTGTCTGTGTTCAGTTGGATATGTGGTTACCCGTCTGTGTTGGGCTGGATATGTGGTACTGGTTACCCGTCTGTGTTCGGCTGGGATATGTGGTTACCCGTCTGTGTTCAGTTGGATATGTGGTTACCCGTCTGTGTTCAGTTGGATATGTGGTTACCCGTCTGTGTTCAGCTGGATATGTGGTTACCCGTGTCTGTGCTGTCATCATTCCCATCACCAGCAACACCGTTTGCAATTTAGGCATTTATCAAACACTCTTAATCCAGAGTGATTTACAGTATGCAAGAACAAGACAACATGGGTTTGATTGATTGATTGATTTATTAACAGTTTGCAGAATTACAGTACATTTCAAGTACAACTCAATACAAAATCACACCCGTTGTGAACTGTGTGGTGCAACTTCCCTCTCCACCTGCCTCTCTCTCTCTCTCTCTCTCTCTCTCTCTCTCTCTGTTTCTGGCACAACAGCGCCACTTTTGCCCCTACTGGTACTCATAGTCACACATAGGTTAGGACGGCCATTGCTGTTCCTTGGAGTGGTTGCACCACTCACAGGGCTGTATTTTGCGTGTCTTAAGTACCAGGTCTTATTCCCTAACTTGAGTAAACTAAAGACCTGGAGGGGTGGTCAATGCTCTTTGGCTATTCTGAGTGGCAAAAGCCTGGTACTTAAGACACGCAAAATACAGCCCAAAGACTGTTAACTGTGAGCGGACGACACCATAAAGCAATTACACTTGTTTACAATTGGGCCCACCATTTTCAATTCGTCAAAGAATGAATGGTAATGCATCATAATTATACATAAAAATCACCGTCACCGTGAATCATACATAAGCTAAAATCACACCTGTGTGAACTGAGTGGTGCAACTCCCCCCCCCCCCCCCCCACTGTATCTTTCTCTGTTTCTGGCTACATTGATTGATTGAAATATTTACATTAACAGTTTGCAGAATTACAGTACATTTCAAGCACAAACTCAATACAAAGACTGTTAACTGTGAGTGGACGAATAACCAATTAAGCATTACACTTGTTTACAACAGGGTCCACCATGTTCAATTCATCAAAACATTTAGAGACGCACAAATAGACACTTCTATATAGTTAAAGAACAGAACAGAACAGGAATTGAATGAATGAATGAATGAATGAACGAACGAACGAACGAACACGGGTCATGCTGACGATATCTTTGTTTCTTCCAGTGTCTAACATGGCAAACCCCAAAGAGAAGACCCCCATGTGTTTGGTGAATGAGTTAGCCCGCTTCAACAAGATCCAGCCAGAGTACAAGCTGCTCAGTGAGGAAGGCCCCGCCCACTCCAAGGTAACGCACCCCTTTAAGACCTGGAACACATCTGTGTCAGCTTCCACTTCAACCATTATTTAAAGGTTTAGCTGTTGGGAAAAAATGCAGATCTTCAAGCCCTACTCCAAGGTAACACACTTCCAACCTAAACCATGATGGGATAATTTTAATCAACAATAATTTCTCATTCAAATCATCAAACATTGGACCATAAAAATGTAATTTCTGAGTGGCTTTTTAGGCTTTGTAAACCAACATAAATGCACGTGACAGATATGACGATCAATATGGCTGTACTGCTGAGACGTCGGAGCAAAGTGGAACTACTTTCTCTAGTGAATTATTAGGACTACTTTTATGATTTCTCATGTTTGTAACCGTCTCGTGCCTCACCACGCCTCTCATCCATTATTATACAATATAAGGTAACCTGACACCTTGTTAGGCCACATTGCTTTAAACCCCTGGGGTTTAAGAGGTTAAAGTTTAACCTCTTAAACCCCAGGAGGTATAAGTTGGAACCTTGAGACCTTGACCAGCCCCATTTAACCCGCTGAGAGCTGTTCATGAGGTGGACTGCCGCTACCCCTGCCGGCGGGGGATTGGGGCTTTAATCTAAGGCAGGGGTACTGCTGGTGGTCCGCAGCCAGGCATTCAGAAAAGTTTTATTTTTGCCTTTTTACCTTTCTAATATATATATATATAAAACGTATTTGCACCCTTTTTTTCTTGAATAATAATAATAACTTAAGTCGAGGAGAGAAATAAAATGCTGCTGCATGAGAAACAAACCTATACTGTGACTGTCAAATGCACCAAGCGGGTGTCAAATGTGTCTTCAGGGTTTGGGTGATTCACTGAAATGTATTATTATTAAGAAAAACACTTTTGATAATAAAATACTTTTTTTGTCCAGCTCATGAATGTAGCCTGTTGATTAGTGAGTAACAAGTAAGATGAAAACAAAAACATGAATGCCCCACCACTACCACCACTGTCGGGTGGGTCCATCGTAGATCTACGATGAACCCACCCGACACAATAGTGGTGAAAACCCCTGATCTAAGGTTATCCTACACTACAGTATCTGTCACTCCAGTGCATGTGAGAAAAGACAGCTTTTTTCTCTGCTCCTTGTGGTACCAGATCTTCTCAGTGCGTCTCACTCTGGGGGAGCAGCATTGGGAGGCCGACGGCACCAGCATCAAGAAGGCCCAGCACACTGCTGCTAGCTCGGCCCTGGACGAGACCACCCTGCCCAAACCCACCGCCAGGACCCCCCGCAACACAGGTACCCTAACCCTCCACCCTGACCCCCTGAAACACAGGTACCCTAACCCTCCACCCTGAAACACAGGTACCCTAACCCTCCACCCTGACTCCCTGAAACACAGGTACCCTAACCCTCCACCCTGACCCCCCGAAACACAGGTACCCTAACCCTCCACCCTGAAACACAGGTACCCTAACCCTCCACCCTGACTCCCTGAAACACAGGTACCCTAACCCTCCACCCTGAAACACAGGTACCCTAACCCTCCACCCTGAAACACAGGTACCCTAACCCTCCACCCTGAAACACAGGTACCCTAACCCACCACCCTGAAACACAGGTACCCTAACCCTCCACCCTGACACCCTGGAACACAGGTACCCTAACCCTCCACCCTGAAACACAGGTACCCTAACCCACCACCCTGAAACACAGGTACCCTAACCCTCCACCCTGAAACACAGGTACCCTAACCCACCACCCTGAAACACAGGTACCCTAACCCTCCACCCTGAAACACAGGTACCCTAACCCTCCACCCTGAAACACAGGTACCCTAACCCTCCACCCTGAAACACAGGTACCCTAACCCTCCACCCTGAAACACAGGTACCCTAACCCACCACCCTGAAACACAGGTACCCTAACCCTCCACCCTGAAACACAGGTACCCTAACCCACCACCCTGAAACACAGGTACCCTAACCCTCCACCCTGAAACACAGGTACCCTAACCCACCACCCTGAAACACAGGTACCCTAACCCTCCACCCTGAAACACAGGTACCCTAACCCTCCACCCTGAAACACAGGTACCCTAACCCTCCACCCTGAAACACAGGTACCCTAACCCTCCACCCTGAAACACAGGTACCCTAACCCTCCACCCTGAAACACAGGTACCAAAACCCTCCACCCTGAAACACAGGTACCCTAACCCTCCACCCTGAAACACAGGTACCCTAACCCTCCACCCTGAAACACAGGTACCCTAACCCTCCACCCTGAAACACAGGTACCCTAACCCTCCACCCTGAAACACAGGTACCCTAACCCTCCACCCTGAAACACAGGTACCCATGTCTCCCAGACTGTATGACTCATGAATCATCATAAATACTGTATGTTACTGTATGTCTCCCAGACTGTATGACCCACACCATGGAGCTCAACGCTCTCTGCATGAAGCTGGGGAAGAAGCCGGTTTACAAACCCGTGGATCCGTACCTGGGCATGAGGCCGCCCAACTTCAACTACAACGTCAGGTCCCCGGGGCCGTACCAGCGCTCCATGCAGCAGTGAGTCTCCTTTTCCCCCTGATCAAATTAAAGGGACACTTCACCCTTTTTGCAAAAAGATATATGTTAATGACGTTTAGAAGCTTTAGAACACTTTCCTGGGGGTCTTTATGTGTGTAATATGTGGTTTTAGATATTTTAGATTGTAGCAGTAAGTACAGTGTCTCTGATGTCATGGACACTGGGCTCACTACCTTCCTGGACTACAATTCCCATAATTCTTTGGTGCACTGCTCCTCCTTGTGGATAGGGGGGAGAGCTGTCTTACTGAGACATGTAGTCCAGGAAGGTAGTGAGACCAGTGTCCATGACATCAGAGACACCAGGCTCACTGCTACAATCTAAAATATCTAAAACCACATATTACACACATAAAGACCCCCAGGAAATTGTTCTAAAGCTTCTAAACGTCATTAACATATATTTTTTTACAAAAAGGGTGAAGTGTCCCTTTAACCCATTCTGACCTGAGATCAGATTCTAAAAATGTCTTCTACATCCTGACAGTTTTCCATTCTGTCTTGTCTCCCTATTTATCCGATAAACACGTGGTCTTTTTGCAGGTATTACTACCCGTTTCCCCCGGTGGGTCCCATGCTGTACCACATAGAGCTGTCCATCGGGGGGCAGCAGTTCCACGGGAAGGGACGCACCCGGCAGCTCGCCAAACACGACGCCGCTGCCCGGGCGCTCAAACTGCTCCAGAAGGAACCCATCGTGGAACAGCTCCCAGCGGTGAGAGAGAGAGAGAGAGAGAGAGAGAGACACCATCATTCAGTACACTTTACATGAGAGAGAGACCGTCATTCACTACACTTTAAAGGAGAATTCCATGCTAGAATGCTTTCTTATCTTTCTTACCTTTCTTTGTAGTTGTTACGTCCCCACCAAAGAGGTCCAGGTGTTTTCTTGTGCAAAAACTCCTTATTGGCTATTTCCCCTACCATAAGCCCTCAATGAATTGCATTGCATTGAATGGGAATTGAATGGGGCTATGGGGTGTTGTGCTAGTTTGCTTATTTCCATCGAAAGAAGTAGTAAAGTGTGCCGCTTGGGATATTATTTACATTATGAAGATATATACAAAGAAATTATAATTTTGAGTGATGGAAATAAGCGAATTAGCACAACAACCCATAGCCCCATTCAATTCCCTTTCCATTCAATGCAATTCATTGAGGGCTTATGGTAGGGGAAATAGCCAATAAGGAGCTTTTGCACAAAATAACACCTGGACCTCTTTGGTGGGGACGTAACAACTACAAAGAAAGGTAAGAAAGCCTTTTAGTATGGAATTCTCCTTTAACATGACAGACTGTGCACCCACTGCACACAACATGTGGTGACAGACAGAGCACAGTCATTCAATCATGAAATTCCTGGAAATATTTTGAAATTAGAAAAAAATAATATTACATTTTTTGTTTTTGACATTACACGAAATATATGCAACGTACAGATTTTTTTTCCCCCCGAACGGCCTGCGTGATTGCAGCCTAATGTGTACCCGTGCCGGGCGTGCCAAAAAATAACAGATCTACAAGCTCACAACGTGCTGCAGCAGCGTGATCCTAAAAGGTGGCGTAGCAAAGATTTGGGCCGAAATGTGGAATGGAATTATTATTATACCGTTCTATATTTATATGCCTTGTTTTAGGAGCAAGAAACTCATGATTGAGCTGAATGGTTGTTATATAGACCTGGGAATCGGGTTCAATATTCTGGGAAAGTTTTGGAAATTAATCGGTAAAAATGTGTGTGAAGCCTAGCTGTCCAATACACCTTGGAATAGAAACAAAGCTGCACTTTCTGACCACTACCAAGACATCAGAGACACACACACACACACACACACACACACACACACACACACACACACACACACACACACACACACACAAATAAACCATTCCTATTTTATTTTTCTCAGATGAACGGCGACCCTGAGGAAGAGGAGGAGAACCTCAACAAGTCAGAGATCAGCCAGGTGTTTGAGATCTCACTGAAGAGGAACCTGCCCGTCAACTTTGAGGTCGGTGCGGGTTCATTCATGCAGTGGTCTGATTTAACCCATTTTGGTGTTTTAAACATTATGTTATAATTTAGCTATTGTAAAATAGCAGATCTATACAAGCTCGTAGCGCGCCACCGAGTGGCGCGCTACGAGCTTGTAGGTCTGCTATTTTTGAAAATTTGTGAAAATGTGGTGCAAAGCTTTGAATATATATACTCTTTCAGAGCGAACGTTTTTAACTCAAATCTTTGCTTCTGGGAGGTGGTGGTCCCTGAAACAACACATTTTCAGATGGGGGGGTCAGAGGCCAATTTCATATATTTTTGGGGGTCCTTGACATGAAAATATTGAGAACCACTGAAACATGAGGTTTTTCGGAATAAAATACATTTTTATTTCTTATTTTATTTTTCGACGTCAAGCCTAAATGGGTTAACCCAGTTAGACCCATTTAGGTGCTGAAGGAGGCCGGCCTGCCGCCCAAAACATAAAGAGTTTAGTTTTATTAACCCATTTTGGGGCGGGAACCCCTTTTGGTGTTATAGCATTATGTTATGCTTTAGCTATTGAAAAATAGCAGATCTATACAAGCTCGTAGCGCGCCACCGAGTGGCGCGCTATGAGCTTGTAGATCTGCTATTTTTGAAAGATCGAAGAACGACTGACATAGAAACATAGGTTTTTCAGAAAACTGTCAGGATGTAGAAGAACATTTTTAGAATCTGATCTCAGGTCAAAATGGGATAATATTAATATTCTTGTTCTCAGGTCCTGAAGGAGGCCGGCCCGCCCCACATGAAGAGCTTCGTGGTGCGCGTGGCGGTGGGCGAGTTCTCCGGGGAGGGCGAGGGGAAGAGCAAGAAGATCGCCAAGAAGCTGGCGGCCACGGCCGTTCTGGAGGAGCTCCGGAAGCTGCCGCACATACCCACCGTGGAGAAGATGCTGCCGCGCATGAAGAAGAAAACCAAGTCCATCATCAAGGTACTGGTACCAGTTTAGCCTGGAACTCACCTATGCTTTTTATGGCATAGGCAGCTCCCGGCAGGATCCGCCGGGAGAATATATGCGCAGCTGCGCAATTACTTAGAGCGACAGAGAGAGAGAGGACCGTGTGTGTGTGTACATGTGTGCGTGTGTATGTCAATTTTACAAAGGTGCAGACAATCAGAAATCAGCAGAGAGTGAGCAATGTTTGTGCTACTCTATGCCGAATTGAAGTGGACTCAGACCCAGACTTTTTTTTCCTCCCTGGAAATAAAAACGTCTGGGTTTCCGAGGCTAATACCAGTTAGACGCCAGCAGTGTTGTTCAAGTTACTTTTTATAAAGTAAAGAATTATAGTTGTTGTTACTTATCTAAAAAAGTAATTTGTTACTTTACATTAAATTATGAAAGTAACTACTTTACTTTACTTTACTTTACTTTAAAAAAAATATATATATAAAAAACGATTTAAAAGAAGGTTTTTTGTTCTGTCGCACAGTAAGAGAAAACACAACTCCCTCCTAACATTATGAAATGTAGTGGAACAATAAAACATGCTCAGAAATGTTGACGGGCATCTTTATTTGTAGCCTCAACTTGCCTTCAATTTTTTTTTAATAATCACATCAAAAATGAGTCCATATATCTGCAGTGATATAGAGATATTCTAATTCATCACTTATTTTTGAGCTCATCTTCCATTTTAGAATATTCACTGTTCAGGTAGCCTATTTGTAAAATGTATTTCTGCACATTGGCCCTCATGCTTTCACTGGTATTGTGCTGACCAAGGAACAGACTCCACCGGCGTTGAGAGGGGAAGCATTTCCTCAACAACATCGGCTACCTAGCAATCATTTTGTCAAGTTGACTCTTGGTGACATCATGCTACTGTGGCCATTTTAAAATCGATATTTCCAACCCACAAACCATCCGATCTCGCTGTTATCCGCATTTGCCATTGTAGCGTTGTGGTAATAATGTTCGTTCAACCGGCGTTTTCTGTGTATGCGTTACAAGGGTTTGTGTGTCTGTGTCATAGACTGTATACGTCTGTGTTTACCTACAGGCATAAGAAAAGGCCCGCCCTACTCTGTCAGACTGTCTCTGATTGGCTTACCCTGAAATCTGGCCCTACGTTAGCCAATCAATGACCTCTTCTGCGACGTGCTTTGTTCAAGTTGGGGTGTGAAGCCATGTGGGCTCAGAGGCTAGTATGAGAGGCAGAGCACAAACGGAACTGTCAACACAGAGAGCGCTCTCTCTGTCAGCACAGAGACGCCTGTACGTATGACAGTCTGACTCACGGAGCGAAGTTGACATAATAACGCCATAACGCGGTTAACACACGCACAGTAACTATAACGCCGTTATGGAATGGGGACCTGTGAAGCGTTGGGTTACAAGTTATTGCAAATAGTAGTTTCCTTATGTAACGTAACGCGACGTAAGGGCGTTGGTTACAACACGGGACGCCAGTTCGACCCCTAAAGGGCGAGCTTGCGTGCACACATCCGCCTCGGTGACGGCAGACTGCCACTGCGAGCGCTGGCGCTTTGGAATGGGGGGGGGGGGCGTCAGATCAACATATGGAGTGAATTCTGTACTGGCCATATATGAGGTCAGATCAACATATGGAATGTCAGTACAGGTCAGCTCCATATATGGAGATCTGAGGGTTTGAGGTCAGATGTAGAGTATATGCAGATGGGGAGATCTAAGGGTCTCCGAGATGTCACGAGATGTCACAAGGCATGACTACCGTATATATGGAGGTGTGGTGTCACAAGGCATGACTATATATGGAGGTGTGATGTCACAAGGCATGACTATATATGGAGGTGTGATGTCACGAGGCGGTGACCATATATGGAGGCGTGGGGTGACTGACATTCAATGGTATTTTTCCACAAATTAGTCTTGACAAATGGGGGTGGTCTGTGTAATCAGAGCGGTCTTATATCTTCAGGACAATTCGACTCAAATCTTAGGATGTTTAGTTCGACTAAAACTAGACTAAAACTAGACTAAAACGAAAACATTTCAGATGTGACTAAAATGTCACTCAAACTAAATGGAATTGTATTCGAAAGGCTGACTAAAACTAAAATCAAAACACGCACGCGCACGCACGCGCACGCACACGCACACACGGTCTGTCTGCAGCCACAGTTCACCATGTTGTTCACATTCCACACGCACACACACACGCACACACTCCTTCATTCACTGGACTCTGAAGTTGATTGATTGTCGGCAGACTGCTGGCGCTGGCGGTAAATCCATGTTTAATCAGCCGCCGTGGCAGCTGATCGCTGGCGTTACACTGTGGTGTAATTAGTGCTTAGGCCAGTAATTAGATTGGATTGGACGAGAGCTTTACATGATCTCACAGCGACGCCAGGCCTCCGGCGTTCCGGCGATGCTTGCGGAACTCTACTACGTCTCGTTCCTATTATTATAGAGTCGTTGATTAGTCCCCTTTACAACGAGGTATAGATTGTAAGAATGGGACATTCGTGGAGCCGCAACACGGCTATGGCTGTGGCTCAGGAGGTAGAGCGGGTCGTCCAATGATCCCTGGGGTATCGGCGGTTCGAATCCCGGCTCCTCCTCCTCCTCCTGTCCTACATGTCAAAGTGTCCTTGGGCAAGACACTGAACCACACAGGCCCTTTTTGAAACCAGTCCCTTTACTTGAAGTGCTCTCGGGAGGTTCCCTCGTCAGGAAGTGCCCCTCCAGCTGAATCAAGTTCCCTTGATTAGGGTGCTGGGTATAAAAAACTGTTTGGAAAGAGAGAGAGAGAGAGAGAGAGAGAGAGAGAGAGAGAGAGAGCAGAGATTAAAATAGGGTGCATTTTGCATCCCAAAACACAGTTTATAGTTAAAGCGGGACTGACACGCCTCTCGGGAAGCTATTAAGGCTATTAACGCTAGCATCTAGATTGTGACGTCAAGTCGGGCCAGCTCAATTTGACCAATGAAATTGATCTTGTATCTGGTCTAAATGTCAGAGCGGCTCTGGGCTCTGCGAGTTAGCGTTCCTGGTGGCTATCAACTCATGCTAGTGGTTTTGAGGTCACTTTTAGCTTCATAGCTGGGTTAAAGTTTGGTGGATTTTTTTTTTTTATTATTATTTATTATTCGTTAGAATGATATTGAGTTGACGTGTAAATTTTAGCGTAAACTGTTGCATAATCGCAATTTCGCGTGACGGGTTCCATCGTACCTATCTTTGTCTATCTGTCTCCCCCCCGCTGACACGCCCTCAGCCGGCTAAGTGCTGAACAGGGCTCACGGAGCCCTGGAGCTTCACGTAACGTTACCACTGCCTGTGACTACTAACTGCACCGGCCTAACCTGAGTCCACCCCTCTCTCTCTCTCTCCCACACACACACACACACACACACACACACACACACACACACACACACACACACACGCACACGCACACGCACACGCACACACACACACACACACACTCTCTCTCTCTCTCTCTCTCTCTCTCTCTCTCTCTCTCTCTCTCTCTCTCTCTCTCTCTCTCTCTCTCTCTCTCTCTCTCTCTCTCTCTCTCTCTCTCTCTCTCTCTCTCACACACACACACCGATATAGGGGCGGTCTCTCTCTCTCTCTCTCTCTCTCTCTCTCTCTCTCTCTCTCTCTCTCTCTCTCACACACACACACACCAAGTTGATTCTATCGGTATGTTTTAGCCTGTGTGTATAGCTGTTGTGAACGCGAAGAGTTGTGTTTATTATTTACCAAGAAGAGCATCGGCTCTATCCGTCATCCATTGCAACTGCAAGACGGCGAGACGCGGTGTGTGTGTGAGAGAGAGAGAGAGAGAGAGAGAGAGACTAGCTGGGCAGGCAGTGAAGGTTCCTTCCTTCCTTGTGTTTGCAACATGGGGCTGCATGAATGAATGAGTGACAGCTCGTTACGTCTAATGCTCTACTGAATGAAGTGGAGGCTTTCCCAGCTATAGCCCTACCATCTACCAAGCAGTTTTAGAGAAAATATTTTTATTTTTAAGACTGACCGCGGGTGACTATACCATTAAAAAACAACCGCTGTTCTGGTAGGGCAGACTAGCCTGCTAGCTGCAGAATGAGCGGAGGGAGAGGGCACATATGGGACATATGCATACCTGCATGAATGGGACATGGGGATCCGTAATCATCATGAATTGGGGCCGACACGGTTACTTACAGTGACTCATAATACCCAATTACGGATTACCCATACAATGTTTTTCACTCGTGAATTCTGTAGACAGTCTTGCCTACGTCAATTCCAAGGACAGGGCAGAGAGCGATCGGCTCGACTGAATAAATTGGACAGAGCAGCAGTAATTGGAATAAATAAATGCATGTTGTCTTGTGTTCTTATCTTCTCGGGGCTATTGTTAATGCATGTTCAAAATCAATCAGCAATTTGTCCTAAATATTCCCATTTCATATTTATATTATGGCGACGAGTAGTCACTCATGACGGACAATCTGACATAATATAGGCAATGAAACTGTCAGTAAAGTGGAATGAATCACAGCATTATATCACTGTTTCACACCTGTGGCTATTGGCTAAAACATTCCTGTAGCCTGAATGATTATGCAAACACTGTAAGTACTGTAAACACGTTTTCAATTTCAATAAATCGTGAGCAAATCTGTAAACATTAACAAACAAAGCAGACATTTTAATACTGTATTGAATAGTTTTTGTGCTTGTTACAGTTCTACAAAGTACAAACTATTAATTTAATACAGTTTTCGGACTCGGTGAGTTGTCTCCCTCTGAGACCCTAAAGAGAGAGAGAGAGAGAGAGATATACGGAGGGAGAGAAAAAAAACCCAAAACCACCCCCACCTCCTCTCGCAATCTCCCCGTTCTGAAGTGCCTTGTGTCCGGCCAGAGTTCAAGGCTTACCGCGGCCCGCGATTCTCATGAATTCATTATGCATAAACAAACATTTCACATGTTCAAACAATGTTGTGTGTGTGTGTGTGTGTGTGTGTGTGTGTGTCTGCGTGTGTGTGTGTGAGAGAGAGAGAGAGAGAGAGAGAGAGAGAGAGAGAGAGAGAGAGAGATGCGACCCCCGTGTGTGCTTGTGCAGCCTGCACGAACAGAAGTCGAGGCGCTGTGCCCCCACTGCCCCGGCGGTGAGAGACGCTAAGGACTCAGCAGCAGCCGTGGTTGAGGCCATGGTAGACGGACTAGTCACGCGAAATTGCGATTATGTAACAGTTTACCCTAAAACGTACACGTCAACTCAATGTCATTGTAAGGAATAAATAAAAGCAATAAAATAATTTTTTTATGATATTTTCACCTAGTATGACGCAAAAGGTTACCTCAAAAATATTAGCCTTTATTGCGCTAGCCACTCAGCTCGGCTAGATGCTAGGTCACGTCAGAGCCTGAGATATAGTCACGTGTCGTTTGAAACTGTTTTCATTCAGACCACGTGATGTACCTTATCAGCAATGTTAATCTCGGGCCGGGACACTCCCCCTTTAAGGGACGCAATAAAAAAACGACCTCTGCATCCACGGGATGCACTACTGTACTGTTTTTTTTATTCTAGTTTATTTTGCTAGCTTTAGTTATAATAATCATTTCTTCTTCTGTTTTCTACATGAACACAACCACATTATAACCATATAAAATGAAATGGGAGTTAAATGCTGCAATTTAAATATGACTCGTATAACGTGGTTGAAGTGGGACTCGTAAAATGTCCCTGGGACTCATTTCTAAAAGACCATCCCCGGGACTCATTACATTGAAAACCTATTTGCATCACTGCTGAGTCTGGTAGATCCATACCATACGCAGCCTGGTGTGAGTCCCAGACCTCAATGGTTCCTGCTCTCCTCTGCGTCATCTTCTTTTTTTTTTAATATATTTTTTATCCCACGATTTTGTAACCCATTTTTCACCCCGGTGTCAATCATCTAATGTGATCCTGGGCTCTACACACCCTCCACCAACCTAGTCCCCATATATGGGGGACAAGGGGAGAGAAACGGACTTGAACTCATGCTTCCTTCATGCCTGAGTGTCCAATAAGTTGCTCCTTTACACCTGACAGGGGGGGAGTTTCCCTGGTTTGGACGTCGTAGCGCGTGGAAGGAACACGTTATTCCAACCAGTTCCTTTCCCCTCCATCAGGCGCCCCGGCTGGCCAGGGTGAGGCAGTTTAGAGACCAGGATTACTGCATGTTTTTTGTGAGGGTACCTACCCTAGGGGACACGGGTCATCTTCTTAACCATGTACTGTACCCCCCCCTCCAGCTGCAGACCAGCCCAGAGTACGGTCAGGGCATGAACCCCATCAGTCGTCTGGCTCAGATCCAACAGGCCAAGAAGGAGAAGGAGCCTGAATACTGCATGGTGACAGAGAGGGGTCTGCCTCGACGCAGGGAGTTCGTCATGCAGGTAAACTAGTTTAACAGTTTCTTCAATATTTTCCAAAAGTAAAAAGCTAAATTGCCTTCCGTCTGTTAGAAAAGTACTGTACTTGAAGGTAGTAGTAGTAAGTAGCCTTGCCGAGCCATGAGGCCCATAGGGCAGGAGCCTATCTCCTGTTTCTGTAGCGTGATAGATCTGCTATTTTTCAATAGCTAAAGCACAGCATAATGCTAAACACCAAAAGGGTTTCCCGCCCAGAATGGGTTTTAACCAGTTAAAATGGAGTTTGAAGTTAAATGGTTTTATATAAACCTTTCCCTGAAACATGGTTCAAAGTGAAATGTCCCCGTCAGTGATTACAGTAATTAAAGGCGGACATTATGGCATACGATTACACGGCTCGGGTGAACGCTTGATTGTGATTGGTCAATGTGTTATTTGTGGATAATGGATCAATACTCGGAGCACCTGATTGGCTCATATCATTCTGTCTATAATCAAAGGCTCAGACAGCACCTGATTGGCTGTGCTGCTTGATTTAGTTCCTGTATCCAACATGACAACCATGTAAACACACACACACCATGTCAAATACAGCTAAACGTGGCTCTGAAGAAGGTTGAGAAATAGACTAAGCATTAAGGGAAAATCTATTCTATTTGATCAACACTTGTTTTTCCGAGGCCACTACTGTGTTTGTTGAGTCGGATAGACGGCCACACTGTCCATCAAAAACAAATAATGATTGCTTTTTTTATTAATTTTTTATTTTAGTAGTTTTATTAGGATCCCCATTAGCTGATGCATAGCAGCAGCTAATCTTCCTGGGGTCCACTCCACACAGAACATAAAAACATGACATTCGCGTGATCTGTGTCCTGAAGAAGCACTTGTTGTAGTTTTCCGAGTTTGTGCATCCACTATTGTTTGTGTTCAAGAAGTTCTTGTTAAATGTGAATGCAAATACAGATGTTAAATGTGTTTGTGTGTGTGTGTGTGTGGTTGGTTGGTTGCGTGTGTGTGTGTGTGTGTGTGTGTGTGTGTGTGTGCGTGCGTGTGTGCGCGCTAGGTGGCGGTGTGCAGCCAGTGTGCAGAAGGAATGGGTCCCAGTAAGAAGGTGGCCAAGAGGAACGCAGCCGAAAAGATGCTGGAGCTCCTGGGATACAAAGTGCCTCAACCTCAGCCCCCCAAACCTGCCCTCAAAATGGATGAAAAGGTACCTCTCAGCCCCCCAAACCTGCCCTCAAAATGGTTGAAAAGGTACCTCAGCCCCCCCAAACCTGCCCTCAAAATGGATGAAAAGGTCCCTCTCAGCCCCCCAAACCTGCCCTCAAAACGGATGAAAAGGTACCTCTCAGCCCCCCAAACCTGCCCTCAAAATGGATGAAAAGGTACCTCTCAGCCCCCCAAACCTGCCCTCAAAACGGATGAAAAGGTCCCTCTCAGCCCCCCAAACCTGCCCTCAAAATGGATGAAAAGGTACCTCTCAGCCCCCCAAACCTGCCCTCAAAATGGATGAAAAGGTCCCTCTCAGCCCCCCAAACCTGCCCTCAAAATGGATGAAAAGGTCCCTCTCAGCCCCCCCAAACCTGCCCTCAAAATGGATGAAAAGGTACCTCTCAGCCCCCCCAAACCTGCCCTCAAAATGGATGAAAAGGTCCCTCTCAGCCCCCCCAAACCTGCCCTCAAAATGGATGAAAAGGTACCTCTCAGCCCCCCCAAACCTGCCCTCAAAATGGATGAAAAGGTACCTCTCAGCCCCCCAAACCTGCCCTCAAAACGGTGGCACAGTCGGTAGTGCTGTCGCCTCGCAGCCAGAAGGTCCCGGGTTCGATTGACAGAAGCAAAGATTTGAGTTAAAAACGTTCGCTCAGATCTGCTATTTTTCCAATGGCTCTAGTATAACGTAAGGGGTTCCTGTCCTGAATGGGTTTGAATTTAAGAATGACCAAACGGCAGATCTACAAGCTCAAAACGTGTCTCTTTGCGCCGCGTTTCGAACTTGTAGATCTGCTTTTGTGTGACGCTGTAGTGTGTATCGAGTATGGCGTTGATTTATAGAAAATAACACGAGGTTAGAATATTGAGATATGAGTTTTCTGCCAGACTGCGATGGTTATTTTGGGGAGAGCGGCTTATTGTGGATCCACCCCCTCGTTTGAACTCTCACAGACGGGACCTTTTAAAGGAGAATTCCACACTAAAAGGCTTTCTTACCTTTCTTTGTAGTTGTTACGTCCCCACCAAAGAGGTCCAGGTGTTATTTTGTGCAAAAGCTCCTTATTTGTGCAAAAGCTCCTTATATATATTGGCTGTTTTCCCTACCATAAGCCCTCAATGAATTGCATTGAATTGGATGGGAATTGAATGGGGCTATGGGGTGTTGTGCTAATTCGCTTATTTCCATCGCTCAAAATTATAATTTCTTTGTATATATCCTCTCATCATAATGTAAATAATATCCCAAGTGGCACACTTTACTACTTCTTTCGATGGAAATAAGCGAACTAGTATAACACCCCATAGCCCCATTCAATTCCCATTCGATGCAATTCATTGAGGGCTTATGGTAGGGAAAATAGCCCATAAGCACAAAAAAACACCTGGACCTCTTTGGTGGGGACGTAACGACCACAAAGAAAGGTAAAGATAAGAAAGCATTCTAGCATGGAATTCTCCTTTACAGACATGCAAAAGTGTAGCTTTTCGGCGAAAATCGCCGTTTTTATCCCAAATATAGGACCTGTGTGATTCATGCAAATCCGTTAAAAAAATGTTTGGGGGGGGTGAGGGGGTCTGTGGAGCCCGAGCTCGCTGCCCGGAGAATTATCTGACAGACTACTCTCGTGAGTCACTAATGATTCTGAGCGATATTTCTGCTTGCATCTGGGCGGCATGATGTGCGCAGCCACTGGTCGCTCCGCGGAAAATAAACCTGTTTGTGTGGACTCGGCATGAATTTTGACACACTGTCTGTGACTCGCCAGTCGATCCATTAGTTTAGCTGCTACAGTTAGCATTAGCAACGTTAGCACTTTGCGTTATACTGTCTGTGGTGTGGACGCGCCGGCGTCAGTTTCTCTCGCTGTGTGTGTGTGTGTGTGTGTGTCTGTCTGTGTGCTCGTGTGTGTGCATGCATGCATATGAGTAAATAAATAAAGCACGCGCGTGCGTGCGTGCGTGCGTGCGAGTAAATAAATAAAACGCTTGATACATACAACTGGTAGTCCTACATCCCCCCCCCCCCGCCAGGGCTTATACTAAATGGATATATTAAAAACGAAAACATGCAGCTCAACTGTTGAATAAGGAGAGGATGTTACTCTACATGTCTTAAATTGACTAAGGCTAAAATAATGAAGTAAACTGACCCTGTTGACTAAACCATCCCAAAACATTTTATTTGTATTATAATTCATTATTTTGCCAGTGAATATAATTTTCTATTTTACATGATGTGAAGAGTGTAACTGTAAGGGATTTTGAGATGGGAGTGTGAGTGCTGGACCAGTTTCTTTCTTTAAATCACACCTGTGTGAAGTGACCCTTATCATCATACATCATCCATTCATTGTCATTTTTGTGACAATGAATGTGTAGGATTGTGTAGGACAAAAATAGCCGATATATGACAATTCATTCATTGTCAATGGCATTTAGGACACAAATCTACTGAATATAGGAGGGGCTAGTGCTCCTCGAGGGGCTAGTGCTCCTGTTGGAGTAAATTAATTGTTCTATGACTATCAGGACATGAATGTTAACATCTTGCTCAATACTGACTAGATTTGTACTGATTTAGTAAATAATCATCTGTCATTTTTGAGTGGTGCAGCCACTCAACCACACTATAGACAGCTACAGTATGTGTGTGTGGCTGTGTCCCTGTGTCTGTCCCTGGCTGGGTCCCTGTGTCCCTGGCGGTGTCCCTGTGTCATTGGGTCTGTCCCTGGCTGTGTCCCTGTGTCTGTCCCTGGCTGGGTCCCTGTGTCCCTGTGTCACTGGGTCTGTTCCTGGCTGTGTGCCTGTGTCACTGGGTATGTCCCTGGCTGTGTCACTGTGTCATTGGGTCTGTCCCTGGCTGTCCCTGTGTCACTAGGTCTGTCCCTGGCTGTCCCTGTGTCACTGGGTCTGTCCCTGGCTGTGTCCCTGTGTCACTGGGTCTGTCCCTGGCTGTGTCCCTGGCTGTGTCCCTGTGTCACTGGGTCTGTCCCTGGCTGTCCCTGTGTCACTGGGTCTGTCCCTCGCTGTCCCTGTGTCACTGGGTCTGTCCCTGGCTGTGTCCCTGTGTCACTGGGTCTGTCCCTGGCTGTGTCCCTGTGTCACTGGGTCTGTCCCTGGCTGTCCCTGGCTGTGTCCCTGTGTCACTGGGTCTGTCCCTGGCTGTCCCTGTGTCACTAGGTCTGTCCCTGGCTGTCCCTGTGTCACTGGGTCTGTCCCTGGCTGTGTCCCTGGCTGTGTCCCTGTGTCACTGGGTCTGTCCCTGGCTGTGTCCCTGGCTGTGTCCCTGTGTCACTGGGTCTGTCCCTGGCTGTCCCTGTGTCACTGGGTCTGTCCCTCGCTGTCCCTGTGTCACTGGGTCTGTCCCTGGCTGTGTCCCTGTGTCACTGGGTCTGTCCCTGGCTGTCCCTGGCTGTGTCCCTGTGTCACTGGGTCTGTCCCTGGCTGTCCCTGTGTCACTGGGTCTGTCCCTGGCTGTCCCTGTGTCACTGGGTCTGTCCCTGGATGTGTCCCTGGCTGTGTCACTGGGTCTGTCCCTGGCTGTCCCTGTGTCACTGGGTCTGTCCCTGGCTGTCCCTGTGTCACTGGGTCTGTCCCTGGATGTGTCCCTGGCTGTGTCCCTGTGTCACTGGGTCTGTCCCTGGCTGTCCCTGTGTCACTGGGTCTGTCCCTGGCTGTCCCTGTGTCACTGGGTCTGTCCCTGGCTGTGTCCCTGGGTCCCTGGCTGTGTCCGAGCACGAAACATAGCGTTATAGCATTTGTTCACCACCAAGTGTCACTGTTGCACAGCCTAACACACAGACACACAGGCCGGGAGGAGGGCTAGTACAGTACAGTGTAGTATATACTGTCCCCCATGACACCCCCCCCCCCCCCAAAGTGGGTTTAGTACCGATAAACGCTTAAAAGATTTGCGCCGCGGTTTTGCCCGCGGCACAGCGTTGGCCCCGCACACTGTCACCTTTTTCACCTTGGGCCTGTTTGCATGCCTGCCTTTAACAGTAGCATGTCTGAGAGGTCATTTTGACCGGTAAATGGTGCATTCATCCAAGGCGTTTTACATAGATTGTGCATTACGTTCACCCATACATTCACACACCGATGGCAGCGGAAACCATGCAATTCACCAACCTGCACATCGGGAGCAATTAGGGGTTCAGAGTCTTGCTCAAGGACACTTGGACACTAACTCTGGGGGAGCCCGGGTTCGAACTGGCAAACTTGGGGTTACCATCCGACCGCTCTACCCCTGATCCACCGTCGCCCCTTAGTGGCCACTCTACCACTGAGCCACAGCCTTTTCATTGTGTGTGATTTCTATTCTCTCTCTAGGTTCCACTAAAGAAACCTGGAGACGGACGCAAAGTGACCTTCTATGAGGAGGAGGCCACCATGGGTGAGTACCGCTTACCAGACATCTTTACACTTGAGCAGAGTATGCAAGAGAAACATTTGGAGTGAGTCTACAGTTCTGACTGCATTGGGGAGGTTATTCCACAGTTTTCGGAGCCAGGAGGGAGACTCTAGGCCGGGCATGTGGAGCGTTGTCCAGGGTGTTGTAGAGAAGGGAGAAGAGTCTGGGACGCGTGGAGCGTTGTCCAGGGTGTTTTAGAGAAGGGAGAAGAGTCTGGCACGTGTGGAGCGTTGTCCAGGGTGTTGTAGGGAAGGGAGAAGAGTCTGGGACGTGTGGAGCGTTGTCCAGGGTGTTGTAGGGAAGGGAGAAGAGTCTGGGACGTGTGGAGCGTTGTCCAGTGTGTTTTAGAGAAGGGAGAAGAGTCTGGGACGTGTGGAGCGTTGTCCAGGGTGTTGTAGGGAAGGCAGAAGAGTCTGGGACGTGTGGAGTGTTGTCCAGGGTGTTTTAGAGAAGGGAGAAGAGTCTGGGACGTGTGGAGCGTTGTCCAGGGTGTTGTAGGGAAGGCAGAAGAGTCTGGGACGTGTGGAGTGTTGTCCAGGGTGTTGTAGGGAAGGGAGAAGAGTCTGGGACGTGTGGAGCGTTGTCCAGGGTGTCATAGAGAAGGGTCTCTAGTCTAAACCCTGTGTGTGTGTGGGGGTCACTCTCCCAACAGGCGCCAAGGAGGAGGACTACCGGCTGCCGTACCTGAACCACCAGCAGCTCCCGGCGGGCATCCTGCCCATGGTGCCCGAGGTGGCCCAGGCGGTCGGGGCGTCGTGCCACAGCAGCCACCTGCACGGCAAGGACTCCAAGCGGCCGGCGCCCGACCCGGCCGTGGCCACGCTCACCGCCATCATCGCCAACGAGCTGCTGTACACGGGCTCCTCGCCCACCGCCGAGACCGTCCTGAAGAACGGCAGCCAGCCGAGCCCCGCCGCGCCGCCCCACGGCCCGCTGGCCAGGCCCTCGGAGCAGCTGGGCTTCCTGGCCTCGGTGCAGGCTCTGCAGGTACAACACTGTTGTTTGGCATCGTTTTAGTCACCTGGAATGTTTTGTTGTTAAAGGAGAATTCCATGCTAGAATGCTTTCTTATCTTTCTTACCTTTCTTTGTAGTCGTTACGTCCCCACCAAAGAGGTCCAGGTGTTTTTTTGTGAAAAAACTCCTTATTGGCTGTTTTCCCTACCATAAGCCCTCAATGAATTGCATTGCATTGAATGGGGCTATGGGGTGTTATGCTAGTTCGCTTATTTCCATCGAAAGAAGTAGTAAAGTGTGCCGCTTGGGACATTATGAAGAGAGGATATATACAAAGAAATTATAATTTTGAGCGGTGGAAATAAGCGAATTAGTACAACACCCCCATAGCCCCATTCAATTCCCATTCAATGCAATTCATGTAGGGCTTATGGTAGGGAAATAGCCAGGAGCTTTTGCTCAAAATAACACCTGGACCTCTTTGGTGGGGACGTAACAACTACAAAGAAAGGTAAGAAAGCCTTCTAGTATGGAATTCTCCTTTAAAGGAGCATTCAGTGATTTGGGTGATTTGGAAAACCCCCCCGGTCCACCTCGGTAACAAGATGTGCACATGCACGCACTACAGTGGGGGGGGGGGGGGGACACGGCAGGTCAACGGGCCCACTCCCACTCGATTATGATTGGCGGAAGAAGGCCCATCTCTATCCTGATTGGATGAAGGCTGCATGGGCCACCTAGCCAAAAACGAAACATACGGTTTTTTGACCCCCAGGGGTTAACTGGGGACAGGGAGGAACTCCTTATATGGTCAGCACACTCTATAGTATAGGGAGGATTATCACAACAAAACAAAAAAAGAAGTGATATTTGAATTAAGTGAAATCACTGAATATACCTTTAAGACTAAGTGTCATGCGATTTTAGTCGACTAAATCTACAGTTGATTTAGTCGTCAAACTTGTGTTTTGGCTGGCCTTGATGCTGTCGTAATGACTGATTTTACACTTGCTGAAAATAGCAGATCTACAAGCTTGTAGATTTGCTATTTTCAGCATGTAATCAAGAGTAAAATGACTTGCCGTATAATGGATTGTCCACTAGTCCCTTCCTAACATTTTAGTCTACTTTTTTAGAGCCTCTGTTGCTCCAGACTGTGAGACGGAAGCATTTATATTTTACTCATGATCAGAGCTTCCGTTGCTCCAGACTGTATGACGGAAGCATTTATATTTTACTCATGATCAGAGCTTCCGTTGCTCCAGACTGTATGACGGAAGCATTTATATTTTACTCATGATCAGAGCTTCCGTTGCTCCAGACTGTATGACGGAAGCATTTATATTTTACTCATGATCAGAGCTTCCGTTGCTCCAGACTGTATGACGGAAGCATTTATATTTTACTCATGATCAGAGCTTCCGTTGCTCCAGACTGTACGACGGAAGCATTTATATTTTACTCATGATCAGAGCCCCCGTTGCTCCAGACTGTACGACGGAAGCATTTACATTTTACTCGTGATCAGAGCTTCCGTTGCTCCAGACTGTACGACGGAAGCATTTATATTTTACTCATGATCAGAGCTTCCGTTGCTCCAGACTAATGCGGAAACATTTATATTTTACTCATGATCAGAGCTTCCGTTGCTCCAGACTGTATGACGGAAGCATTTATATTTTACTCATGATCAGAGCTTCCGTTGCTCCAGACTGTATGACGGAAGCATTTATATTTTACTCATGATCAGAGCTTCCGTTGTTCCAGACTGTAATGCGGAAGCATTTATATTTTACTCATGATCAGAGCTTCCGTTGCTCCAGACAGTATGACGGAAGCGTTAGAAAATAGACAGTTTGGCCATGCGAGACTAGAGCGTCAAAGACCAGTGCCGATCTCAAAATTCTTTATGTATCAGGCTATGTAAAGTAGTTTTGCTGTGGACCCCCTGGAACCCGCCCCATGACCCGCAGGGGACCAGCCATTACCGATCTTTTGATGGATGTGTCGTCACATTTTCCTTATAGCATTTCGGATCTCCTGTTTATGTAGTAGACAGATGCCCGGTCAAAGTTGTAGACCTGGCTAAATGCCTAAACTGTACATTGAATCAATTGATTTGTTTTGAGATCCGTCCCCTTGTATTTTTCAAATGAATGGTCATATCTGCACAGGCTTGTAAAGCGGGCTATTATTGATGCAGAGATAATGTGACATTGATGTTTATTATTTTAACTTCTCTTGCAGGTGGAATACAAAGACTTCCCCAAAAACAATAAGAATGAGTTTGTGTCGCTGATAAACTGCTCCTCCCAACCCCCGCTCATCAGCCACGGCATCGGCAAGGATGTGGACTCTTGTCACGATATGGTGAGTCTGTTACCGTATGGTGAGTCTGTTACCGTATGGTGAGTCTGTTACCGTATGGTGAGTCTGTTACCGTATGGTGAGTCTGTTACCGTATGGTGAGTCTGTTACCGTATGGTGAGTCTGTTACCGTATGGTGAGTCTGTTACCGTATGGTGAGTCTGTTACCGTATGGTGAGTGTCGGGGGACTGAGGGACTGCCATTGGATTGTTTTAATTTTATTTATTTTTTATTTATTTTCTTTGTGAAAGCAGGGAATCATAGCTTCAAATTGACATATTGGTTGTTCAGTTTGACCCACCACTTTTGGAGTTATGGCTTATAGAGTTATTTCTTGCAGAGAAAACAGTGAGTTGAGAAAACGGGTTCACTTCTGTGGTCTCTAACATTACACCTAGCTAGATGTTAAAGCATTTATTTCATATTTACAGCTAGTGTGTGAAGAGTCTGCAGTGCTATTAACTCATTTTGGAGAAAAAAATAAAGTTGTTCTCTGGTGAAAAGCTGGAGGTTGTGCGATGGCAGGCTCTCAGTCAAAATCTGGTCACATATGGTGAATCTGTCTCCGAAGCAAACAAGTGTTGTTCTAACGATCTAACCAATATGGTGTGTAATGTTGTTCCCTCCAATGACTAGTCTAAACTAGGTACTGCACCCTTCTAGACAGGCTGTGTAATGTGGTTCCTTCCAATGACTAGTCTAAACTAGGTACTGCACCCTTCTAGACAGGCTGTGTAATGTGGTTCCTTCTAACCAACAGGCGGCGTTGAATATTCTGAAGTTACTGTCGGAGCTGGATCAGCAGCAACCCAACGACAGGACAGGAAACGGACCAATCTCTGGGTAAAGACGACATTACATTACATTACATTACGTCCTCCTAGGGGCTGTCTCTGGGTAAAGACAACCACATTAGCAGGGGTGCACACTATTATTTTGGGGCTAGTACTCAAAGGAGGAGCACCTGCCCATGTAGTTTGGTGCGCACAGCGAGAGCTGGGGGGGGGGTACAGACGTTCGTATCCTGCCACAACGTTATGCTGCTTTCACACGGGCAGATGCAACAGATGTAAAGCTACACTAGTACACCTATAGTCACAGACAGTGTCGTCGTTAAAGGAGAATTCCATGCTAGAATGCTTTCTTATCTTTCTTACCTTTCTTTGTAGTTGTTACGTCCCCACCAAAGAGGTCCAGGTGTTTTTTTGTGCAAAAACTCCTTATTGGCTATTTTCCCTACCATAAGCCCTCAATGAATTGCATTGCATTGAATGGGAATTGAATGGGGCTATGGGGTGTTATGCTAGTTCGCTTATTTCCATCGAAAGAAGTAGTAAAGTGTGCCGCTTGGGATATTATTTACATTATGAAGAGAGGATATATACAAAGAAATTCCCATTCAATTCCCATTCAATGCAATTCATTTAGGAGCTTTTGCACAAAATAACACCTGGACCTCTTTGGTGGGGACGTAACAACTACAAAGAAAGGTAAGAAAGCCTTTTAGTATGGAATTCTCCTTTAAGCAGCAGTATATCCCACTGGCAGCACCTGTTCCGTTTATCTCTAGCACAACCACGAACGTCCAACACATAATGAATTACTCACCTAATGCTGCACCTAATGCAGGTTCCATGTTTAATTCCAGCGTGTGTAACCTACATTGTCTAAGTGACAGTTTTCATATTGTAAACATGGTCGCTATAACGTGGTTTAACGTGGACAGCTCATCCTTCGTAGCTTGTTTACAAGTGAAACAGACTTTCTGTGCCAGAAACTGACTCATCAAAACAAGAGCCACTTGTAATGATTAGTCAAGTCTAGTTCCTTTTGAATTCCTGGCAGCGTTCTCTAAAAATCCCTGTCTCTCAGCTCCATGCCTTTGATCTACCGCGGCGCGCACCTAACGTTTTGACGGCGCATGCTCACTGGCGCACCGCTTGTGTGCAAGTATGTTTTTACTCACATGTTCAAATGGGTAGTCTCTAGTGCCCAAAAACACAATTGAGTCGTCGATAATCGCGATTATTTGCACCACAATCAGTCGTCAACTTAACATGTTTGTAATCGCGGCAGCCCTGCAGTCGACTTAAGTAAGTAAGTACATTTTATTTATAGAGCACCTTTCGAAACAATGTTACAAAGTGCTGAACAACAGGTAAAACAATCATGTTAACCCATTCTGACCTGAGATCAGATTCATACGAGGTTTCCACTGGACACACACTGGTCTGATTAACCCATTCTGACCTGAGATCAGATTCATACGAGGTTTCCACTGGACACACACTGGTCTGATTAACCCATTCTGACCTGAGATCAGATTCATACGAGGTTTCCGCTGGACACACACTGGTCTGATTAACCCATTCTGACCTGAGATCAGATTCTAAAAATGTCAGTCGTTCTTCGATTTTTCAAAAAATAGCAGACCTACAAGCTCGTAGCGCGCCACTCGGTGGCGCGCTATGAGCTTGTAGATCTGCTATTTTTCAATAGCTAAAGCATAACATGATGCTAACACCAACATGGGGTTCCCGTTCAGAATGGGTTAAAACAAGGTCACGAAACAAACAGTAGAAGGTAAAACATTAAAATGCACCAAATCAAGCAAAAAAAAAAAAATATCATAAAATAAAGTGCTGACGAAATAAATACGTTTTTAACAATCTCTTAAAACCGTCGACAGACTGTGCATTCTTCAGTTCAAGGGGCATGGGGCATTCCACAGAGTGGGGGGGCGACCACTTCAAATGCGCGGTCGGTCACCCTTTTGTTTTGAGTCTGGTTGTAGAAGGATAGACAGAAGGCCTTTATCGGAGGACCTGAGTGAACGTGTGTTAGGTTTAGCATGCAGTGATTCGGAGATGTAGATTTGGAGCCAGTCCGTGTAATGCTTTGTTTAAAGGGACACTTCACCCTTTTTGCAGAAAAAATATATGTTAATGACGTTTAGAAGCTTTAGATCACTTTCCTGGGGGTCTTTATGTGTGTAATATGTGGTTTTAGATATTTTAGATTGTATCAGTGAGCCTGGTGTCTCTGATGTCATGGACACTGGGCTCACTTCCTTCCTGGACTACATGTTGTCTCAGTAAGACAGCTCTCCCCCCTATCCACAAGGAGGAGCAGTGCACCAAAGAATGGTGGGAATTGTAGTCCAGGAAGGTAGTGAGACCAGTGTCCATGACATCAGAGACAACAGGCTCACTGCTACAATCTAAAAGATCTAAAACCAAATTACACACATAAAAGGATGAAGTGTCCCTATAATGGACACCATTGTTGTTGTTTGTGTCTCTGCAGGTGCGGCAAGCAGCAGGACATGGATACGGAGTCGCTCCTCAAACAGGCTAACTCCAGCACCATGCAGGCACAGACTCTGGACGGCACCGTTTAGACAGAACGAACGCACAAACAAACAAACAAACACGCCATGTTTGGTCGTCTTGACAGAAAAAAAAGCACTAGAGAAAACTCACACTGTGTTCTGGATGTTTTAAAGAAGACCGACTTTTACGCTTCATGGTTTGCGCGCCGGACATGGCAGCAGCGGTATCGACGAGCTTGTGTAACATCTGTACGGAGCCCTGGAGTGGCCATCAAGATATATATATATAATATAATAATAATAATAATAATAATTGAATGCCACAGACGAAAAACTGTCTAAGTCCACACTATTGATCCATAATGTATAAATGATAGATAAGGGTTCAGGACAACGAGGCCTTTTCGTGGAGGAGTCAGAAAGAAATTTGGACTTAGACAGTTTATCGTCTGTGGTACTCAATTATTATTTTTTTGAACGCTAATTCGATATCTCGAAATAGTAACCCGTGCCTCCAAATACTATTTCGTGCTCTCGAATTACTAATTTATATCTCTCGAACTAATAATAACTCGTCGTCTCGAATTGCTATAATTCCAGATCACGATCACAAATATAGTATTTCGAAGACCACAAGTTACTCATTTGCGATCTCGAATTGGCATCCTATATAAACCGTCTCTCTCTCGTTGGTCTCTCCAGGGCTATGTACCTCTGCGATGCCCTGGTTCTCTCTCGATGGCCTCTCCAGGGCTACGTACCTCTGCGATGCCCTGGTTCTCTCTCTCTCGATGGCCTCTCCAGGGGTACCTCTGCGATGTCCTGTTTCTCCCTCTCTCGATGGTCTCTCCAGGGCTACGTACCTCTGCGATGTCCTGTTTCTCCCTCTCTCGATGGCCTCTCCAGGGCTACGTACCTCTGCGATGCCCTGGTTCTCTCTCGATGGCCTCTCCAGGGCTAAGTACCTCTGCGATGCCCTGGTTCTCTCTCTAGATGGCCACTCCAGGGCTACGTACCTCTGCGATGTCCTGTTTCTCTCTCTCTCGATGGCCTCTCCAGGGCTACGTACCTCTGCGATGTCCTGTTTCTCTCTAGATGGCCTCTCCAGGGCTACGTACCTCTGCGATGCCCTGTTTCTCTCTCGTTGGCCACTCCAGGGCTACGTACCTCTGCGATGCCCTGGTTCTCTCTAAATGGCCTCTCCAGGGCTACGTACCTCTGCGATGCCCTGGTTCTCTCTAAATGGCCTCTCCAGGGCTACGTACCTCTGCGATGCCCTGGTTCTCTCTAAATGGCCTCTCCAGGGCTACGTACCTCTGCGATGCCCTGTTTCTCTCTCTAAATGGCCTCTCCAGGGCTACGTACCTCTGCGATGCCCTGTTTCTCTCTCTAGATGGCCTCTCCAGGGCTACGTACCTCTGCGATGCCCTGGTTCTCTCTCTCTCGATGGTCTCTCCAGGGCTACGTACCTCTGCTATGTCCTGTTTCTCTCTCTCGATGGCCTCTCCAGGGCTACGTACCTCTGCTATGTCCTGTTTCTCTCTAGATGGCCTCTCCAGGGCTACGTACCTCTGCTATGCCCTGGTTCTCTCTCTCTATGGCCTCTCCAGGGCTACGTACCTCTGCTATGCCCTGGTTCTCTCTCTAGATGGCCTCTCCAGGGCTACGTACCTCTGCGATGCCCTGGTTCTCTCTCGATGGCCTCTCCAGGGCTACGTACCTCTGCGATGCCCTGGTTCTCTCTCGATGGCCACTCCAGGGCTACGTACCTCTGCTATGTCCTGTTTCTCTCTCTCGATGGCCACTCCAGGGCTACGTACCTCTGCTATGTCCTGGTTCTCTCTCTCTCGATGGTCTCTCCAGGGCTACGTACCTCTGCTATGTCCGCCGCGCAAAACTTTAGTATAAATCACTTTGGAAGTCTACAGCTCGCTTTGTTTTAGGGGTGGTGGGACGGGGGACGGGACGGCGGCCGTAGGCTCTCTAAAGCCAACACTGTTTCATATATTAAGATGTTTAATCGCAATGTTCACAGTTAAACAAGATTGTTAAAGAGAGAAAAAAAAAGATGTTTTCTTTGATGTTGTTTAATTGTATACATTATTTATTCTTTTTTTTTTTTTTTTTTGCTTTTTGCGTTAAATGCGGCTGCATCCTAGTCGAGTAAAAAGTAGAACGAAGCGACGATCGTGGAAGCTTTTTTTTTCTCTTTCTTTTCTTCGTTTATCTTCATGGCTAAGAGCTCATTTTGTTTGTTTCTTTTAATTTTCTCCTTTTAGAGAGACTTGCTTTTGCTCTGGGTTTTTTATTTTAAGTGTTTTATGTTGTAGCCCAAATAGGACTACTTGCCCCCCCCCCCCCCCCCCAACATGACTCTGTTCCCATCTCTTATCCCATTCTGACCTGAGATCAGATTCATACGAGGTTTCCACTGGACACACACACTGGTCTGATAAACCCATTCTGACCTGAGATCAGATTTAAAAAAAAATGTCAGTCGTTCTTCGATTTTTCAAAAATGGCAGACCTACAAGCTCGTAGCGCGCCACTCGGTGGCGCGCTATGAGCTTGTAGATCTGCTATTTTTCAATAGCTAAAGCATAACATGATGCTAACACCAGAATGGGTTCCCGTTCAGAATGGGTTAAACTCGCCCCCCTTGAAGCTTTGAAACCATGACATAATTTCTCTTGATCGCATTCCTGGATGAATAATCAAAATGTGAAACGGGGCGCGGCATTTAGGGCAGCATCGCAGGCTACCCGCAAATTATGAAGAACAAAACCAACTTATTTTATTTGAATCACCCCCCATAACTCTGAGAGTGTACAAAACAAACGGAACCAAATGGACCCCATTTGTTCACTGTCAGAGTTTCAGCCCTGTATAAGGGTCCATTTGGACCCTTTCAGAGAACCAGCGACACTGACGGTCCCTTTGCTCAACACCATAAGATGTACAGTTTTGTTTTATCTATAGCTATTAATTAAACGAAAAGCTTTGCAGATTGGCCTTTTTTCCGAGATGAATGTGAACGTGTCCCCGAGAAGAGAAGACGAGGCGGTGTTTGTCCACCATTAGAGTAAGAAAAAATTATATATAAATAGAATGCGCACCTCAGGTCAAATGTCTAAAGAAGGTGCATATACGCAAAACGAAGGCTGTGTTTGCCCACAACAATAAAGGATTACGTTTGCTGCGCACTGCCTGACTTGCGCGGCACAGAAGACGAATGTTTTTGGAAGCCGTTTCGGTCAGTGGCGAGCTTCCTCAGAAGAGGTGTTATGACCACGGCACCGTTCAGGCCCAGTGGCTGCATGGCTGTCGGCTGCTGTTTACTCTCAAACTTTACCAGAGTAGCTCGGTTTTGCCCGAATGCCGACGATACTGATGAAGGCTCTGTTCCATTCTGGTCAAACAGAGTCAGTGTTAATGACGCTAATGAAGGCTCTGTTCCATTCTGGTCAAACAGAGTCAGTGTTAATGACGCTAATGAAGGCTCTGTTCCATTCTGGTCAAACAGAGTCAGTGTTAATGACGCTAATGAAGGCTCTGTTCCATTCTGGTACAAACAGAGTCAGTGTTAATGATGCTAATGAAGGCTCTGTTCCATTCTGGTCAAACCGAGTCAGTGTTAATGATACGAATGAAGGCTCTCTGTTCCATTCTGGTCAAACAGTCAGAGTTAATTATACTAATGAAGGCTCTGTTCCATTCTGGTCAAACCGAGTCAGTGTTAATGATACGAATGAAGGCTCTCTGTTCCATTCTGGTCAAACAGAGTCAGAGTTAATTATACTAATGAAGGCTCTGTTCCATTCTGGTCAAACAGAGTCAGTGTTAATGATGCTAATGAAGGCTCTGTTCCATTCTGGTCAAACAGAGTCAGTGTTAATTATACTAATGAAGACTCTGTTCCATTCTGGTCAAACAGAGTCAGTGTTAATGATGCTAATGAAGGCTCTGTTCCATTCTGGTCAAACAGAGTCAGTGTTAATGATACTAATGAAGGCTCTGTTCCATTCTGGTCAAACAGAGTCAGTGTTAATGATGCGAATGAAGGCTCTGTTCCATTCTGGTCAAACAGAGTCAGTGTTAATGATGACTAATGAAGGCTCTGTTCCATTCTGGTCAAACAGAGTCAGTGTTAATGACACGAATGAAGGCTCTGTTCCATTCTGGTCAAACAGAGTCAGTGTTAATGATGCGAATGAAGGCTCTCTGTTCCATTCTGGTCAAACAGAGTCAGTGTTAATGATGCTAATGAAGGCTCTGTTCCATTCTGGTCAAACAGAGTCAGTGTTAATGACACGAATGAAGGCTCTGTTCCATTCTGGTCAAACAGAGTCAGTGTTAATGATGACTAATGAAGGCTCTGTTCCATTCTGGAGTCAGGGTGCTGCTATTGTGCATGTTCACTGGAAAAACACACCAGCGGGTGTCAAAGTGTCCTTGCGTTCCAAATGGCCCCATATAACGGTGTGTACGGGGCTTGAGAGTACTGCACAAAATGGAACCGACTCAAGGTCGCCACTGATCGAAATGTTTGCTTGAAAAACATCTTAGTTCCTCCTGCGAGCCGTGCCAGTTGTCCCGTGTGCGTGCAGCGTGCAGCGGTCTGTTGTCGGGGATTATAGTCCGCTGTGCAAACGAGTCAGCGGTGAGCTGCGTGCCGGTGTCGGGGAGAAACCCTCCACATCAACTCCCATGAAAAGCAAACCCAAAAATGTGCCTTGCCTGTTTTTGCGAGAAGAAGGCTTTTGTCTTCCCAGCTATGGGACCTATCATGCCGGTTGGCTTGATAGTTATTCTTTCTTGTAGTTTTTCTGGTTCCGTTTTTCTTCAAATTACATCGACTTAATCTCATAGTTTTCTTTTTTTTCTTTTCTTTTGGTGTTCTTCATTAAGGGATGAGATTAAAAGGAAAATATTCTCCAGGAATTCCATTGCTTCACGGGGGGAGAGCAATTTACAGGAGAAAAAAGATTTATTTTTCAAGTAGTCGTTTAACGGTAGATAACCCTTTTATTTGGGCGTGCGTGTGTGTGCGTGTGTGCGTGCACTGCTGCGATGCAGCCAGAGGAACCACTGTAATGATTTCCCCCAGACTGCTTTGAATCAACACCCACCCAAGTGAAGTGTTTTTTATCTGCACCACTGACTCTCAACGGCCCCGATCTCCAAATGGAACCAAATGGACCCTTAACACAGGTCTGTAACTCTTGATACTGTAACAAATGGAACCAAATGGACCTCCATGCGTGGGGGTCCATTTGGTTCCATGCGTACGCCCTCAGAGTTAAATGAACTCTGTATCCTCTCTGGAATCCGTTTCAGACCCCTGGTTCAGACCCCTGGTCGTTGGGGGGTCCCTTCGGTTCAGACTCCTGGTCGTTGGGGGGGGGGGGGGGGGGGTCCTTCGGTTCAGACCCCTGGTCGGGGGGGGGGGGGGGTCCCTCGGTTCAGACTCCTGGTCGTTGGGGGGGGGGTCCTTCGGTTTAGACCCCTGGTCGGGGGGGGGGGGGGGGGTCCCTCGGTTCAGACCCCTGGTCGTTGGTGGGGGGGGGGGGGGGGGGGGGGGTCCCTCGGTTCAGACCCCTGGTCGTTGGGGGGTCCCTGGTAAAGGAAACGGTGGTCTACATTACTATATGTAAGGGCCTGGAAGTTTTTGTTTTGTTTTGGTATTTTATTTTATTTTATTTTATTTCTGTTGTGACTAAATGTAGCGTGTGTGATTGTAAATGTGATGTTGTCCCCCCCCCCCCCCCATGTGTGTGTGTGTGTGTGTGTGTGTGTGTGTGCGCGCGTTGTGTGTGTGTGTGTGTATATGCGTCGTGCGTGCGTTGTGTGTGTGTGTGTGTATGCGTCGTGTGTGCGTTGCGTGTCTGTAGGGGCAGTGTGTCGGAAGTCTCTCGTTACGTAATGGTTGAAGCACGATACCGACCCCCCCCCTCGCCTCATCTCTGTGCCCCCCACCCCCCCCCCCCCCTTCCCCCTGGTGTCGTGCCCCCCCCCCCCCCCATGGAATGTAAGTAAAACTGGTGTGCTGTCGAGCACAAAATACAAAGTCACTGTCTCTTTCTCTTACTTCTTTTACTCCTAAACCTGCTCTTGCCCTAAAAACCTGAGTTTCTCAAACATTTCTTTTCATTGTTGAGAAACTCTAAATTTAAATGTTTTTTTCCGTGATGTTGTCCCTGCCATGTTGTTTTTCTAAGTGCTGGAGTTTGGAAGCAATTCCATTCAATTAAAAGGGCTTTATTGGCATGAGAAAACATACGTTTACATTGCCAAAGCAGAAAGAACAATACAGCAATACAATCAAAACAAAAAAATATGTACTTTGAAGGTCAGAGTCTTCAATAGATCAACTTCTATGTACCAAGATCACTCGATGCAGGTATATAGTGCAGGAATATACACGATGATTAGTCTTTAGGGTGGTTGTGTTCCATTTGATATCCTTCTCCTATCACAGCAACTCACAAATGTTGCTGCTGTGTGTGGAAGCACTCGTCGTATGTCACTGAACGGTCCTGCGTATATACACACACCTGTTTCCACTTTGCACATAATGCAGGAGGCAGCAGCGCGACCCGTTAACAAAAACGAGTGCTTCCAAACTGCCACACTTTGAAAAAGAATCACATGCAGAGGATGTCTTGACAGAAAGTAGCTCATAACATCATCTCTACGGTGGATTTTTATGAAAAACAAGCTCGGCAGATTGAAAGAGGATAATTCAAGCTTGGACTACAGCTGCAATGTTGGTGAGTTTAACGTTGTTTTAAGATAAGCAGATCACAAACCAATTTGGATGAGTGGGGAGTCAATGGAGGGTATTGCAACTCTAGATTCATCCCATTATTTAAAAAATCTAGCGTTGCAAATTGTGGCTAGGTGTGCTGTCTGCTATAGGCTTCATGTTTTCAGCCACTCTGAAGGCAATGCTGTGAATGAATTGGTTTAAAGTCAACTAAATATGTGGTGATGAGGAATGCCTACATTCCACTTAATCTGAATTTAGGGGTACCTGTTATGCTAAAAGTCAACCTTACAATGGATTTACAAAGGATACATATAGCAGTAACCACATGGACCTGTAAACCACAATGTACCGTATATTACGAAATAATGCGTTTCCACCGTCGACCAATTCCCAGAGGCAAACTCTGCAGAAGTGGAAGCATCCTGGTTTCATTTCTAACCGGGTCCTAACCTAATCAGCAATACAGCCTTGAGCGTTTTTATAATTGCGTTAACTTACGTATTTAATCTTCATATACCCACTTGGAATATAGTTACGCCGTTTGGGCACCTCTGGGTTTCTGTGCCGTCAATATGGATGTTTTAAAGACTGAAACTAAATCGATATTGTCTATAATGTCAGATGCAACACTATACATCTGTGATGTAACTATGACATCAGTATGACTACTATGACATCAGTATGACTACTATGACATCAGTATGACTACTATGACATCAGCACTCAGAGTCTGTCCATATATGTCGGTTTAACGCGTGTTTAATCGTCTCGTACCCGTTTGGAACAAAAGCTCTGTGGTTTGTGCGCCTCGGTGGATTTTGCGGCATTGAATAATGGTTCTGGAGAGCGAGACCATCTATTATGGCAGGCCCGAGGAGGAGGAGGAGGAAGAACTGGTGGACCCCCTGGAAGTGGTCCGGGCCCGGTGTGAACAGAACCAGCACTGCGTCGGGCTGAAGCGGCGTCTGGAGGCGTGCGCGGAGCGCGTCACTTCCCGCCCCGACACGCGGGAGGAATGCACCGAGGAGCTGATGGACTTCCTGCACGCGCGCGACCACTGCGTGGCGGGAAAGCTCTTCCACACGCTGAAGTGACGACGGACGCCCCCCCCCGCCGTGGCGACGTTTCTATCTCAGTCGTTCTTCGATTTAAAAGAAATAGCAGACCTACAAGCTCGCCACCGAGTGGCGCGCTATGAGCTTGTAGATCTGCTATGATCTGCTATGACATGATATAATAAGAACCACTGCTGTAGAAACATATTCAGGAAACTGTCATGATTAGAATACTTTTTCGTTGAATCGGCCTCTGTCTAAATGGGTTAAAAAAGATAAGAGAAGGAAAAAAACATCTACCTAAAGTAAAAATCACACTCGTGTGAAGTGAGGCGCGCGCTTGGCATCATATACATCACATTCCGTGCTCAACCAATGAAATCATCACAAATGTCCATTCCGTCCAATCACTTAATGGCATCTTCACTTCTGTGCCCTCACTTGTATATCCTCAATGTGTACTTTGCTCAGCCAATCAAACAATCGCTATGGGGGGTGATCAGCCAATCACAAGCCGTGGTTTGATGTTCGAGAGACCCGAAACCCTGATGACCTCGGGATACATCACTGAGGATACGTCCCAGGTGATGACCTCGGGATACATCACTGAGGATACGTCCCAGGTGATGACCTTGGGATACATCACTGAGGATACGTCCCAGGTGCAACCATGCAATCTGTGCAAATATAAATCCATCACAATTCAGTTCATCTTCCGTGATTCCCGTTCATCCGTGCACAAAGAGTGCGATAAATCCATCATAATTCAGCTCATCTTTCGTGATTCAGATCGTCCGTCCGTGCAAAAAAAAAAGAAGCGCGATAAATAAATCCATCACAATTCGGGTTCTTCTGTGACAAAAAAGAGCGCGATTAAAAAAAATCCATCGTATAATTTCGCGTTTTTTTTTCACAATTCAGAAGAAGAAGAAGAAGAAATAACCACACACAGGCCCAGCAGGAAGCCTCCCACGAAGCCGGTGGTGAGCACCATGTTCTCCGTCACCATCTCGCGGGACGCGCCGGCCAGCAGGCGGAGCTCGGGGGTGACCCGGTCCACGTCCGTCTCCACCTTGCCCCAGTCCACGCTGACGTAGCCGCTCCTCCGGGCCACCTGCAGCAGGAGGAGGCCTCCGCCCACGGCCGTGACCACGGCCCGGCCGTACCTCTGGAGCAGGAAGCCCGCGCACCAGCCGCTGGCGCCCCCGAAGGCCACCTGTCTGACGTGCGTGTAGCCGTCGCCGCCGGGCGCCTCCTCCTTGGAGGACGACCTGTCCACCGTGGCCGCTCCCGCTCCTCCCGTGTCGTGCGGCGTACGACTGTCTTGACTCATTCGTCGTGCAGGTCTTCAGACGTTGCAGGCTATGAGTCTTCTTTGGGGTTCTTTTTTAGGGCCTCCGTGCTTCTTTTATAATCCCCCGCCGCTCCGCCGCGCTGACGTATAACGTGACGTAATGTTGGTGACGTAACCGGTAACCTGTTCGGAAATCCTGTTCGCGTTTCTTCGTATTTACTGTAGCAATGAGATGACAATGGTAGACAAACGGGAGATGAGCTGCACACAGGGACGGATTAACCCATAAGAGGGCCCCTGGGCCGGTAACATTCGCAGGGCCCCCATAGCACGCATGTGCGCGACATTTCCGTGTTTTTATCATCTTTTTTACCTAAATTTAACAAAATCCAACAGCCAATGAAGGGCCCCAGGAGCCCTTTTCAGGGCGTCAAACCTAGTACCTCATGGTCCAATTTCCCCGAAGGGCCCCTGAGAGCCAAGGCGGGCCCCTGGGCCACGGCCCCACTGGCTAATTTGTCCCTGGCTGCACACCAATATTGGTGAGGTGCTATAAAGGCGAATAACGTAAATAAAGAAGAAAAAAGGCTGCGATGCCTGAATTAATTTCCTGAAGAAAACCTTCAGTGCCGTCTCTACAGGGGGGGCATTGCCCTCCCCCCAGATTGGATTTTGTGCCCCTCCAGACCAGATTGGCCAGTAGTACCCTATACCCTACCAATATTTTAATGTTTTACAAATGTAAAATCCATGATTATTGTAAATATATACATGTTCAAATTAATTGACTAGTTAATAGAAATACAAGGTGATATATGCATGCAGAAGTCATTATAATGCTCAACATATTTGTATTTATTTGTTTGTTGTTGGTGCTGCTGCATAATTGTAGCCTACTTGTAGCCTTTTTCAAGCATCACTTGGTTAAAGGTATATTCAGTGATTTCACTAAAAAAAAACCTTAGGTTTCGTTTTTGGCTAGGAGACAAAGCCTTTCATCCAATCAGGATAGTCAAAAACTAAACTTAACCCAGGGGTTAACTGGGGACAGGGAGGAACTCCTTATATGGTCAGCACACTCTATAGTAGAGGATTATCACAACAAAACAAAAAAATAAGTGATATTTGAATTAAGTGAAATCACTGAATATACCTTTGACAGCTGACTATTTGTTATACATGGAGGGGGGGGGGGGGTGTTCTGTTCTGTTTAGAAGGGTGCAGTACTTAGTTTAGACTATTGTCATTGGAAGGAACACCATTACACAGCCTGTTTAGAAGGGTGCGTTGCAGGCTATAGCCAAATTCCAATACCCCAAATCTCGGCCACTCGCTCACTCACACTCGGTCACTCCAGCATGGCAAACTATGGTGAAATTGGTGACCTGCCGAAATATGTGACCATCTCTAGACACAACTTACATAGAAGTCTTTAAATACATGGCCTAAATACCGCTAGGTTAAACTCTGCTAATAAACAAACTGCAACAATTTACATTAGGACACTTAACATTATGTGATTGTCTACACGATTGTCACATATTTCAGCAGGTCACCAATTTCACCGTAACACCACCATGGAGTGAGCAAGTGTGAGTGGCCGAGATTTTGGGTATTGGAATTTGGCTTATGGGTCTGTGGTCAGCCTGTGCGATGTCTGGTGGGTTCTGAGGCGCATGCTGGCCGCTTTTTAACTTCTTCAAAATACTCCCGTCTGTTCTCCCGTTTTATAATCGGTCTTCATTATTTGTCCCTCACAGGTCGTTCTGGTTTGCTGTACTTCCCTGCCAGCGTCTTGTCAGCGTCTTCCCTGTCGTCTTGGTGATGTTGTACAGTTCTCTCTCTCTCTCTCTCTCTCTCTCTCTCTCTTCTTGGTGGTGATGTGCACTTACCCCACCCCCTTAGATAGCATTTCTGTAGACTTAGATAGCATTTGATACAGACTTATAGCATGCTATGTAGACAGCATAAGTGCATTGTATGTAGTCATAGCACGTCATAGTACATATGTATAGCATAGTAGTATATATGTATAGTTTATATGTATAGTTTCATTATATAGATATTCCACTGTTTACTTTCTTAGCTTACGCATGTTTCATGATAAATGCTTTTGTTCTTGCTTAATGTAAGTCGCTCTGGATTAAGAGCGTCTGCTAAATGCCTAAATTGTAAATGCCTAAATTGTCAATGCAGCCGTAAAACATGTTTAAAAGTGGCTGAGGTTGAACGTTGTCCATCTGAAGCTAATTTGACCTCTTGACCCGTTTGTGTCCAATTGTTTACCAGAAGTGTAATAATATTCCCTGACTGAAAGATCACATGGTTGTAAATGTATGCATTGTAATGTCCACAGTCCGACTGGTGTGGGTTTACATTTATTGACCAATAGAGATTTAAAGAAAGGGACAATTATGTCAATATGACTGAAATATGCAAATATCAGCCTGTACCTTACTATTCAACAACGTATCGAAATATATACATAATAAGATATACATTTAAATACAACAAATTAATCAAGACAAATAAACGTGAACCTAAACTGATTTAAACACCACGGTAGAAATATGTTCTTATTAATACAATAATACAATTAGATCTGTACAACTCAAAGTAAAGTTTTAGTGATCTGATTTGAATTAGATTGTCAGTACACTGAAAAGAATAACAATGCTCATCACTACTAGTTGTGTGAGCTTGTAGATCTGCTATTCATCCGCGTGACACCGGTGTGTGCATCAACTCAAGCCTAATAAAGTTTTCATCTATGAAACCTCTTCATCTCTCACATCACCAGTGTCTGCCTGGCTGGGAGGAGCCATGCTCACGGTGTCATGTCCTGAAGAGGGATATGGATGTCTGTTCAGCCAATCTGAGACCTTGGCAGAAGGTGTGTCACCACTCACTGCAACACAAGACAACAAACACACACATTTACCCTTAGAATAAAACACTGTCACTGCAACACAAGACAACAAACACACACATTTACCCTTAGAATAAAACACTGTCACTGCAACACAAGACAACAAACACACACATTTACACTTAGAATAAAACACTGTCACTGCAACACAAGACAACACAACACACCACCACACATTTACACTTAGAATAAAACATTTTGTTTAAAATGCTACTGTAGCCTAGGCAGGGGATATTTCTCATGTTAGCCTATTATAACAGGCTTAAAAACATCTTGCTGGAAAAGAGGTTGTCTCTTTTACAGCAAGATGACGGAGAGCTTTACAACAGAATGCCAACTATTGAGGACTGACTATTAATTAGGGCATTTGAACGCTGATGCCAGTCAGTCACAATGTGGGACAGGGTCTCAGTTTGAACACTGATGCCTGCCAGTCACAATGTGGGACAGGGTCTCAGTTTGAACACTGATGCCAGTCAGTCACAATGTGGGACAGGGTCTCAGTTTGAACACTGATGCCAGTCAATCACAATGTGGGACAGGGTCTCAGTTTGAACACTGATGCCTGTCATGTCACAATGTGGGACAGGGTCTCAGTTTGAACACGGATGCCTGCCAGTCACAATGTGGGACAGGGTCTCAGTTTGAACACTGATGCCTGTCGGTCACAATGTGGGACAGGGTCTCAGTTTGATGCCTGAGGGGCTGTCCCACGCAAAGGGACACGTCTGGTCACTCTGTAACTATAATGGAGAGGACATGTCTGGGAATGATAGTTTTCTTTTGAGATCTATGCAGTACTTCTTGTCGTCCAGTAGGTGTCCTACCTGACCACGTGCACTTTGACAGTGTCCTGACTTATTTGAAAGCAAGGTACTTTGTTTTCAAATATATTGCCCTATATGCCCAATGTGGGACAGGGTCTCAGTTTGTGGGACGCCTGAAAAGTCTTGGAAATGAGGGACTTCACGCAACGGGTCACCCTAAATCTGGTCACCCTAAATATTCATCTCAGAGCAGCCTACTAATGATTCTTTAATGAAAATGCATCCAATCTTGTTATTTTATGAAATGCACAAACACACATTTTAGTAAGTAATGCATGTCCACATAAGAGGACAACAGTAAGACTCACTACTTGGTTCTTGTGGCTCCGTCATCACAAGCGTCAACATCGTATCGATCAGCTCCTCCTCTCTCTTCTTCCATTCTTCTGCTGTTAGAGTTTTAACTCCTGTCAGTCTCTCAAACAGAGTCTTCTGTCGTGTCTCCTTGTCAACAGGAAAAAGAGGGAACATTGTAATTAGTGAAAAAGCACAAATATCATCCCGATATATCAGATAGATGGTATATCAATCATCAGCACTTAAATCTGATTTATCTTCCTATATAAAAACAACAATGGAAAAATATGATCAATTACATTTGCATTTGTAACTAAAGCTAGTTATCAACAAAATGTTATGCTATGTTGATTAATGTAATACATACTGTAGACCACAATGGAAACACATCAGACTCTGCCTGGCTTGAAACGACACTCATGGTGTCAAATTCTGAATCCTGTGTTCCTCCACTCACTGGAACACAAGACAACAGACAGCAACACATTTACACTGACAATATAAACACACTCACTGGAACACAAGACAACAGACAGCAACACGTTTACACTGACAATATAAACACACTCACTGGAACACAAGACAACAGACAGCAACACGTTTACACTGACAATATAAACACACTCACTGGAACACAAGACAACAGACGGCAACACATTTACACTGACAATATAAACACACTCACTGGAACACAAGACAACAGACAGCAACACGTTTACACTGACAATATAAACACACTCACTGGAACACAAGACAACAGACAGCAACACATTTACACTGACAATATAAACACACTCACTGGAACACAAGACAACAGACAGCAACACATTTACACTGACAATATAAACACACTCACTGGAACACAAGACAACAGACAGCAACACATTACATTACACGATTACATAATTATCGTTTATTTTTTCCTAAATTAATGCCATAAGTAGTCTGGCTGTGTGTTTTATAACTATTGAACCAATAAAAAGTATTAACAACAGCTGTGACTAAATAATTACTACCCATTGAAACACAGCCTCTTTTTATTTCCTGAAAAGTAACATTATTGGACATACAGTACAGGTTTCCATCTGACAGTGATGACATCATGATGTAAACAGGATATTGATACTCACTGCTTGGAGGAAGATGCTCCATGCTTCTCCTCCTCCTGACAGCTGGCAGGGTTGATTCTTCTAGCCCCGTCACCACAGACTGAAAACACAATGAAACATAAAGTAAAGAAATGAGAACTTATATATTTCATCTATGAAACATCTTCCTTTTTCACACTTACATCAGCATCAGTGATGCTTGGAGCTTTACTGGCGGTGTCATATCCTGAAGAGAGAGTTCCTCCACTCACTGGAACACAAGACAACAGACAGCAACACATTTACACTGACAATATAAACACACTCACTGGAACACAAGACAACAGACAGCAACACATTTACACTGACAATATAAACACACTCACTGGAACACAAGACAACAGACAGCAACACATTTACACTGACAATATAAACACACTCACTGGAACACAAGACAACAGACAGCAACACATTTACACTGACAATATAAACACTCACTGTAACACAAGACAACAGACAGCAACACATTTACACTGACAATATAAACACACTCACTGGAACACAAGACAACAGACAGACTCACTACTCGGAGGAAGATGCTCCATGCTGTTCCTTCTCCTGACAGCTGGCAGGGTTGGTTCTTCTGGCTCCGTCGTCACAGACCTCCTCATCCTCTCTATCATCTCCTGCTCTCTCTTCTTCCATTGTTTTTCTGTTAAGGTTTTCTGTCCTTTCAGTCGTTCAATCAGGGTCATCTTTCTTGAAGGTCCAAAGTGTCCTCTGTCCCTCATCACCATGTCTTCTATTTTCTCCATCAGCTCTGTGACTTCTGAAATGTCTGACTTGGAGGAGTTTAGAACATGGTACCTGTAGCCACATTTCTCCAGGATCCACCTCAGAGGTTCTCCTTCAGACTCGATGTACTCCTCAACACGTCTCCCTCCCAGCCAGTATCCCCACGTGAACAGAACCAGAGCGCGTCTCCAGACTCTGTCCCCCAGCAGCTCCATGTGTTCCTCCACTGATCTCCTGTCAACTTCACAGAAACTGGACTTGACATCGACAGTCACCAGGACAGCGTGGGGTCCAGGAGAACACAGAGTCACACCGTGTAGAAGGACGTCTTTGGTCTTCTGTGATGGAGGTGTAGTCGACCAGTCTGGACAGTTCACCACACTCACTGTTCTTCCAGCAACTCGTCTCTGTTGTCTGACACATTCTGTCAGTTTAGTCTGGCTTTTAAACTCCTGGAATATGAAGTTTACTGTATGTTAGTCTCTGTTGTCTGACACATTCTGTCAGTTTAGTCTGGGTTTTAAACTCCTGTATTATGACGTTTACTGTATGTTAGTCATAATAATCAAAAACATTCACTATATTCTGTCCTCACTGGAGTTGCTCTTCAATCTTACCCACTGAATATATTATTCTCATTTTCTTTGTCTAACAGTGACAGTAATATGGGATTAATATTGTGCCGTAATCTGAATTCTGAAACGAACAAATCTCTAAAAGTTTAAACTGTGTTTGAAAGCTGTCAATTTGACATTCTATCTTCAGGATATGTTCAGAGCAGTTTATTAACCCATTAATCCAGTTAGACCTGACGTCGAAATAAAAAAAAAAGTCTTCTAAATCATGACAATTTTCTGAAAAACCTCATGTTTCTGCATCAGCTCAATATTTCATGTCAAGGACCCCAATTGGCCGCCAACCCCCATCTAAAAATATGTTGTTCCAGTCCAGGGACCCCCCCCCCCCCCCCCCACACACACACACACACAACACGTTCGCTCTGAAAGAATATTTTTTCAAAGATTTGTGCCGCATTTTTCATAAATAGCAGACCTACAAGCTCGTAGCGCGGCACTCGGTGGCGCGCTATGAACTTGTAGATCTGCTATTTTTCAACAGCTAAAGCGTAACATAATGCTTGAAACACCAAAAGGGGTTCCCGCCCAAAATGGGTTAAGATGCTGATTCTACAAATACCTTCTAAATTAGTAGTAGTTACATTTTCAAGATAAAAAAATAGAAATAGCAGAAGTGACCTACGATCATAATAGCCGACACACAAATCTAAAACGACACATTTCTGTGTATTGATCAGTGACACTTCAACGATCACATGATCAATGCACATTCATGACAGGAGATAGTATAGTATAATATATTATATACTGTTACATTATCTTCAGAAAACATATTTGATCTCTTTACTGTTTATTTACTTAGAGTGAAGTCATTCATTATAATTATAACGTCACATTCATATCATATTACTCACCTTGAGTGGAGTTGGTTTAAACACATTATTCTGCAGTATGATATCTCCAGCGCTGTTTCTCTGATCCTGTTCTCCACCAACCAGCATCACCTTCACCTCTGGTAGTCTCTGATGTTCTCCTGACGCACGCACACACACACACACACACACACACACACACACACACACACACACACACACTACATTAGTGAGATTAAACTGCATAAATGATGCACTAAACTGACCACAGAACAATACATAATGTATAATTTTAAGTTATACTGACTAGTATCATGTGATCAATTATGTAAGTGAGTTGAAATGCATTAATTAAAGCACCAATATAATAATATAATGTTCATTAGATCAGTCCAATGGAGGAACAAGTACTGTTATTTAACCCATTAAACCAGGAAAGGCTCCATCCGCGCGCACACACACACACACACACACACACACACACAGATAAACATTACCTTCAAACAGAGCTTTCAGAGCAGTTCTTTGTCTCTGTGTCTTGGTCATCAATGTGTGGACATGTTCCTCTCTGATCTTCTTCCTCTCTGACGTCGTCTCTGAAACATCTCCACCATCTTCATAGTGTCCTCCTCTGTTTCCTGCCACCATCTCCTCCATCTTCTGCAGCAGCTCTGTGACCTGAGTGTCATCTGTCTTCTGGTTGTTGAAGACATGGTACCTGTTCCCACATGTGTCAACAAGCCAGCGGAGGTCTTCTCCTTCAGCCTCGATGTGCTGCTCGATGCTTCTGTCTCCCAGACGGTCTCCACGGGTGAACAGGACTATAGCCTGACTCCACGCGCTCTGTGACAGAAGGGTCATGTGTTCCTCTACTGCTACTCTCTGTGCTTTGGTGAATGCTCTACGAAGAGGAACGGCCAGAAGGACAACATGTGGTCCAGGAGGACAGAGAGACGCACTGTCCTGGATCTCCAGTCTGTCCATCTCTGAGGTGTCCTGTAGTGGACGGTTGTAGTACCAGGTCCAGCCTGGTGACTCCACCACTGTCACCTGTCTCCCTGCTACGCTACCCTGTCTCACCTCACACTGCGCTGACCTCTGACCCATCTTACTAACTTTAAAACCACTTCCTCCTAGAATGGTGTTTCCTGCTGAACTCTTCCCAGAGCCCTGCCTTCCCAACAGCAGAATCCTGAGGTCAGTCAGTCCTGTCAGAGAAAACATTGTTTACTTTCACTTTGACAGATTCTTATTTAAAAACTGGTGACATATCATTATTTCACAATTCATCGCAGTACAAATGGCAAGAAAATAGCAGATCTACAAGCTCACAATTAACAAAATATGTTGTGTTGTGAGCTTGTAGATCTGCTTGGAATTGTTCGCCTACACTACAGTGTAATGACATGCCCATATTAGGAATGATTAAAGAACCAGGATACAATGTCCAGGGAATTATATGTTCTTAATATCTAATAATCTAATTAATAAAAAACTGTGTGTGTGTGTGTGTGTGTGTGTGTGTGTGTGTGTGTGTGTGTGTGTGTGTGTGTGTGTGTGTGTGTGTGTGTGTGTGTGTGTGTGTGTGTGTGTGTGTGTGTGTGTGTGTGTGTGTGTGTGTGTGTGTGTGTGTGTGTGTGTGTGTGTGTGTGTGTGTGTGTGTGTGTGTGTGTGTGTGTGTGTGTGCGCGTGCGCGTGCGTGTGCGTGTGTGTGTGTGTGTGTACCAGTATCTTCTGGAAGTCCAGTGGTTCGTTTCAGAGAGTCTGTCCTCCTTTGTTCTGCTCTTCTGCTGATAGTTCTCTCCTTCTCCTTCAGTTCCTCTGAGACGTGTTCTTCTGTCTCATAGTGACCACCACTACTCTTCACCATCTGATCTATCTTCTCCATCAGCTGTGTGACCTGACTACCATCTCCTCTGTCACTGATGTTAACAACATGGAAGCGACCTTCACATTTCTCAGTAAGATTTCTAAAGATATAATTAGATGTAATGAGATCAGGTCTCATGTTGGTTTTATCAGCTACAGTGAACACCATAATAGCGCGTTTCCACACTCGGTCACTGAGGAGAAGACTCACATGCTCCTCTGCTGACAGATCTGTTCCCACATATGGGGCGTCCAATGGCATCACCAGGACGAAGGCATGTGGTCCTGGAGGACACAGACTCACACTGTGTTGGATTTCTAACTGGGTCAGTTTTGGGGTCAGATCTAGGGGTGAATAAGACTCCCATCCTGGAGTGTCGACCACACTGACCTGTCTCCCTGACACTAACTCTTGTCTCATGACACTCTTAGTTGTGTTTGTTTTAAAACCATCTCTGCCCAGGATGAGGTTTCCTACTGAACTCTTTCCACTGGCTCTACCTCCGATCAGAACAATGCTCAGTTCTGACGGGTCGCTGTTCTTCCCTGGTTGGAGAAAAAAACATAATACTGATAAAAAAATCACAGATGTGACTAAACGAGTATGAGCAATTTAATAGAGCACAGCAATGTAATTATTTAACTAAATAATAATAATAATAATAATAGATCAAAGCAGTGTAATTATTGAACTAAAATAATATGCAGCTTAGTAAGACTGTAGGTATAGACCGTGTTACACACGCGCGCGCACACACACACGCACGCACGGCGCACGCACACGTGTACCATTGTCGTCTGATGGTGAAGGTGGTTCTCTCTCATCGAGGTCGTCGGCAGAGGACATGGTTCCAGTAGAGGGTTCTGGGTAGTCTGCGTTTGAAATCAGAATCACACGATGACACTAATGTGATATTGGGGTGCATACTTAGTTTAGACTAGTCATTGGTCACACACACACACACACACACACACACACACACACACACACACACACACACACACACACACACACACAACGTACTGTACGTTCTCCTCTAATGATGTCGTTCCATGTGTACAGTGTGTGTTTATGTGGGTAGGAAACCTGTTTGACAACCTCTCTGTTCCTCCTGTCTCCGTCGTGCTCAAACCAAGGACTGTCTAAAGAGGACGGGACGCCGAGACCGTGCGGGCGCCGCCATGTTGTTGCTCACATGGCGCTCCATGGAAGGACAGAAACGTGCTCAGTTGAGACCCAGGAAGCTGAAGGAGGAAGTGTCGGCTGCATAAAGCCCACTGCGCATGTTTCTGTCCTTCCATGGAGCGTTGTCTTCGCGTCTCGTCCTTTTTAGACAGTCCTTTAATTGGCTCAAACCAGGAAACCGTTTTTTTTTAGTTTTATTTATTTATTATAAGTGTCAATTGTTATTATTATTATCTACTGCAGGTTCTGAAACATTCTAACCCTGACACAAAAGAGAGATTGTTTTCTCTCAGAGACCCAAACCAGATAAATTAAATCACTTCACGCTGTGTTGTGAGCTTGTAGATCTACTGTGTTGTGAGCTTGTAGATCTACTGTGTCGTGAGCTTGTAGATCTACTGTGTTGTGAGCTTGTAGATCTACTGTGTTGTGAGCTTGTAGATCTACTGTGTTGTGAGCTTCTAGATCTACTGTGCTGTGAGCTTGTAGATCTACTGTGTTGTGAGCTTGTAGATCTACTGTGCTGTGAGCTTGTAGATCGACTGTGTTGTGAGCTTGTAGATCTACTGTGCTGTGAGCTTGTAGATCGACTGTGTTGTGAGCTTGTAGATCGACTGTGTTGTGAGCTTGTAGATCGACTGTGTTGTGAGCTTGTAGATCGACGGTGTTGTGAGCTTGTAGATCTACTGTGCTGTGAGCTTGTAGATCTACTGTGCTGTGAGCTTGTAGATCTACTGTGCTGTGAGCTTGTAGATCTACTGTGTTGTGAGCTTGTAGATCTACTGTGCTGTGAGCTTGTAGATCGACTGTGTTGTGAGCTTGTAGATCGACGGTGTTGTGAGCTTGTAGATCTACTGTGCTGTGAGCTTGTAGATCTACTGTGCTGTGAGCTTGTAGATCTACTGTGCTGTGAGCTTGTAGATCTACTGTGTTGTGAGCTTGTAGATCTACTGTGCTGTGAGCTTGTAGATCTACTGTGCTGTGAGCTTGTAGATCGACGGTGTTGTGAGCTTGTAGATCTACTGTGTTGTGAGCTTGTAGATCGACGGTGTTGTGAGCTTGTAGATCTACTGTGTTGTGAGCTTGTAGATCTACTGTGTTGTGAGCTTGTAGATCTACTGTGTTGTGAGCTTGTAGATCTACTGTGCTGTGAGCTTGTAGATCGACGGTGTTGTGAGCTTGTAGATCTACTGTGCTGTGAGCTTGTAGATCTACTGTGTTGTGAGCTTGTAGATCTACTGTGCTGTGAGCTTGTAGATCGACTGTGTTTGTGTGAGACACCATTTACTCGCTAAAGATAACATGTGAGCATTCCTCCATAGCTAAACTAATTTAAAACTTCCTTTCACCTACACTACACACACACACACACACACACGCACACACACACACACACACACACACACACACACACACACACACACACACACACACACACACACACACACACACACACACACACACACACACACACACACAGTAATTATGAAAAACCTTCTCAAAACCATGATTTTGTCCCTCAAAACAAGGAGTATTTTACCTTATTGGTTGTGTGACAGAAAGGTGCCGAGTGGATTATTCCAGCTGCGTGAGGCGCTGCTTCTGGAATGTGTTGTATTCTGAGAGCATAAAGAGAAGGATAGCGGTCAACAATGGAAACACGACAGTATAAAAACATGCTCTACTTTGACACGTATAAATTATGATATTACCTATAAGTACTCTATACTGTCTGCTGTACACCCTCCTCTCTCTCTACTGTCTGCTGGCTAGTGTTTCTGACTGTGCCGTCTGACGATTTACAAAATGTAAGACCACGCCTTTCTGGTCCACGCCCTCTTCACCTCAAGAATAGATCACTGTGACGCCCTCTCCTCCGGTTTACCATCAACAACAGAATAGATCACTGTGACGCCCTCTCCTCCGGTTCACCATCAACAACAGAATAGATCACTGTGACGCCCTCTACTCTGGTTTACCATCAACAACAGAATAGATCACTGTGACGCCCTCTCCTCCGGTTCACCATCAACAACAGAATAGATCACTGTGACGCCCTCTACTCTGGTTTACCATCAACAACAGAATAGATCACTGTGACGCCCTCTCCTCCGGTTCACCATCAACAACAGATCACTGTGACGCCCTCTCCTCCGGTTTACCATCAACAACAGAATAGATCACTGTGACGCCCTCTCCTCTGGTTTACCATCAACAACAGAATAGATCACTGTGACGCCCTCTCCTCCGGTTTACCATCAACAACAGAATAGATCACTGTGACGCCCTCTCCTCTGGTTTACCATCAACAACAGAATAGATCACTGTGACGCCCTCTCCTCCGGTTTACCATCAACAACAGAATAGATCACTGTGACGCCCTCTCCTCTGGTTTACCATCAACAACAGAATAGATCACTGTGACGCCCTCTCCTCCGGTTTACCATCAACAACAGAATAGATCACTGTGACGCCCTCTCCTCTGGTTTACCATCAACAACAGAACAGATCACTGTGACGCCCTCTCCTCCGGTTTACCATCAACAACAGAATAGATCACTGTGACGCCCTCTCCTCTGGTTTACCATCAACAACAGAATAGATCACTGCGACGCCCTCTCCTCTGGTTTACCATCAACAACAGAATAGATCACTGTGACGCCCTCTCCTCTGGTTTACCATCAACAACAGATCAGATCACTGTGACGCCCTCTCCTCTGGTTTACCATCAACAACAGATCAGATCACTGTGACGCCCTCTCCTCTGGTTTACCATCAACAACAGAATAGATCACTGTGACGCCCTCTCCTCTGGTTTACCATCAACAACAGATCAGATCACTGTGACGCCCTCTCCTCCGGTTTACCATCAACAACAGAATAGATCACTGTGACGCCCTCTCCTCTGGTTTACCATCAACAACAGATCAGATCACTGTGACGCCCTCTCCTCTGGTTTACCATCAACAACAGAATAGATCACTGTGACGCCCTCTCCTCTGGTTTACCATCAACAACAGATCAGATCACTGTGACGCCCTCTCCTCTGGTTTACCATCAACAACAGAATAGATCACTGTGACGCCCTCTCCTCTGGTTTACCATCAACAACAGATCAGATCACTGTGACGCCCTCTCCTCTGGTTTACCATCAACAACAGAATAGATCACTGTGACGCCCTCTCCTCTGGTTTACCATCAACAACAGATCAGATCACTGTGACGCCCTCTCCTCTGGTTTACCATCAACAACAGAATAGATCACTGTGACGCCCTCTCCTCCGGTTTACCATCAACAACAGAATAGATCACTGTGACGCCCTCTCCTCTGGTTTACCATCAACAACAGAATAGATCACTGTGACGCCCTCTCCTCCGGTTTACCATCAACAACAGAATAGATCACTGTGACGCCCTCTCCTCTGGTTTACCATCAACAACAGAATAGATCACTGTGACGCCCTCTCCTCTGGTTTACCATCAACAACAGAATAGATCACTGTGACGCCCTCTCCTCCGGTTTACCATCAACAACAGAATAGATCACTGTGACGCCCTCTCCTCTGGTTTACCATCAACAACAGAATAGATCACTGTGACGCCCTCTCCTCTGGTTTACCATCAACAACAGAATAGATCACTGTGACGCCCTCTCCTCCGGTTTACCATCAACAACAGAATAGATCACTGTGACGCCCTCTCCTCTGGTTTACCATCAACAACAGAATAGATCACTGTGACGCCCTCTCCTCTGGTTTACCATCAACAACAGAATAGATCACTGTGACGCCCTCTCCTCTGGTTTACCATCAACAACAGAATAGATCACTGTGACGCCCTCTCCTCCGGTTTACCATCAACAACAGAATAGATCACTGTGACGCCCTCTCCTCCGGTTTACCATCAACAACAGAATAGATCACTGTGACGCCCTCTCCTCCGGTTTACCATCAACAACAGAATAGATCACTGTGACACCCTCTCCTCCGGTTTACCATCAACAACAGAATAGATCACTGTGACACCCTCTCCTCCGGTTTACCATCAACAACAGAATAGATCACTGTGACGCCCTCTACTCTGGTTTACCATCAACAACAGAATAGATCACTGTGACGCCCTCTACTCCGGTTTACCATCAACAACAGAATAGATCACTGTGACGCCCTCTCCTCTGGTTTACCATCAACAACAGAATAGATCACTGTGACGCCCTCTCCTCCGGTTTACCATCAACAACAGAATAGATCACTGTGACGCCCTCTCCTCCGGTTTACCATCAACAACAGAATAGATCACTGTGACGCCCTCTCCTCCGGTTTACCATCAACAACAGAATAGATCACTGTGACACCCTCTCCTCCGGTTTACCATCAACAACAGAATAGATCACTGTGACGCCCTCTACTCTGGTTTACCATCAACAACAGAATAGATCACTGTGACGCCCTCTCCTCCGGTTTACCATCAACAACAGAATAGATCACTGTGACGCCCTCTCCTCCGGTTTACCATCAACAACAGAATAGATCACTGTGACGCCCTCTCCTCTGGTTTACCATCAACAACAGAATAGATCACTGTGACGCCCTCTCCTCTGGTTTACCATCAACAACAGAATAGATCACTGTGACGCCCTCTCCTCCGGTTTACCATCAACAACAGAATAGATCACTGTGACGCCCTCTCCTCTGGTTTACCATCAACAACAGAATAGATCACTGCGACGCCCTCTCCTCTGGTTTACCATCAACAACAGAATAGATCACTGTGACGCCCTCTCCTCCGGTTCACCATCAACAACAGAATAGATCACTGTGACGCCCTCTCCTCTGGTTTACCATCAACAACAGAATAGATCACTGCGACGCCCTCTCCTCTGGTTTACCATCAACAACAGAATAGATCACTGTGACGCCCTCTCCTCTGGTTTACCATCAACAACAGAATAGATCACTGTGACGCCCTCTCCTCTGGTTTACCATCAACAACAGAATAGATCACTGTGACGCCCTCTCCTCCGGTTCACCATCAACAACAGAATAGATCACTGTGACGCCCTCTCCTCTGGTTTACCATCAACAACAGAATAGATCACTGCGACGCCCTCTCCTCTGGTTTACCATCAACAACAGAATAGATCACTGTGACGCCCTCTCCTCTGGTTTACCATCAACAACAGAATAGATCACTGTGACGCCCTCTCCTCTGGTTTACCATCAACAACAGAATAGATCACTGTGACGCCCTCTCCTCCGGTTTACCATCAACAACAGAATAGATCACTGTGACGCCCTCTCCTCTGGTTTACCATCAACAACAGAATAGATCACTGCGACGCCCTCTCCTCTGGTTTACCATCAACAACAGAATAGATCACTGTGACGCCCTCTCCTCCGGTTCACCATCAACAACAGAATAGATCACTGTGACGCCCTCTCCTCTGGTTTACCATCAACAACAGAATAGATCACTGCGACGCCCTCTCCTCTGGTTTACCATCAACAACAGAATAGATCACTGTGACGCCCTCTCCTCTGGTTTACCATCAACAACAGAATAGATCACTGTGACGCCCTCTCCTCTGGTTTACCATCAACAACAGAATAGATCACTGTGACGCCCTCTCCTCCGGTTTACCATCAACAACAGAATAGATCACTGTGACGCCCTCTCCTCTGGTTTACCATCAACAACAGAATAGATCACTGTGACGCCCTCTCCTCTGGTTTACCATCAACAACAGAACAGATCACTGTGACGCCCTCTCCTCCGGTTTACCATCAACAACAGAATAGATCACTGTGACGCCCTCTCCTCCGGTTTACCATCAACAACAGCAACAAATGCTCTGAGATTAGTCCAACATGCAGCAGCTATAGAGTACTCACCCTGGAAAAAGGACATTTGACCACATCACACCAGCACTCATAGCACCACAGAACCACACCATAGCACCACAGAACCACACCATAGCACCACAGAACCACACCATAGCACCACAGTGGCTGGATACAGAACCACACCATAGCACTACACTGGGTGAATACAGAACCACACCATAGCACCACACTGGGTGAATACAGAACCACACCATAGCACTACACTGGGTATTATACAGAACCACACCATAGCACCACACTGGGTATTATACAGAACCACACCATAGCACCACACTGGGTATTATACAGAACCACACCATAGCACCACACTGGGTATTATACAGAACCACACCATAGCACCACACTGGGTGAATACAGAACCACACCATAGCACCACACTGGGTATTATACAGAACCACACCATAGCACCACACTGGCCTGAATACAGAACCACACCATAGCACTATACTGGCCTGAATACAGAACCACACCATAGCACCACACTGGCTGTTTGGTCTGTCTTAAAGATAAGATCCAGTTCACAGTAAGACCTTATATATCCAACGCTGGCAGTACGACTGGTCTGTCTTAAAGATAAGATCCAGGTCACAGTAAGAGAAGTGGAGTCATTCCCCGAATCCACGTGATGATAGGAAATATGTAGAGATGCTCTCGATACAATAGAGAACTACAGTACAGTATCTCCAGGTAATCAGGATGCATCATCAGACTAGCTCCACTGCATTCCCAAGGCCTTCATCATTATGACTCATAGCTCGACTGCATTTAGAGCTATGCTACTCTTATTGTCTTCCTGCGCTCATCTGTAGCACAAACACACATAATGTTTGTGCTACTCAATACAAATGTCTTATTAGAGAGCCTATACTGTCCTTATGGGGGACGCACTCTGACCCGGGAGGTGAGGGGAGGGGATGATATTGTGATGTCACTATATCACTTTTTTCATTGTAGTTGTACCCTCCCGCGCACTCGGATCAGCCAACGCAGGGAAGCTGGAAGTACCCTCACTAAAAACGCTCCACACGTCCCAAACTCTTCTCCCTTCTGGCTCCAAAACTGTGGAATGCACTTCCCATTGCAGTCAGAACTGCAGCATCACTCCCAATCTTCCGCCGTAGTCTGAAAACCCACCTTTTCAGACTCCATCATGGCCCATAACACTTACCCTATACCCCCCTTAGATAGCATTTGATACAGACTTATAGCATGTTATGTAGACAGCACTATATAATTGCATTGTATATAGTCATAGCACGCCATAGTACATATGTATAGCATAGTAGTATATATGTATAGTTTATATGTATAGTTTCATTATATAGATATTCCACTGTTACTTTCTTAGCTTACGCATGTTTCATGATAAATGCTTTTATGTGATGTATTCCCATGCTTTTGTTCTTGCTTAATCTAAGTCGCTCTGGATTAAGAGCGTCTGCTAAATGCCTAAATTGTAAATTGTACAGTTCTCTCTCTCGCTACTTGTACAGTATGTTGTACAGTTCTCTCTCTCTCTTCTTGGTGATGTTGTACAGCTCTCTCTTCTTCTGAACCAGTTACGTCACCGTTACGTCATCGTGGCAGAGTGTCGGGGGAGTATAAAGAAACTCGGAGGCCCTCGAGACAAAAAAAAAAGACTCGACCGTCTCAATGTCTCAAGACCTGCAAGACTGCGTCAAGAAGGTCCTATACCCCTCACAGGAGGAGGAGCCCAGATGGTGGTGGAGCCACCTGGTGGAGAGGAGGCCCGCCGCGGCTGCGCCAGACGACTACCTGCACATCAAACAGGTGGCCATGGGGGGCGCCAGCGGCTGGTGCGCGGGCTTCCTGCTCCAGAAGTACGGCCGGGCCGTGGTCACGGCCGTGGGCGGAGGCCTCCTCCTGCTGCAGGTGGCCCGGAGGAGCGGCTACGTCAGCGTGGACTGGGGCAAGGTGGAGACGGACGTGGACCGGGTCACCCCCGAGCTCCGCCTGCTGGCCGGCGCGTCCCGCGAGTTCGTCAGGGAGAACGTGGCGCTCGCCAGCGGCTTCGTCGGAGGCCTCCTGCTGGGACTGGTGGCTTAGAGAGGTGAGGTGAGGCTCATTCTCCACATTGTGTCTGTGAGCAGTTATACGTCGCATAGGGGCCCGTACATCAGAGCACGGAGCCACAGGGCCCGTACATCAGAGCTATGGAGCCACAGGGCCCGTACATCAGAGCATGGAGGAGCCACAGGGCCCGTATCAGAGCTATGGAGCCACAGGGCCTGTACATCAGAGCATATGGAGCCACAGGGCCCGTACATCAGAGCTATGGAGCCACAGGGCCCGTACATCAGAGCATATGGAGCCACAGGGCCCGTACATCAGAGCATATGGAGCCACAGGGCCCGTACATCAGAGCATATGGAGCCACAGGGCCTGTACATCAGAGCATATGGAGCCACAGGGCCCGTACATCAGAGCTATGGAGCCACAGGGGCCCGTACATCAGAGCACGGAGCCACAGGGCCCGTACATCAGTGCTATGGAGCCACAGGGCCCGTACATCAGAGCATGGAGGAGCCACAGGGCCCGTATCAGAGCTATGGAGCCACAGGGCCCGTACATCAGAGCATGGAGGAGCCACAGGGCCCGTATCAGAGCTATGGAGCCACAGGGCCTGTACATCAGAGCATATGGAGCCACAGGGC
>NC_137881.1:3216855-3264355 GCF_963924005.1 Protomyctophum bolini | reverse complement strand
ATGTGTCCTCTGTAGCGGTGTCCTGTGTGGTCAGTGATATGTCCTGTCTGTGTCCTCTGTAGCGGTGTCCTGTGTGGTCAGTGATATGTCCTGTGTGGTCAGTGATATGTCCTGTCTGTGTCCTCTGTAGCGGTGTCCTGTGTGGTCAGTGAGTGGACGCAGTGGTCAGTGATATGTCCTGTCTGTGTCCTCCCCAGCGGTGTCCTGTGTGGTCAGTGATATGTCCTGTGTGGTCAGTGATATGTCCTGTCTGTGTCCTCCCCAGCGGTGTCCTGTGTGGTCAGTGATATGTCCTGTGTGGTCAGTGATATGTCCTGTCTGTGTCCTCCTCCCCAGCGGTGTCCTGTGTGGTCAGTGATATGTCCTGTGTCCTCCTCTCCAGCGGTGTCCTGTGTGGTCAGTGATATGTCCTGTCTGTGTCCTCCCCAGCGGTGTCCTGTGTGGTCAGTGATATGTCCTGTGTGGTCAGTGATATGTCCTGTGTGGTCAGTGATATGTCCTGTCTGTGTCCTCTCCAGCGGTGTCCTGTGTGGTCAGTGATATGTCCTGTGTTGTCAGTGATATGTCCTGTCTGTGTCCTCTCCAGCGGTGTCCTGTGTGGTCAGTGATATGTCCTGTGTTGTCAGTGATATGTCCTGTCTGTGTCCTCTCCAGCGGTGTCCTGTGTGGTCAGTGATATGTCCTGTGTTGTCAGTGATATGTCCTGTCTGTGTCCTCCGTAGCGGTGTCCTGTGTGGTCAGTGATATGTCCTGTGTCCTCTCCAGCGGTGTCCTGTGTGGTCAGTGATATGTCCTGTGTTGTCAGTGATATGTCCTGTCTGTGTCCTCCGTAGCGGTGTCCTGTGTGGTCAGTGATATGTCCTGTGTCCTCTCCAGCGGTGTCCTGTGTGGTCAGTGATATGTCCTGTGTTGTCAGTGATATGTCCTGTCTGTGTCCTCCGTAGCGGTGTCCTGTGTGGTCAGTGATATGTCCTGTGTCCTCTCCAGCAGTGTCCTGTGTGGTCAGTGATATGTCCTGTGTTGTCAGTGATATGTCCTGTCTGTGTCCTCCGTAGCGGTGTCCTGTGTGGTCAGTGATATGTCCTGTGTCCTCTCCAGCGGTGTCCTGTGTGGTCAGTGATATGTCCTGTGTCCTCTCCAGCGGTGTCCTGTGTTGTCAGTGATATGTCCTGTCTGTGTCCTCCGTAGCGGTGTCCTGTGTGGTCAGTGATATGTCCTGTGTCCTCTCCAGCGGTGTCCTGTGTGGTCAGTGAGTGGACGCAGTGGTCCGGCTGCTCGGAGCCCTGCAGAGCGGCGGTGCGCCGGCGGGGCCGGGCGGTCCGCCAGGAGCCCCTCAACGGGGGGAAACACTGCCCCCACCTGGAGGAGCAGGCCGGCTGCGTGGAGTACCGCGCGCAGCCACAGCACTGCAGCAACGCCCTGGGTGAGGCCCACTGTGTCATTGATTGATTGATTGATGGCACACTTTATTTACCCATTGAGACCCTGAACCAGACCTCTAGTGTGTGGGACAATTTGACCCAGAGTTGAAACGGACGAAATAGGTCAACAATACAAATTACGTTAGTTTTGTGGATTAATTTACTTTTACTGCGTGGCCCACAGTGCCCCCCTACAAAATGACCGGAACTACTTAATATTGACTAAAACCAGAGCAGAACTCCCACCACGGGACTCAGGCAATCAATTAATACAGTTGCAACCACTATATTAATGGCAAGTATTTCATACAGCTTAAATATAACAAATCTGAACTATCCCTTTAAAAGGAAGTGTCTGAAAGAGTGTGATCACCTACTGTTCCACACGGTGCAAATATAGCTCTGCTCGGTTGCTTTCACAAGCAAGATCAGCTGCTCTTCACAACGCAAGGGCTATAATGGCACCATAGAGCGTCGCAGTCCCGCCCCCCTCGAGAGAGACCCGGCAAATAAATCGCCGTTCATTTTCCTCATAGGCATTTCTTAAAGTATTAATTTAAAGACCGTTACGCCGCGGACAAAGCCAACTCATGACACAATATTTTGGGGCCGATCAAATCATTAGAAAGAAGAAAATAAAGGCAGGAGACACAACACTATTTGTTTTGTTTTTCTTCTTATAAATTCTTATAAATCGGCCCAAACCATTGTGTTCATTGTCATGATTTGTCACGATCCGAGTTGGCTTAATTGTCCGCGGCGTAACCGTCTTTAAATACATATTTTAAGAAATGTATTTCCTGGGCCACTCGTTGTTCTGAAAGGGGGAGGGACTGCGACGCTCTATTGTCTCCACTAGCTTGTGCCCCACAAGCATGAGAACACATGGGGCACAACATTACATAACACACGAATACATCAAATCAGACAAATCATGAATACACCAGTAAGACGCGCAAACGCGGGAAGCGAACGCAGCTGAGACCCTGCAGATCATGTCTGTCTGATCATGTCTGTCTGTCTGTCTGTCTGTCCCGCTGTTACTGTATATGTGGACCTGGCCCCTTTTGTGCCCATATATGGAGCTGAGTGATTGCTGATGCAACACACTCCATATTTGGACGTATAGCGGGACAGACAGACAGACAGACAGACAGACAGACAGACAGACAGACAGACAGACAAACAGACATGATCTGCTAGGTCTCATAGTAAGTGCTCACTGCGCTCGCAACAAATCATGAATACATAATTATTCACACCAAATAATACAGTATAATAATAATAATAATAATAATAATAATATTACACAATATTGCTGCCACCATATCTCATTCATATACAGGTCAGAATGTGTGTTTTCTATGCATCCCCTGCCTCCCACCCTCTGTCATTCCATCACACATAACATGTGTGACCAGATTTGACTGAGAGCCTGCCATCGCACAACCTCCAGCGTTTCACCAGAGGAGAAAAACGTTTTTTTTGTTTTTTTTTTTGTTTTAATCCAAAATGAGCTAATAGCGCAGGCAGGCTCTTCTTCACATACTAGAGCATGTTTGAAATAAATCTCTGAAATGGACATTTCATAATTATGAAATAAATGCTTTAACATGTAGCTATAGGTGTAATGTTAGAGACCACAGAAGCTTTCAAGCCTGTTTTCTCAACTCGCTGTTTTCTCTGCAAGACATTTACTCTATAAGCCATATCCCCAAAACTGGTGGGTCAAACTGAACAACCAAATATGTCAATTTGAAGCTATGATTCTCTGCTTTCATATGACATGAAAAAAACAAATTAAAAAAAATCCAATGGCAGTCCCTCAGTGAAATGTGGCCACATGTGACCTCTCGTCCTCTGTCAGTCCAACACACACACACATAACATTAACGACCTCTCATCCTCTGTCACATGTTTGTAGTCCCGGCTCTCATCACCACCGGTGGCTACGGCAACGCCCGGAAGAAGAGGGACATCCCTGACAGCGATGACGTCATAGGGTAATAACTGGGGATGGACCTGATATACCGAAAAAACCTGCTAAGAAGCCCAAAGCTTATCGATACCGGGTATCGAGTACCCGGTATCGATAATCTTTGGGCTTATCGAGTCCCCATTATCGATAATCTTTGGGCTTATCGAGTACCCGGTATCGATAAGCTTTGGGCTTATCGAGTACCCGGTATCGATAAGCTTTGGGCTTATCGAGTACCCGGTATCGATAAGCTTTGGGCTTATCCAGTACCCGGTATCGATAAGCTTTGGGCTTATCCAGTACCCGGTATCGATAAGCTTTGGGCTTATCCAGTACCCGGTATCGATAAGCTTTGGGCTTATCCAGTACCCGGTATCGATAAGCTTTGGGCTTATCCAGTACCCGGTATCGATAATCTTTGGGCTTATCCAGTACCCGGTATCGATAAGCTTTGGGCTTATCGAGTACCCGGTATCGATAAGCTTTGGGCTTATCCAGTACCCGGTATCGATAAGCTTTGGGCTTATCCAGTACCCGGTATCGATAAGCTTTGGGCTTATCCAGTACCCGGTATCGATAAGCTTTGGTTATCGAGCCTGTTATGGAGCATATCGGTCCATGATGACGTCATGTTTAAATAATCGAGACAAGAGGTGATCAATAAATGAATGTAATCATCCACGCCGGCACAAACATCTGAAAGTGATATTTATTGATACCTGCCAACCAGTGCTGTCCGGGTGAACAAAATGACACATTAACCGTTTCATCAATATTATTTCCCAAAAGTAAAAAAAGGTCAATTGCCCCCCCCCCCCACACCCAGTGGATTAACACTAGTGTCTTTGTACCATAGGTACTGTGTTCAGTTCCAGCTGCTGTCCCTGACAGAAGGCTGCCAGTGGAGTCTGGGCCCTCACACCCAGTGGATGCAGTACCTGAGGGAGGGCCACCATGTGTGTGTGGAGTGCCAGGCGCCGGCGCTCGCTGCCGGCCACACACACTGCTCTGGAGACGGGGAGCCAGACCAGGACCAGGACCACAGGTATAAGACTGATTATCATGATTATTAGTGAGGACCAATTATATGAAGACAGGTTGAAAAGTGGTGAAGTGGTCCTTTAAATGCTCATACCTTTAGCTTCATGTGATATTTTAGTGTAGTTACAGTCTGTGCCACTAGATGGCAGCAATAGCCTATTGTACAATGTCAGCTGAATATAAACCACTGGTACAAAGTAAGTACAGTTAGGCCTACTCAAGTATACTATTTTAAGGTAGAATTACTTTCCTTTACCATTACTCCATAGTATAAAACTATAAACTTCACTACATTTCAGAGGCAAATATTGTACTTTCTGTTTTTGGACAGTTTTACTTGATGTAACTTTTCTCTTCTAGCCTGGATTTGAAACCCGTTTCCTGCAAAGTCCTGACATTTTTCTTTAAATTAGATTTTGTTTTGTGGCTTTTTCTGCCTTTATTGATAGATTGAAAGTAATCTGGCAGGAGAGGGGGGGGGGGGGGGGGGGGGGGGGGTGGGGGTTGCACGAGGCAAAGGCCGTGGGGACCGGGAGTCAAACCCGCAGCACGCTGTCAGGCTGGCTCAGCAGCCTATCGGTGCCCAGACCGTTGAGCTATCCAAACAAATCCTGATGTCATGTTGTGGACTCTTACCTCACAGTCCACTGCAGGCAGATCAGCCAGAAAACATAGAAAATGTATATATGTAAAATAGAACGTGGCAGATATGCTTTCGCGCGGTTTTAAAGGTATATTCAGTGATTTCACTTAATTCAAATATCACTTATTTAAGTTATTTTTTTGTTTTGTTGTGATAATCCTCTCTACTATAGAGTGTGCTGACCATATAAGGAGTTCCTCCCTGTCCCAGTTAACCCCTGGGTGTAAAAAAACCTTAGGTTTCGTTTTTGACTCTCTATCCTGATTGGACGAAGGCTTAGGTCCCACAGCCAAAAACGAAACATAAGGTTTTTTGAGTGAAATCACTGAATATACCTTTATTGGCTTAATGGGTGAACTCCCTCTTCTCTCATTGGTTCCCCCAGGAGGCGGTCTCTCCAGTGCAGGCCATCGGGAACCCTCGGTGCAGGGGGGTTGTGGCGACGCGTCGGGAGACTGGATTCCTGTTCCTGTCCCACGGTGCACAGCTTCCTGTTCATTTGACTTCCTGTTCCTGTCTCACGGTGCACAGCTTCCTGTTCATTTGACTTCCTGTCTCACGGTGCACAGCTTCCTGTTCATATGACTTCCTGTTCCTGTCTCACGGTGCACAGCTTCCTGTTCATTTGACTTCCTGTCTCACGGTGCACAGCTTCCTGTTCATATGACTTCCTGTTCCTGTCTCACGGTGCACAGCTTCCTGTTCATTTGACTTCCTGTCTCACGGTGCACAGCTTCCTGTTCATATATGACTTCCTGTCCTGTCCCACGGTGCACAGCTTCCTGTTCATATGACTTCCTGTTCCTGTCCAACGGTGCACATAGCATGGGGGCCCCCATAGCATGCAGTGGGCCCCCATAGCATGCAGTGGGCCCCCATAGCATGGGGGCCCCATAGCATGCAGTGGGCCCCCATAGCATGGGGCCCCCATAGCATGCAGTGGGCCCCCATAGCATGGGAGCCCCCATAGCATGCAGTGGGCCCCAAATGGGACCATCATTTTCCAAAAAGAATATTATGACATTAGAAATGAGACTTTAAACTAGTGACTGGAAGCAGAAAGTATTCATGACCATGTTTATTAAGGTAATACAGTCTAGGTGAAGTTGGGCCCAAATACATGGACTTCTATGGGGCTATGGGTTTTTCTGGGTCCAATGACAGACAGCGCCACAACAGGCCATTATATGAACTTCAGGAAATCCCGATTTCCTTATAGTGGCTTCACAAAATATCTGTCTGACTGCCCCCCTGATATGCATTCAAAAATATATCCCATATCTCTATCATATATCATGTTCTATAATATGTTACTACTGTGTCACAGCATAACAGATGTATTGTGCCTTTGAGTTCATTTAATGTATTCACTATATTCATGTGGTTGTGTAAATTTAGTTTTTCAAGAACCCTGGAAGAAAAGAACAAGCAACAATTAAAAGCAAGCCAAAAGAATCGAGAATCAAAAATGTAAAGTAATTGGATTTATTTCATTTCGAGTCATATATCCAAGGGAAACGTTTTGCCTTTTTTTCTAAAAGAAATATAAATATTGTCGGACATAGAGAGACACATTTTATACATCAGGACAAAGTACTGGCTTCTTGTGTGAGTTTTAACATCCTGCCACGTCTTCCAAAAAACAAGGTACGACATGCATTTTATCTTAACAACGGAACATTTATACCAACAAAACAACAGCATATAAAGTCAACTGGTAAGAAATGTATTATTCTTTTCTTTTACTCTTTTTGTTTCCTTTTTAATTTCAATTTGATTTTTTTTTTTTTTTACAAAACAAACAGCCTCGATACCTACAAACAACATTATAGAAGAGCTGGGGGGGGGGGGGGAGTCATTCAAGTCTTTGTTTGATTCTCTGGGAACTGTAGTTCTCTGGGAACAACTGTAGTTCTCTGGGAACTATTGTAGGCCTAGATACGAAGACCCACCGATGGCTTCAGTATAAGGCTCATGGGGTTCAATTAATTCCACTGAGCTTCAAACTTAAAAATAAATAAAATACAAAATAATCCTATTTAAAACATTGTCTAAATATGTATAGCCTATACCTACTGGCTTGGCAACCTTTTGCTATATTTATGTCTTGTCAAAATGCATTTTCATTCAACGTCATCAACCCTGTTGTATATTTAATTATTTAGATGCAAACGTAGCCCTGCCTGTATCAGTCATTTCTATGAGGTCAAAGTTCAAAAATGTTATAGTTTAATTTATAGACCCCTTGCTATTTCTTCAGTTGTCTACAAACAGAATCACACCTGTGCGAACTGAGTGGTGCAACTATACTTTTATAGAAGTATAGAAACTCAACAGTGCCACTTTGTCACCTGTTGGTACGACAGACAGACAGACAGACAGACAGACAGACAGACAGACAGACAGACAGACAGACAGACAGACAGACAGACAGACAGACAGAGCTGTTACTTGGAGTGGCTGCACACTACACCACTCAAAACTCTGATTACAACATCATGGCTACAATCAGTAATTTCTTCTAAAGGGAAAAAGTTAAAGCTGGAGTTATGGGTGTCATGTGCTGGAGAGAGGGCTGGCTTATAAAGTGCCCAAATGAAAAAATAAAAAATAAAAACCCAAGGATATTCTTGTCAATAATATTGTTGTTTAATCATCGTGTCACAGTATCACAGTCTATATAGAAGTCTCGCCTCAGAACGTCACGTTCTCGGTGTGAATGCTACTTTTCCCTAAGAGCTTCAAAGGGTGGCGGTACTCTGTGACCCCCATTCCACCGGTTGGTTCCCAATGGGAACCGTTCAGTTCTTTTCCACCGGTTGGTTCCCAATGGGAACCGTTCAGTTCTTTTCCACCGGTTGGTTCCCAGTGGGAACCGGTTCAGTTCTTTTCCACCGGTTGGTTCCCAGTGGGAACCGGTTCAGTTCTTTTCCACCGGTTGGTTCCCAATGGGAACCGGTTCAGTTATTTTCTTTTCCACCGGTTGGTTCCCAATGGGAACCGTTCAGTTCTTTTCCACCGGTTGGTTCCCAATAGGGAACCGGTTCAGTTCTTTTCCACCGGTTGGTTCCCAGTGGGAACCGGTTCAGTTCTTTTCCACCGGTTGGTTCCCAATGGGAACCGGTTCAGTTCTTTTCCACCGGTTGGTTCCCAATGGGAACCGGTTCAGTTCTTTTCCACCGGTTGGTTCCAATGGGAACCGGTTCCAACCGGTGGAAAAGGGGCCACAGTGTGTATTGTGCGTGTTGTGCCCCCCCGTGTCCACAAGGTGGTGCACGTTTGTGATATCGTTTGTCCAGCCCATCTATAAATGCTTTTTTTTCATTAACCCATTCTGACCTGAGATCAGATTCTACAAATGTCTTCTATACATCCTGACAGTTCTCTGAAAAAAGCTATGTTTCTATAAGTCAGTCGTTCTTCGATTTTTCAAAAATAGCAGATCTACAAGCTACGAGCTTGTAGATCTGCTATTTTTCAATAGCTACACCAAAATGGGTTAAATACTCTGTTGTACGATTGTGTCGCGCACCGGAAACAACCGATCTGTACAAGCTCACAGCGCGTATAGCGGATGCAGCACGCCGTGGTCGTGGGCTTGTAGATCTGCTATTTCCAGCGAGCTGACAGCGTCACCAGCCGGCTATATAAACTCAGTTCTCTATACGATATAGCAGCTATAGTGCTCGCTGCCTACATGTTTTATACAATATTGATTGTCATCATTCATTTATAGTTATTTTTAAGTATAGTATTATACGCTCCCTGACTACCCCAGTTTGCATGTTCTCCCCGTGTCCACTATAGGGTAGGTACCCTCACAAAAACATGCAGTAATCCTGGTCTCTAAACTGCCTCCCCCTGGCCAGCCGGGGCGCCTGATGGAGGGGAAAGGAACTGGTTGGAATAACGTGTTCCTTCCACGCGCTACGACGTCCAACCAGGGAAACTCCCCCCTGTCAGGTGTAAAGGAGCAACTTGGACACTCAGGCATGAAGGAAGCATGGGCCTTTCTGTGTGGAGTTTGCATGTTCTCCCCGTGTCCCCTAGGGTAGATACCCTCACAAAAACATGCAGTAATCCTGGTCTCTAAACTGCCTCCCCCTGGCCAGCTGGGGCGCCTGATGGAGGGGAAAGGAACTGGTTGGAATAACGTGTTCCTTCCACGCGCTACGTCCAACCAGGGAAACTCCCCCTGTCAGGTGTAAAGGAGCAACTTGGACACTCAAGCATGAAGGAAGCATGAGTTAAGTCCGTTGCTCTCCCCAGGTTGGCGGAGGGTGTGTAGAGCCCAGGATCACATTAGATGATTGACACAGGGGTGAAAAATGGGTTACAAAATCGTGGGTTAAAAATATATTTAAAAAAAAAATGAAGGAAGCATGAGTTCAAGTCCGTTGCTCTCCCCTTGTCCCCCATATATGGGGACTAGGTTGGTCTCCCCTTGTCCCCCATATATGGGGACTAGGTTGGTCTCCCCTTGTCCCCATATATGGGGACTAGGTTGGTCTCCCCTTGTCCCCCATATATGGGGACTAGGTTGGTCTCCCCTTGTCCCCATATATGGGGACTAGGTTGCTCTCCCCTTGTCCCCCATATATGGGGACTAGGTTGCTCTCCCCTTGTCCCCCATGTATGGGGACCAGGTTGGTGGAGGGTGCAGAGCCCAGGATCACATTAGATGATTGACACAGGGGTGAAAAATGGGTTACAAAATCGTGGGATGAAAAATATATTAAAAAAACAAATTGTTGGAATGTCTGAACTTAAATTGACCTCCAGGACGTTTTATGAAATGAAGAGATCTGACATGAATATATGAAATTAGTCAGAACACACAAAATGGTCGTTTTGGATGAAATGTATATCGTAGGATGTGTTTGAAACTATTATGTTAAGCAACCTGGTAAATTATTTCTATAAAGCGCAAGAATATTTATGGAAAAACATTTGGCAAAAATGGCACATCCAACTAGCTGTTAAAGCTTGTGAGCTATAGTGGATTTAACATTTTATTTTTTATTATTTTTATCCCACGATTCAAGCCATTTTGACCTGAGATCAGATTCTAAAAATGTTTTCCTGACAGTTTTCTGAAAAAGCTATGTTTATGTAGATCTGCTATTTTTCAATAGCTAAAGCACAACATAATGCTAACACCAAAAGGGGTCAAGCCATTTTTTTCACCCTGCAGTGTCAATTATCTATAGTATAACCCTATAATCTTGGGCGCTACACTCCCTCTGCCAACCTGGGGAGAGCAACGGACTGACCTCATGCTTCCTTCAATGCATGAGGAGTCCTGCAAGCCGCTTCTTATTTTCACCTGACGGGGGAGATTCCCCGGCCGGACGTGACGTAGCGTAGCGTAGCGCGAGGACGCTCCTATCCACACTTTTCCTGGGCTGTGTGTGCTCCAGTTCCTGTTGATTTCATTGGATATCATTGGTCATCTGACCAGTTTGTTTGGCTTTCATTGGATCAAATCGACAGGAACTGGAGCACACACAGCCCAGGAAAAGTGTGGATAGCTTGTGAGCTATAGTAGATCTATATAGCTATAGATTGGCTCTTTACGGAGCTATATTAGATCTATATAGTGCTATAGATTGGGCTCTTTACGGCCGGTAATATAACGGAGCGAAAGGGGCCTGACAGACAGCCATGGGGGACTCCGTTCTACTTCAGTGTCTATGAGCGTCAAGTATGGTTTTTAAGTGCCTTCAGAAATATTGAACTGGCTGCACTTTTAGGTACATTGGAAGCAAAGCAGTGTACAGTGGAGATGGAAGTGAGGAAGGACAACATGGGCTACTGTAGGTTATACTGTAAGACCATGTTATTAACATACAGAGGCTACTGTAGGTTATACTGTAAGACCATATTATTAACATACAGAGGCTACTGTAGGTTACTGTAAGACCATATTATTAACATACAGAGGCTACTGTAGGTTACTGTAAGACCATATTAGCATACTGTACACGCTGACTCTGCTACAGTACAATTAGTCCACGTGTGATAATCAGGCTGCATGTTCCGCATCAGTCTCTCTCTTTCTCTCTCTCTCTCTACTCTCTGTCTCTCTCTCCCTCTCTCTCTGTGCCGGTGTGCGCGTGTGTGCGTGAATAAATTAGTATAATAAAAGTAACCCCAAGCTGAATCTTTTTTTCTAATTGTAAACATATAATTATGTCTAAACATATTTTTCAACCATAATACAACCACCGTTTCTCCATTACTGTGCACGCACGCACGCACTGTGACGCACACACACACACACACACACACACACACACACACACACACACACACACACACACAGAGAGAGTCGGCCTCTCCCAGTCATTGCTATTCTCTCCACATGCACCACCATTCTCTCCTCTCACCATATAAGAGACACTGTATCGTCTTCTCTGTCGGGTTGTCTAAAACTGTTTACTGTCACTGCAGTATGATGAAGTAGGGCGTTATAATTTACAAAAAGACAAAAGGTTAGAATAGAGATGAGAGCTTTTATAGCGACATGAACCAGACAGAGTATGTTTCGGGGGTTTGAAATTGACAGGAAACCAATTCTCACAGTATCTAAAAATCTAACTGGTGGAGAAACAACAAATTGATTGTTTTTTTCAAATATTGTGCAGTGGTTTTGAACCAGTGGTCCTTGAGGGGGTTCCAGGGGGTCCCCAGCTACTGTAAATGAAGGCAGAGTTGGGAACCGAATGGACCCTTATTTATTATTGGATCTTTAACTTGAAGATCTTTAACTTTAACTTGAGTGCGTAAAAAAAAATGTCACGCTCTCAAAGAGTTACATTATTGTTAAACATCTGGCATTTACAAGATGACTATAAATTAGAGAATGTAAGATAATAATTTTCCACAATTGCTCCGCAACAGTCCGCAATTTTTCCGCAATTTCGCAATTTTTCAAAAAAATGCATAAAACGATCGGCTATAACCAATCGTTTTTTCCGCAATTTCCGCAATTTCGCAATTTTTCAAAAACATTCAAAATTCAAAATTCAAAATTTTTCAAAAACATTCAAAAAACGATGGGCTATAACCAATCGTTTTTTCCGCAATTTCGCAATTTTTCAAAAAATTTCATAAGCCTGAGTTAGAGACGATGAAATGTCTTTGTGAGATATCGCTTTAAAATTGTAGCGTTTGTGGGACACTTTCGGTTTCCTGTGTGCGTGGGTGTGTGTGTGTGTGTGTGTGTGTGTGTGCGTTATCAGATGCTATCAGACCTTGTCCACCTCAATTAACCCATTCTGACCTGAGATCAGATTCATACGAGGTTTCCACTGGACACACACTGGTCTGATGAACCCATTCTGACCTGAGATCAGATTCTAAAAAATGTCAGTCGTTCTTCGATTTTTCAAAAATAGCAGACCTACAAGCTCATAGCGCGCCACTCGGTGTCGCGCTATGAGCTTGTAGATCTGCTATTTTTCAATAGCTAAAGCATAACATGATGCTAACACCAACATGGGTTCCCGTTCAGAATGGGTTAAAGGAGCCTGTTGTGGTTCTTGAGGACAGCCTGCTGTCACCATGGCAACTGGCCAGAGATAGCATATCCTCCTGGTCCGTCTTGTCTATAATTTGCCCTTTAAGCGTGCGTGCGTGCGTGCGTGCGTGTGTGCGTGTGTGCGTGTGTGTGTGCGTGCGTGCGTGCGTGCGTGCGTGCGTGCGTGTGTGTGTGTGTGTGTGTGTGTGTGTGTGTGTGCGCGCGTTTGACACGCTGTCACTGCTAGACACCGATAGAGCACTGAATGACATCCTTATTGAATTCAATGGAGACATTATTATGCTATGATCTGTGAATATGACCTTAACTCTGTGTGTGTGTGTGTGTGTGTGTGTGTGTGCGCGCGCGCGCGTGCACATTAGTAAATGTATTGTTAAAGGGTAATACCACTCATTTTCAACATTTTACCATGTCATTAATATACCTTAGAGGTGTCGTGTGGAAACAATAAAAAAGTCCCCCCCATTCTGTGTTTCCTAGAAAAATCATTAACAAAAAAGTAATTAACAAAAAAACCATTAACAAAATAATCATTAACAATGTGATTCACCATGTTAATGACCTCCAGTTCTAGGAAATGCAGAATAAGGGGACTTTTTTAATTACAGCTCTATAAGGTATTTTAATGACATAATAGTAAAATGTTGAAAATGCTCCTTCGCCTGGAAAGGAGTCAGCTGAGGTGGTTCGGGGCATCTGGTTAGGATGCCTCTCGGGCGTCTCCCTATAAGGAGGTCCTCGACGCACGTCCCACTGGGAGGAGACCCCGGGGGGGCAGACCAAGGCGCAGTTGGAGGAAATACATGGACTCACTGGCCTTGGAACGTCTCGGGATCCCCCCCAGGAGGAAGTCACTAATGTTGCTCTGGAGAGGGAAGTCTGGAGCTCTCTGGTGGAGCTGTTGCCCCCCGTGACCCGACTACGGATAAGCGGTTGAAGATGGATGGATGGATGGATGGATGGATGAAAATGAGTGGAATGCCCCTTTAAAAGTCTGCATTATGTAATTGATCTAGAAGAATTGTTATTTTGATCAAGGCGTGCCTGTTCTCTCTCCTAATTGCTATCCCAACATCAATACAGCATGGAAACGTATGACAGAATAATGATCACAATATTCAAAATAATCTAAAAATCTACCACGTAACTATATATAGCAACTGAAGTCTTCAACAAAAGAATTAGTGTGGAGTAAAAGTATCTAATATTTGCCTCTGAATATGTAGTGGAGAGTAGAAGAAAGAAGAAAGTATTACTGGAAATTTGTGTGTGTGTGTGTGTGTGTGTGTGTGTGTGTGTGTGTGTGTGTGTGTGTGTGTGTGTGTGTGTGTGTGTGTGTGTGCGCGCCATTGTAACATCGTAACAGGACTTAAACAGACATGATTGGGTGTCACATTAAACTATCGGATCACATGTGTTTTTAAACAGACATGATTGGGTGTCACGTTAAACTATCAGATCACGTGTGTTTTTCTCTCTATTGATACATTTCTCTCATCTATATAAAAATAAATCGGGTATAAGACCGTCTCAAAAGTCAGTATACATAAATTACCTTTTGCACGTACACGCATATACCTAGCATACCAGTTACCCCCCCCCCACACACACACACACACACACACACACACACACACACTCGTGCGCGCGGATGACTAAGGCCAGGTTTTGGGGCAGGAGGGCGTTAATAAATATATCTTATAGGCATCCTCTAATGAAGTCTTTGTGTATCTTTTCCTTCCGAGAGTATTGAAGGACTCTGTAATAAACGGGCAGCTCAGATTCCTCTTTAGTCCGCAGGACAAAGTGTCTGTAATAAACGGGCAGCTCAGATTCCTCTTTAGTCCGCAGGACAAAGTGTCTGTAATAAACGGGCAGCTCAGATTCCTCTTTAGTCTGCAGGACAAAAAGTCTGTAATAAACGGGCAGCTCAGATTCCTCGTTAGTCTGCAGGACAAAAAGTCTGTAATAAACGGGCAGCTCAGATTCCTCTGTAGTAGTCTGCTGGACAAAATGTCTGTAATAAACGGGCAGCTCAGAATCCTCTGTAGTAGTCTGCTGGACAACACATGGAGACGGTTCCTCCACAGTGTCTGTAATAAACGGGCAGCTCAGATTCCTCTGTAGTCTGCTGGACAACATGGAGACGGTTCCTCCACAGTGTCTGTAATAAACGGGCAGCTCAGATTCCTCTGTAGTCAGAGGGACAACATGGTTCCTCCACAGTGTTCAGGACAACACCCCCCCCCCCATTCCCCACACCCCCCCACCCGTTGTGCCCCCAAAATACTCCTCTGGCCTGCCCATGCACGGCCTCGGGGGGGGGGGGCTGACTCCACCCCTTCACCGTCTCAGACCAATAGGCATCTTGTCGTGGGGAACCCTCCGCCAAGGACCCCCACCAAGTTTGGGACGTATTTATGTCCCCCGCGGGGACCCCCCCCCACCCCACAACAACTCTTGAGGGTGTACGGTCCGGTACGGTACGGTACGGTACGGTACGGTACGGTACGGTCCGGTACGGTACGGTCCGGTACGGTACGGTACGGTACGGTCCGGTCCGGTCCGGTCCGGTACGGTACGGTCCGGTCCGGTCCGGTCCGGTCCGGTCCGGTCCGGTCCGGTCCGGTCCGGTCCGGTCCGGTCCGGTCCGGTACGGTACGGTCCGGTCCGGTCCGGTACGGTACGGTACGGTCCGGTCCGGTCCGGTACGGTACGGTACGGTCCATTCGGTTCCATGTTGTGTACACTCTCAGAGTTACATATTCAAGGCTGTGACGGTTTCCATTTAGGTTCATGGGGACCCCCTGGAACCCCCTGAAGGACCGCTGGGAGAGGAGAGGGGAGGGGTGGCGGGGGTCCCTGCACGGGGGGTCCCCGGTCACCGCCCTATACTGCGCAGTCCGCTCGGCTCGGCTCCCCGCCGGGGAGTTGGAGCGAAGAGCGAGCGACGTGAAACAGCGGAAGGTTGTAGACTTACTGTAGCCTTACTGTAGCCTTACTGTAGCCTTACTGAGAGACTTACTGTAGTCTTATTGTAGCCTTACTGTAGCCTCACTGTATCCTCATTGTAGCCTTACTGTAGCCTTACTGTAGACTTACTGTAGCCTTACTGTAGCCTTACTGTATCCTCACTGTAGACTTACTGTAGCCTTACTGTAGCCTCACTGTAGCCTCACTGTAGACTTACTGTAGCCTTACTGTAGCCTCACTGTAGACTTACTGTAGCCTTACTGTAGCCTTACTGTAGCCTCACTGTAGCCTTACTGTAGGTTTACTGTAGCCTTACTGCCTTACTGTAGCCTTACTGTAGGTTTACTGTAGACTTACTGTAGCCTTACTGTGGACTCACTGTAGCCTCACTGTAGCCTTACTGTAGCCTCACTGTAGACTTACTGTAGCCTTACTGTAACTGTACTGTAGATGTTGATGCTTTTACAAATCTGTTTACATTCATCTGTGAATGTTGAGATTGGCCGAAAAATAACGTGTCCCGGGACGACACTTCCGGCTATATGCACTCTCTGCCTTCCATTGTGACCATGTGACCATGTGACCTTACATTGTGACCAAGCAGGCCTTTCTCTCTCTTCGCAGGAATGAGTAAGGCTGGGACCGAGGCTAGTGTTTCCTAACCTCCCCCCTGGTCCCTTTCCCTCTCGTCCCCCACCAGTCTCTGTCCTCTAGGTGCGTCAGTCCGTCCGTCCGTCCTCCAGAGCGTCCCTGTCGCGGTGGTCTCTCTCTCTGCATGGCGTGCGTAGCGTCCCTGTCGCGTAACGTCTCTCTCTGCGTAACGTCTCTCTCTCTCTGCGTAGCGTCCCTGTCGCGTAACGTCTCTCTCTGCGTAACGTCTCTCTCTCTGCGTAGCGTCCCTGTCGCTTAACGTCTCTCTCTGCATGGCGTGTGTAGCGTCCCTGTCGCGTAACGTCTCTCTCTGCGTAACGTCTCTCTCTGCGTAACGTCTCTCTCTGCATAACTACTCTCTCTCTGCGTAGCGTCCCTGTCGCGTAACGTCTCTCTCTCTCTCTCTGCATGGCGTGCGTAGCGTCCCTGTCGCGGTCGTCTCCCGCTACACTATAGCTCCGTTAACTCGCCGCCGCGCTCTCCCGTTTCACGCTGCGACACGTCGGCGCGTCTCAGAGAGTCTCGTCCAGGGTGCTCGCCGGACGCACGCCGACGCTCCCCCCTCCTCCTCCTCCCCCTCCTCCTCCTCCGCGGTCCCCGAACTTGTTCCTGCTGCCTCCTCGCGTCGTGGTGGTGCCGCCGCCGCCCCCGCCGGCCGTCATCATGGCGTCCGGAGCCACGTGGTTCTTCTCGTGAGGGAACCGACAGTTCTGGCCCGCCAGCATCTTCTTCTGGGCCGCTTCCAGGTGGTTGGCGGCGCGCTGGTAGCCACTGTTGATGCGACACCTTATTGGACGACAGAGGAGACACGGTGTTATAGTCCCACCAGTCGAAAATGATCAATATAATTATAATCAGATAAACAGATCTGCTACTTTTTATGCTTTTCTGTGTGATCAATTAAGGACATTAATTTATGGAGAAAAATTCAAATAACAATAGCTTTACCTTTGAGTGTAATACTGCAATTATAATATTATATAATTGCTAACATAGTTTTTATTTGTTATCACTATTATCACTGTTATTTTATCACTATTACTGTTATAATCACTAATGACTCCACCTGGGGCTGAGGTGATAATCACTAATTATATCCACCTGGGGCTCAGGTGATAATCACTAATTACTCCACCTGGGGCTCAGGTGATAATCACTAATTACTCTCACCTGGGGCTCAGGTGATAATCACTAATTACTCCACCTGGGGCTCAGGTGATAATCACTAATTACTCCACCTGGGGCTCAGGTGATAATCACTAATTACTCCACCTGGGGCTCAGGTGATAATCACTAATTACTCTCACCTGGGGCTCAGGTGATAATCACTAATTACTCCACCTGGGGCTCAGGTGATAATCACTAATTACTCCACCTGGGGCTCAGGTGATAATCACTAATTACTCCACCTGGGGCTGAGGTGATAATCACTAATTACTCCACCTGGGGCTGAGGTGATAATCACTAATTACTCCACCTGGGGCTGAGGTGATAATCACTAATTACTCTCACCTGGGGCTCAGGTGATAATCACTAATTACTCCACCTGGGGCTCAGGTGATAATCACTAATTACTCCACCTGGGGCTCAGGTGATAATCACTAATTACTCCACCTGGGGCTCAGGTGATAATCACTAATTACTCCACCTGGGGCTCACTAGGTGATAATCACTAATTACTCCACCTGGGGCTCACTAGGTGATAATCACTAATTACTCCACCTGGGTCTCAGGTGATAATCACTAATTACTCCACCTGGGGCTCACTAGGTGATAATCACTAATTACTCCACCTGGGTCTCAGGTGATAATCACTAATTACTCCACCTGGGGCTGAGGCCGGTCAGCAGGCGCTCGGAGGGGCTGTGGGTGTCGGAGACGTCTCGGAGGTGGTCGTCGTCGTCCGTGTCGGCGTCGATGTATTTACTGATGGACGAGTCGTGGAAGGTGAACACGGCCTGGTTCTGGGTCAGCGGCAGGCTCTCAGGGGACTGCAGGGGGATGTATATGCTAGTTAGTACCCATTCTGACCTGAGATCAGATTCTATAAATTGTTCTTCTACACATCCTGACAGTTTTCTTTTTTTTTCTCCCGTCACATAGCCTATACTTGCCGAGCAAAACAAGGAAGTGATGTGGCTCGCTCGCTCTGGTGGCGCAAAGCGTAGCTACTTTTGTGAATTCAATCGTTTTATTAGGTTAATATTGTATTGTTTATATGTTTGTAACCGTTTTAGAAAAGCAATAAGCCATAATTATAACCATCCGTACGTACCGGGGACTGTGGCGGCGTGCGGCTGCTGGCCGTGGTGTACAGCGAGGTCTCGGGGCTCAGCAGCGAGCGGTCCGACGTCAGCGAGCAGTCGGAGAGAGGCGAGGGTCCCGAGTCCGCGTCGTGGCCCCCGCCCCCGCGGAGGCTGCAGCCCCCTCCCCCTCCCCCTCCTCCTCCTCCTCCTCCTCCTGTCCTGTACTGCTGCGACGCTGCTGTGACGCCCCTGGAGGACGCAGCGGGGGCCGGGTTTCCTCCTCCTCCGGAGAAGAGGAACCTCCGAGCGGTCTCGGTGTACGAGGGTTTGGCTGGAGGGGCGACGAGCACCGCTGTGGGCTCGCCTCCTCCTCCTCCTCCTCCTCCTCCTCCTCCGCGGTCCAGAGCGCTCTGCGACGCTGGGCCCGTGGTTCTGGCGCCCGGACGCCCTCCTCCTCCCGAGAGGTGGGAATACCGTCCTGCAGGGAAGAAGACCACAGGGGGCAGGGACGTGCATGTGACGTCATGTGCATGTGACGTCATGTTGTAGTTCGGTGGTCACCTCAGTGACCACCGAACTACAACATGACGTCACTGAGCCGCGGTGAAGAGCAAACCACCGCCACCGCTCCAGCCCTTCTCTCTGTTTTTACTCACCACCGCTCAACGTTATTTCAGCTCCGGTGGTGAGGTGACCACCGAAGCGGTGGTCACCTCACCACCAGAGCGGTGGTCACCTCACCACCAGAGCGGTGGTCACCTCACCACCAGAGCGGTGGTCACCTCACCACCGGAGCGGTGGTCACCTCACCACCGGAGCGGTGGTCAGGTCACCACCGGAGCGGTGGTCACCTCACCACCGGAGCGGTGGTCAGGTCACCACCGGAGCGGTGGTCACCTCACCACCAGAGCGGTGGTCACCTCACCACCAGAGCGGTGGTCACCTCACCACCGGAGCGGTGGTCACCTCACCACCGGAGCGGTGGTCAGGTCACCACCGGAGCGGTGGTCACCTCACCACCGAAAATACAGAATAATGAATAGGCCTTTACTGTCTGTAAAACAACTGCCCGTTCCGGACCATACGAATGCAGGGTGATGTGTTGTGTGTGTGTGTGTGTGTGTGTGTGTGTGTGGCCCGCCACAGCAGGGGCGAATGAAAGCCCAAGATCAAACAACGTCCCTCGTGGACAATAAAGCTTACCTTGACCTTGACCTTGACCTCCGCCGTCCGACGGGAAGCCGGTGAGCACCACGGCGGTGGCGGCCGGGCTGTGAGGGAACCGCGGCGGGTTGTTGTTGCTGATGCTGCTCTCCTGGAAGTCGGTGGCGCAGCTGATGTAGCTGTCGATGCTGGACAGGCTCTTCATGTCCCCCACCCCGCCGCCGTCCCCCCGCGGACCCCCCCCCGGGCGGTGGGGGTCCGGGGCCCCCAGCAGCATCATGGCGCCCAGCTCCATCTCGTCCGCCGTCAGCTTATTGGAGCCCCCCCCGCCCGGCCCCCTCCTCCCGTTGAGGTTGGGCTGGGACTGCGTCTTGGCCATCTGGTTGTACATCTCCTCCAGCTTCAGAGCGTTGAGCCTCTGAGGGCTGCAGGACACCTGGAGGGAGGTATAGGGAAGGAAGTGAGTATTAGTAAGTAAGTAAGTACAGTTGTCCCGAACCGGAACATCCCTATAAGTACATTTTATTTATAAAACACCTTTCAAAAATGATGTTACAAAGTGCTGTGAAAATGGGTACAATATAAACAATCAGGTTAACAGAGGACATAATAGTGCAATAGAGGGTATGCGCATGCTTAAAGTGAATGGCACATCGAGTGGCAAATCGAGTGGCAAAGCGCAAAGTGAGTTTAACATTGTTTAACGTTGTTTAATGCAATCAGATATGACTTTTCTTTTTTTTTATTAATTATATTTTTTATCCCACGATTTTGTAACCCATTTTTCACCCCTGTGTCAATCATCTACTGTGATCCTGGGCTCTACACACCCTCCACCAACCTAGTCCCCATATATGGGGGACAAGGGGAGAGCAACGGACTTGAACTCATGCTTCCTTCATGCCTGAGTGTCCAAGTTGCTCCTTTACACCTGACAGGGGGGAGTTTCCCTGGTTGGACGTAGCGCGTGGAAGAAACACGTTATTCCAACCAGTTCCTTTCCCCTCCATCAGGCACCCCGGCCGGCCAGGGGGAGGCAGTTTAGAGACCAGGATTACTGCATGTTTTTGTGAGAGTACCTACCCTATAGGGGACACGGGGAGAACATGCAAACTCCACACAGAAAGGCCCTTTCGCCAACCCCGCCTTCGGGTATGGGCACTGATGACGCGGAGGAGATATGACTTTTCTGTGGCGGGGCCTACATGGGCAGGGCCTAACGGAGGGGGCGGGGCCTACGTGGGCGGGGCCTAACTGGGAGGGGGGCGGGGCTTACCTGGGCGGGGCCGGGCGAGCCCAGCAGCTCCTGGGCGGTGAAGGAGCGGTTGGAGCTGGTCTCGGACCTCCAGCGGCTGGGCGACAGGTGGTTGTCGTGCGGACGCTGTTCGCCGCCGCCCTTCTCCACCACCACGTCCATCAGCTCGGCGCTGCGCGCAAACGCCTCCTTTAAAAATATTACATCACAATGTTTAATATTTAATATTTATATAAATGTCTCCTTTAAAAATATTACATCACAATGTTTAATATTTAATATTTATATAAACGCCTCCTTTAAAAATATTACATCACAATGTTTAATATTTAATATTTATATAAATGTCTCCTTTAAAAATATTACATCACAATGTTTAATATTTAATATTTATATAAACGCCTCCTTTAAAAATATTACATCACAATGTTTAATATTTAATATTTATATAAAAGTCTCCTTTAAAAATATTACATCACAATGTTTAATATTTAATATTTATATAAATGTCTCCTTTAAAAATATTACATCACAATGTTTAATATTTAATATTTATAAACGCCTCCTTTAAAAATATCACATCACAATGTTTAATATTTAATATTTATATAAACGCCTCCTTTAAAAATATCACATCACAATGTTTAATATTTAATATTTATATAAACGCCTCCTTTAAAAATATCACATCACAATGTTTAATATTTAATATTTATATAAACGCCTCCTTTAAAAATATCACATCACAATGTTTAATATTTAATATTTATATAAATGCCTCCTTTAAAAATATCACATCACAATGTTTAATATTTAATATTTATATAAACGCCTCCTTTAAAAATATCACATCACAATGTTTAATATTTAATATTTATATAAACGCCTCCTTTAAAAATATCACATCACAATGTTTAATATTTATATTTATATAAACGCCTCCTTTAAAAATATCACATCACAATGTTTAATATTTAATATTTATATAAACGCCTCCTTTAAAAATATCACATCACAATGTTTAATATTTATATTTATATAAACGCCTCCTTTAAAAATATCACATCACAATGTTTAATATTTAATATTTATATAAACGTCTCCTTTAAAAATATTATATCACAATGTTTAATATTTATATTTATATAAACGCCTCCTTTAAAAATATTACATCACAATGTTTAATATTTAATATTTATATAAATGTCTCCTTTAAAAATATTATATCACAATGTTTAATATTTATATAAACGCCTCCTTTAAAAATATCATATCACAATGTTTAATATTTATATTTATATAAACGCCTCCTTTAAAAATATTATATCACAATGTTTAATATTTATATTTATATAAACGCCTCCTTCATGTTGGGGCAACGGTATGGAACAAATATTATATCACAATGTTTAATATTTATATAAACGCCTCCTTTAAAAATATTACATCACAATGTTTAATATTTATATTTATATAAACGCCTCCTTTAAAAATATTATATCACAATGTTTAATATTTATATTTATATAAACGCCTTTTTTAAAAATATCACATCACAATGTTTAATATTTAATATTTATATAAACGTCTCCTTTAAAAATATTACATCACAATGTTTAATATTTAATATTTATATAAACGCCTCCTTTAAAAATATTATATCACATTGTTTAATATTTATATTTATATAAACGCCTCCTTTAAAATATTACATCACAATGTTTAATATTTATATTTATATAAACGCCTCCTTTAAAAATATTACATCACAATGTTTAATATTAATATTTATATTCATATAATTAATAAAAAAAACATTTTTAAAGTGTGTATTATCGGACTTCAAAGCATGAACAGCATACACAGCCAAGTAGAAAATACACAAAAGCAGCTTGCTTGATTAAACATTGTTTTACTTTAAGGTATAACTGGAAGGCAGCATAGGCTATATAATGATGCAATCGCGACTGTCAGCGCTGCTAGTGCAGTGAGTGCACACACTGGGAAGTGGGAACAATTACAATTACTACTACTACTATTCTTTTTTTTTGGGGAGGCCTTTTTGGGGAGGCCCCTGGAGGCTGGAGGCCCGTTTCAATTGAAACGATTGAAACATACATAAGGCCGCCACTGTACCTTCATGTTCATGGACACGATGCTGCCGTTCCGCTTGGCGCGCTCCAGCGCCTCCCTCCTCTTCACCGCCTTCTCCTGCCTCTTCTGCTCCTTGTAGAACTCAGAGAAGTTGTTGACGATGATGGGGATGGGCAGCGCGATGACCAGCACGCCGGCGATGCAGCACAGCCCGCCCACGATCTTCCCCAGCAGCGTCTTGGGGTAGATGTCGCCGTAGCCCACCGTGGTCATGGTGATGGTCGCCCACCAGAAGGACGCCGGGATGCTCTTGAACTTGGTGTCGTCCTCGTCCTTCTCGGCGAAGAACACCAGGCTGGAGAAGATTTTTTTTTTAATCTATATTTTTTATCCCACAATTTTGTAACCCATTTTTCACCCCTGTGTCAATCATCTAATGTGATCCTGGGCTCTACACACCCTCCGCCAACCTAGTCCCCATATATGGGGGACAAGGGGAGACCAACCTAGTCCCCATATATGGGGGACAAGGGGAGACCAACCTAGTCCCCATATATGGGGGACAAGGGGAGAGCAACGGACTTGAACTCATGCTTCCTTCATGCCTGAGTGTCCAAGTTGCTCCTTTACACCTGACAGGGGGGAGTTTCCCTGGTTGGACACGCCACCAGCGCCCACAGCGTCCTGAGCGGGAATCGAACCCAGGACCTTCTAGCTGTGAGGCGACAGCACTACCAACTGTGCCACCGTGCCCCCTGGCTGGAGAAGATTGAAGCAATAAGCCACGAGAGGTCTCGGATTACCGGGTATTTTACAGTGGCTGCATGGGGGTCTCGTAGGCAGACCCCACGCCGAGCGGAGGGTCTTCTACCCTTTTCAATCAGGTCAAAACTAACTCAAACTAAACCAAAATGTAAATTAAAAAAATCACACCCGTGTGAAGTGAGGGGCGCTCTTATCAACTTACAGCATCAATTACAACATAATGTTTGTTTAAGCAACGGGTGCTAATGTTTGTTTTTTTGTCCTCAAAACAAACTTTTTCTTCATTGTCGTTTGGCGTTTTCCTAAACAAGCATCGTTGAAAAACAAACATTGAAGCTGTATAGGGCTAGCACCCCTCAAAAATGAACAGTTTCGATGTATGTCCCTGTGTGTCCACCACTCACTTCAGACTGGTCTGATTTCTTTCCCTTCTTTTCAGTTAGTTTGAATTTGTTTAGAGCGCAAATTAGCTAGTTTTTTTTTTAAACAAAGTTACAAAGTGCTTTGAACAGTCAGACATCACAACAACAACAGAATACATCACTGATGCAAAAGAAAAAACAGTAGAAAATGCAAAATAACAAAACAGAGATAAGAATCAGGGAGATGCAAAGGCTATTCTATAAAAATGGGTCTTTAGGAGGGTTTTAAAATGTGTTAGAGAATGGGTTAGCCTCAGTTCCTTGTACATAGGTCTGCTATTTTTTGAAAAATCGAAGAACGACTGACATAGAAACATAGATTTTTGCAGAAAACTGTCAGGATGTAGAAGAACATTTTTAGAATCTGATCTCAGGTCAGAATGAGTTGGTCTAACCTGGAGAAGATCATGATCCCCATGGCCAGGAACAGGATGAGGAGGCCCAGCTCGTTGTAGCTCCTCCTCAGGGTGAAGCCCAGCGACTGGAGGCCCGTGGAGTGGCGCGCCAGCTTCAGGATCCTCAGGATCCTCATGATCCGGAAGATCTGGACCACGCGGCGCACGTTCTGGAACTGCAGCACGCTCTTGTTGGACTCCGTCAGGAAGATGGTGACGTAGTAGGGCAGGATGGCCAGGAGGTCAATGACGTTCAGAGGACCTGGAAGGAGGAGAAACGGACGCTTTTAAAGGGATTGTGACATTACAAAAAAAGGTTTTGGAATTGTTCTTATTTATTTTTTTAGGTTTTCTAATCTCAATTGCACCCAACAAACATGAACTTTTAACATTCAGTAGATTTTCTGTGATCTGGGGTTTTCTGGCTCAAACAGGTGCTCTGATTTGCCGGCAGTTTGTGATGTAAGAGCCTGCAAATAGGACAGGAAGTGGTCATTCCCTATACCTTTAAAGAACTTCCACTTGTTGGGCGAGGACAGGAAGTGGTCATTCCCTACCTTTAAAGAACTTCCACTTGTTGGGCGAGGAGGACAGGAAGTGGTCATTCCTACCTTTAAAGAACTTCCACTTGTTGGGCGAGGACAGGAAGCGCAGCAGGTACTCCATGGTGAACCAGGCGATGCACACGGCCTCCACGTGGGCCAGCTGCGGGTTGTCGGAGGCGTGTCCGAACTCGTCCGTGTCCTGCAGCTCGGGCAGCGTGTTCAGGGACAGGGCGATGGTGGACAGGATGATGAACAGGATGGAGATGATGGCCAGGATCTGGAAGATAGATAGACAACAGAGGAGAGACATAGATGTTAACCCATTCTGACCTGAGATCAGATTCATACGAGGTTTCCACGGGACACACACTGGTCTGATTAACCCATTCTGACCTGAGATCAGATTCTAAAAATGTCAGTCGTTCTTCGAAATTTTCAAAAATAGCAGACCTACAAGCTCGTATCGCGCCACTCGGTGGCGCGATATGAGCTTGTAGATCTGCTATTTTTCAATAGCTAAAGCATAACATGATGCCAACAGCAAAATGGGTGCCCGGTCAGAATGGGTTAATAGACTTAGGTTTGATCAACATATTACATCTATCCAGTCACGTTTTCAGCAAAGACTTCATGTAATCCGCAAGTTAAGATCATTATCTCTTGCTCCTCATTTTCTTTTATTATTGTACAAAAAGCATTATTCAACCTATTCTGTTGTACAGTTCCGCATGTTTTTACAACACACTACCCATGCCTAACAGAAACAAACTTTTCAGTATTACCCGGATTGCTTCCAAGATCATCGGACTTCCCACACCAACACTTTCTGATATGAACAATAATGCCATCACACGGCTAGCACTCTCAATATCACGTGACACTGATCATCCTCTGTATCGTTTCTTTAACCTCATGCCATCTGGACAAAGATACAGAACCTTACCCTGGAAAAAGGTTCGTTTCAGACTTCAGTAGGAGTTTTGTCCCCTCAGCCATCGCAGCATTAAACAAACTGCCCTGCCGATAGGATGGTTTCTGTACACAGTGGGGAACTCATGTTGTTTGTTTTTTTTGTACTGTCTTGGTGTAATGTTGTTTCTGTACTATGTGTTGCTTTTGTTGTTGGTGTTGAACAGACCTGTGAAGATGAATATCCTTCGGGACAATAAAGATTATTATTATTATAACACCAGAGTGTCTGAGTGAGATGATGGCCACTTTGGCCAGGATCTATCCACACTTTTCCTGGGCTGTGTGTGCTCCAGTTCCTGTTGATTTCATTGGTCATCTGACCAGTTTCATTGGCTTTCATTGGATCAAATCGACAGGAACTGGAGCACACACAGCCCAGGAAAAGTGTGGATAGATAGATAGACAGACAACAGAAGAGAGACATAGATGTTAACACCAGAGTGTCTGTGTGTGAGCCGAGGTCCGTATATTTCTGACCCATTTAGAGATGTTGAAATTGATTATCTTTTCAGGCCAAGGACACCTTGTTTTAGGCTAATGTTCCCCCAGAATAGGGATGTGAAAGGTTCACAAGTGGCACATGTATAAATATATACAGAAACAAAGATTTTAGCGGGCTCCCTGCAGTATCTCTGAGGACCCTTTAGGGGTCCCGGACCCCCTGCTGAAAGGGGCCCCGGACCCCCTGCTGAAGGGCCCCCCCCCCCCCCCCTCACTCGCTGATCAGCCTGCGTCAGCAGGACCCTGCAGTGACATCTAGTTACGCCCCTGCTAACCACTCAGCTATGCCCGTCCCCTAATGAATACACAGCACTGGTAAAAGCTGAAGAAAAAAAAAGGGGAAAGAAAGAAAGAAAGAAAGAAAAAGAACATGCAGGATCAGGGATGAAAGGTATCTCACTACAGTATTGGTAAATTGAATCATTTGGACTACAGACTCGTCCGTGTCAGATTTTGGCCAGACTTTTGCGGTTTTGGATTTCCTTCCTTCCATCGATAAAGAGGACTGTCTCTCTGGAATCGTCTTTCCTCAGACAGTGCCTGCAGAGCCTGAGTGGGCACAAGGCCAACAGACTGCAGCCTCTCAGTGCCAGGATATTTAACCCATTCTGACCTGAGATCAGATTCATACGAGGTTTCCACTGGACACACACTGGTCTGATTAATCCATTCTGACCTGAGATCAGATTCTAGAAAAATGTCAGTTGTTCTTCGATTTTTCAAAAATAGCAGACCTACAAGCTCGTAGCGCGCCACTCGGTGGCGCGCTATGAGCTTGTAGATCTGCTATTTTTCAATAGCTAAAGCATAACATGATGCTAAACACCAAAATGGGTGTCCGGTCAGAATGGGTTAAAAAAAATTAATTAATAATTATCTGTGAATAAATTCCTTTGCCAAAGACATTTCTTCACCAATGTATAAATGCATTGCAAGGATATTTTGTTTTGCACGTAAAACAAACATGCCATATCCACTTTTCAAGGTAATCACATTTGTTTTTTATTTTTTAATATATATTTTTTATCCCACGATTTTGTAACCCATTTTTCACCCCTGTGTCAATCATCTACTGTGATCCTGGGCTCTACACACCCTCCGCCAACCTGGGGAGAGCAACGGACTTGAACTCATGCTTCCTTCATGCTTGATTGTCCAAGTTGCTCCTTTACACCTGACAGGGGGGAGTTACCCTGGTTGGACTTAGCGCGTGGAAGGAACACGTTATTCCAATGATCACATTTGTGATCACCTGATAATAATAATGTATTCCCTGGCTAATGGCGGAACGTACAACGATAAGTACACTTACACGAGTACAGTCCTTGAGGTACTCACTCAGGGTCAAATCTACTCCACTACAATTAACCCATTCTGAACGGGAACCCATTTTGGTGTTAGCATCATGTTATGCTTTAGCTATTGAAAAATAGCAGATCTACAAGCTCATAGCGCGCCACCGAGTGGCGCGCTACGAGCTTGTAGGTCTGCTATTTTTGAAAAATCAAAGAATGACTGACAATTTTAGAATCTGATCTCAGGTCAGAATGGGTTCATCAGACCAGTGTGTGTCCAGTGGAAAACCTCATATGAATCTGATCTCAGGTCAGAATGGGTTAATTGGAAACTTTATTACTATAGTTACAATTCATGGTCACTCACTTTGGGAGCTAGTATTGAACAAAGTACTTAACCCATTCTGACCTGAGATCAGATTCATACGAGGTTTCCACTGGGACACACACTGGTCTGATTATAACCCATTCTGACCTGAGATCAGATTCTAAAAATGTCAGTCGTTCTTCGATTAAAAAAAAATAAATAGCAGACCTACAAGCTCGTAGCGCGCCACTCGGTGGCGCGCTATGAGCTTGTAGATCTGCTATTTTTCAATAGCTAAAGCATAACATTATGCCAACACCAAAATGGGTTCCCGTTCAGAATGTACTGTATGTAGCGGAGTCAAAAATACAGTATATTTGCCTGAAAAGTAGCCCTGAAAAAATGTATACAAACAGTCAAATGGACAAAAGTGTACATGCATTGTATCACTGTGTGTTCACAGCCTCATGTGAATGGAGAGATGATTCACAGAGGCAGCAGTATAAATATAAATATAATCCAACCATAATTGTGTGTACATACAGTACAGTGACATACAGTCATTCTAATTGGAACAGTAAGGTCCAGTGTACAAGACATCAACGGGTCAGCAGCTTTAACGGGGGTCGGGGTTTTCTCTCACGAACGCTGCGCTGCGCGGCTTAATTGTTGTCCATAAATCAAGGCTGAGTGGAGTGGCCTGTCGCCGGGTGACCTGTCTGTCCTCCTCAGAGAGAGAGAGAGAGAGAGAGAGAGAGAGAGAGAGAGAGAGAGAGAGAGAGAGAGAGAGAGAGAGAGAGAGAGAGAGAGAGAGAGAGAGAGAGAGAGAGTCTATGCCATTGGTTGAGAGAGTGCGTTAATGGTCTCTATTTACATAGAGCCTTTATCCAAGGCGCTTTACATATAGATTGTGCATCAATTCACCCATTCACACACACACACACACACACACACACACACACACACACACACACACACACACACACACACACACACACACAACCAGCTGCACATCAGGAGCAATTAGGGGTTCAGTGTCTTGCTCAAGGACACTTCGACACTAACTCTGGGGGAGCCCACAGGGTTTCGAACTGGCAACCTTGCGGTTTACCATCCAGCCACTGTACCTGTTCTAATGCAGAGGAGAGACATTACTTCACTGTCTGTATATGTCTGTCCTTATTCCTAAACCTAACCTCAGTAAAACTATGTCCTTATATTCCTAAACGTAACCTCAGTAAAACTATGTCCTTATTCCTAAACGTAACCTCAGTAAAACTATGTCTAAACCTAACCTTATTCCTAAACCTAACCTCAGTAAAACTATGTCCTTATATTCCTAAACGTAACCTCAGTAAAACTATGTCTAAACCTAACCTTATTCCTAAACCTAACCTCAGTAAAACTATGTCCTTATATTCCTAAACGTAACCTCAGTAAAACTATGTCTAAACCTAACCTTATTCCTAAACCTAACCTCAGTAAAACTATGACTACACACCCCTGAACCAAATGGACCCTTCTTAGCACTGCCCCTTTAAGGGCATAAAAGGGGAGGCCAGGTCTGAGGCCTACTGTTTGGCCAGAAGCCTGATTTGAGTGTTTGTTGTTGTCATGGACCTGCAGCTGGAGACATGAGGTGTATCCTACAGACTAGTGGACCTGGCTGGAGACATGAGGTTATCCTCAGCCTACAGACTGGACCTGCAGCTGGAGACATGAGGTGTTTCCTACAGACTAGTGGACCTGCAGCTGGAGACATGAGGTGTTTAGCCTACAGACTAGTGGACCTGGCTGGAGACATGAGGTGTTTAGCCTACAGACTAGTGGACCTGGCTGGAGACATGAGGTGTATCCTACAGACTAGTGGACCTGCAGCTGGAGACATGAGTACTACAGACCACCTACAGACTACCTACAGACTAGTAGGTAAGAAAACCTTCATGTTTCATGCGTTTCTATATCGGTGCAGGTTCTCAGATGTTAATTGATGCTTTGGTATAACTCATTTTGATTATATGGGGATATATTTTTTTCAGTTCAGCAGGTGTGTGATGTTTTGTGTGAGGGCAAGCTGCCAGAGTCAGTGAAGGGTAGGAACTGACCCAGAGTCAGTGAAGGCTATAGAACTACTGACCCAGAGTCAGTGAAGGGTATAGGAACTGACCCAGAGTCAGTGAAGGGTAGGAACTAGCCGCATTTTGCAACTCTGGATTTTTTAATAATGGGATGAGTCTAGAGTTGCAATACCCTCCATTGACTCCTCCACTCCAATCCAATTTGGTTTGCGATCTGCTTGTCTTAAACGACGTTAAACTCACCAACATTGCAGCTGTAGTCCAAGCTTGAATTATCCTCTTTCAATCTGCCAAGCTTGTTTTTCATATAAATCCACCGTAGAGATGTTATCACATACTTTCTGTCAAGTGCTGGAGTTTGGAAGCACTTGTCGTATGTCACTGAACGGCCCTGTGTACCACCGGTTTCGAATTTGCACATAATGCAGGAGGCAGCAGCACGACCCGTTAACAAAAACAAGTGCTTCCAAACTGCAACACTTAGAAAAAGAATCACCTGCAGAGGATGTCTTGACGTATCTGATAACATGTCTACGGTGGATTTTTATGAAAAACAAGCTTGGCAGATTGAAAGAGGATAATTCAAGCTTGGACTACAGCTGCAATGTTGGTGAGTTTAACGTTGTTTAAGACAAGCAGATCACAAACCAAACTGGATGAGTGGGGGGGAGTCAATGGAGGGTATTGCAACTCTAGATTCATCCCATTATAAAAACAATCTAGAGTTGCAAATTGCGGCCAGACCTGACCCAGAGTCAGTGTAGGGTAGGAACTAGGAAGGTACAAGCTTTCAGTGGTTTTTCCCATCCGTGCCATACTGTATATGAGACTGGGTTTTGTCCCATTGTTTGTCAGGACATATATGTTGAGCAGAGATTCCCAAAGTGCATGGGTGCAACCCCCCCCCCCCCCCAGTGGTCCTTGAGGGAGTTGCAGGGGGTCCCCTTAGCTATGATGGATAGCTGGGAACCAAATGGACCCTTATGGGTCTGTAACACTGAGTTTACAAATGGATTTGTAAACTCTCATGGATGGATGGGTATTATTTTGTCATTGAACACCGTTACACACACAGGTACAACAAAATGAATCTGTTTGGCATCCATTCAATGCAGTACAAAAAGCAGTCATAATTGTGTTTAGTAGTAGCACCCAGAAAGGTGCCAGTAAGAAAAAACATGTATACAGTCAGTAAAGAGTTCAAACTATTGAACCGGCGGACACACACACACACACACACACACACACACACACACACACACACACACACACACACAATAATGACTGAGGGGTGGAGGTAGGAACAGTCTGTTGTTTGGGTGCAGGGAGGCATCTGTAGCCTCTGTGAATGACGGCTTGTTGTGGGGTTGGGAGGCCTGGTTGTTGTGATGATGCTCAGGGCCTTAATTAGACTGAAGGCAACTAAAAATCCTCTCTCATTCCCTGGCATTACAGTTTGAGAACCACTGCAGTGAAGCTTTCACCGTTTTTCCCTCCATCATGTTTGTAATATTTGAAACAATAACAACTGAAATCAATAATATATCACAGTATTCTGAGATTAAGCTGCGGGGCCACATTGAGTGATGGTGGGGGCCGCATGTGGCCCCCGGGCCGCCAGTCGCCCGTGTATGATTTGGGGTGTTACAGTACAGTACAGTACAGTGACAGTAGGGACCCCCAGCTGCATGGGGACCCCCACACGGCAACTCTTTCATTTCTCAACCATTTCGGACACTGCATGCAGGGCGGCTCGCCGGAACCGGGCCCCGGCCGGGCCCCCACATGTGCGCGTTCCTGGGGGTCTGGATGTTCCGGGGACCCCCCACACAGAGTTGCACCACTCACTTCACACGGGTGTGATTTTTGAGTGGTGCAAGCACTCCAAGGAACAGCAATGTCCGTGTTCACCTATATCTATGTGTTGGTTCACCTATGTGTCCGTGTGACGTTAATGAGCACGAGTATAACTAGTACCAGTAGGGGAGCTGTTGTGCCAGAAAGAGAGAGGGATAGTGCTGCACTGTTGCCTGCTAATGAGAGAGAGGGGGGGAGAGAGGGGAGTTGCACCACTCAGTTCACACGGGTGTGATTTTTTTGTATAAAAATACACAAAAATGGAAATGTTCCCTTTGTTTTGTTGCCCAGGTATATGTCCATATGATGACCACAGATAAGTGTGAAGAACTTCACTACGTCTTTAACCCCTTTTGGTGGTAACATACATTATGTTATAATTTAGGTGGCGCGCTATACGAGCTTGTAGGGTCTGCTATTTTTGAAAAATCGTTAAAATGTGCCTCAAATCTTTTCAAAAAATTGTCATGATTTAGATTTATTTTATTTTATTTTAACGTCAGGCCTGAATGGGTCCAGAGAGCGAGGTGGCCACCTCGCCCTCTGGGCGTCTTAACGATGTTAATTATTCCGATTCCCTGAATAGATCCTCTACTGGACACTTCTTTTCAGCAGTATAATTAGGCAATTAGCATTAAAGCCAATCAGTGAATAAATTAGCATTAAGGCATCAGTGACTAAATACTGCAGGGAAACGATCTGGAAAGCACCGAGAGTTGGAACGGCACATCTGTGACTCTGGGTTAACCCATTCTGACCTGAGATCAGATTCTAAAAATGTATTCTACATCCTGACAGTTTTCCATTCTGACCTGAGATCAGATTCTAAAAATGTATTCTACATCCTGACAGTTTTCCATTCTGACCTGAGATCAGATTCTAAAAATGTCTGTTTGAAAATGACAGTTTTCTGAAAAAGCTATGTTTCTATATGTCAGTCGTTCTTTGATTTAAAAAAAAATAGCAGACCTACAAGCTCGTAGTGCGCCACTCGGTGGCGCGCTATGAGCTTGTAGATCTGCTATTTTTCAAAAGCTAAAGCATAACTAATGCTAACACCAAAAGGGGTTCCCAAATTAAAGAAACACCTTTAGTTTTCAGTTGGAACGGCACATCTGTGACTCTGGATTAAAGAAACACTGTTAGTTTTCAGTTGGAACGGCACATCTGTGACTCTGGATTAAAGCAACACTGTTAGTTTTCAGTTGGAACGGCACATCTGTAACTCTGGGTTAAAGAAACACCTTTAGTTTTCAGTTGGAACGACACGTCTGTAACTCTGGGTTAAAGAAACGCCTTTAGTTTTCAGTTGGAACGACACGTCTGTAACTCTGGGTTAAAGAAACACCTTTAGTTTTCAGTTGGAACGACACGTCTGTAACTCTGGGTTAAAGAAACGCCTTTAGTTTTCAGTTGGAACGGTACGTCTGTAACTCTGGGTTAAAGAAACACCTTTAGTTTTCAGTTGGAACGACACGTCTGTAACTCTGGGTTAAAGAAACGCCTTTAGTTTTCAGTTGGAACGGTACGTCTGTAACTCTGGGTTAAAGAAACACCTTTAGTTTTCAGTTGGAACGGCACGTCTGTAACTCTGGGTTAAAGAAACACCTTTAGTTTTCAGTTGGAACGGCACGTCTGTAACTCTGGGTTAAAGAAACACCTTTAGTTTTCAGTTGGAACGGCACGTCTGTAACTCTGGGTTAAAGAAACGCCTTTAGTTTTCCGTAGTAGGGCAGGATCTTTCTCTCTTCTCTCTAAATCCCCATGGGGGGAGAGAGAGAGAAGCGGACAGCTCAACAGAAATAGGGCAACAGCGGCAGGCTTATTAAGCCACTTATACCTGAGACATCACGTTCTATACAAATCAATTCTAAATCAATTCTCCAAAAACGTTTGTTTCTATATTATCGTTGGTTCTCATATTCACTCTTTCATGTCAAGGACGTCTCAAACTGTGTAGTGTGTATTTGGCCCACGGACCCCCCGCGTCTCAAAATATGTTGTTCCAGGGACCCCCCCCCCACACCCCCCCCCCCCCCCCTCCAGAGTTAATGTTTGCTTATAAAAATATATATTATGTATTCAAAGATTTCCAAAACGTTCTCACAGCTTTTCAAAAATAGCAGATCTACACAATATTTATGTCTTCTATTTTTGAATAGCCAACTAATGTTTAAGTGCTACATATATATATATATATATATATATATAGCTATAACAATCTGATATGACACAGACACGTTCCCGGTCTTAATGGGTTAACTCATTTAGGCCTGAGGGTGATTCTATACAAATGTCTTCTAAATCCAGTTTTCTGAAAAACCCTATGTTTCTATCTCTGGTGGTGCTGAAACATTTTCATGTCAAGGACCCCAAAAATATATGTTATCGGCCACCCATCTGACCCCCGTCTGACAATATGTTGTTCCAGGGACCCCCCACCCCCCACCCCCCCCACCCCCCCCCCCTCCCAGAAGCAAAGATTTGAGTTAAAAACGTTCGCTCTGAAAGAATATATATTCAAAGATTTGCGCCATCACATTTTCACAATTTCTCAAAAATAGCAGCTCTACAAGCTCGTAGCGCGGCACTCGGTGCCGCGCTACGAGCTTGTAGGTCTGCTATTTATTTTACAATATATAACAAAAGTATAGCCTAACGTAATGTTTATAATAAAACACCAAAAGGGGGTCCCGGTCTTAAGGGCTTAATGGCTGATTGACGGGGGGGGGACAACAACGTGATGGCTGGAGACGGCCACCTTATCTACGGCCAATCAGAGCGCAGGGGGAGCGCTGTTGCCATGGCGCTGATGGCAGACGTGAATAATAATAATGGCCCCATGTCTGTTTATCTTGTTGTATGGCCTCCCGTGCCTGCATGCGTGCGTGCGTGCGTGTGTGCGTGCGTGCGTGCGTGCGTCTCCCTGGAGAAAAACAAAACATTTGAGTAGGGCTGCTCCAACTGTCGATTATTCGACAGTACAATTATTATTCTATCAATTAATTACTTAGTCACTTACTTACTTTGATTGAGAAGCACATAAAAACATAACATGTCCCATGCAGCCAAACATTGATTTTTGAGATTTAGTTTTTCATTATTGATTAACCCATTTTGAGCGGGAACCCCTTTTGGTGTTTTAAACATTATGTTATAATGTAGCTATTGAAAAATAGCAGATCCACAAGCTCATAGCCTAGGTCTGCTATTTTTGAAAAATCGTTAAAATGTGCCTCAAATCTTTTCGAAAATTGTCATGATTTAGAAGATTTTTTTTTTCATCGACGTCAGGTCTAAATGGGTTAAATTGATCAATTTGGTCATTTTAAGTGTATCATTATTTTGATGCCAATGCTAAAAGTCGAACTTTGAACACCAGACTTGTATTTCTACAGTATAGGCTACAGTACGTGGTGGTGGTATTAATGATACTTTTACTCAAGTATAAAGATAAGATCTCAGTCCTTAATTGGTTCCGTTGCTTGGAGTGGAAGTCTGAATCCACAGGCTGTTTATTAATCAGACCAGTGTGTGTCCAGTGGAAACCTCGTATGAATCTGATCTCAGGTCAGAATGGGTTAATCAGACCAGTGTGTGTCCAGTGGAAACCACGTATGAATCTGATCTCAGGTCAGAATGGGTTAATCAGACCAGTGTGTGTCCAGTGGAAACCACGTATGAATCTGATCTCAGGTCAGAATGGGTTATAATCAGACCAGTGTGTGTCCAGTGGAAACCTCGTATGAATCTGATCTCAGGTCAGAATGGGTTATAATCAGACCAGTGTGTGTCCAATGGAAACCTCGTATGAATCTGATCTCAGGTCAGAATGGGTTAATCAGACCAGTGTGTGTCCAGTGGAAACCTCGTATGAATCTGATCTCAGGTCAGAGAGATAACGGAGTTATCACAAACCATTCAGGACGGGAACCCCTTTTGGTCAGTGCATGTTCTCTCCCAGTGCATGTTCTCTCCAGGGCCTTACACATGATGTAAAGCACCTTTGAGTAGTTATGAAATGCGCTCTACATAAATCCCAGATGGTTATAAATTAAAAATGTCCATAATATATTATGTCCCTCATGGATCACTAATGTATCCCGAGACATAACCAGACATCCATGGACGTTATGTATCCAGGAACATCATCTGTATATGAAAGGACAACCAGAGGGTGTATATTAACCCATTCTGACCTGAGATCAGATTCATACGAGGTTTCCACTGGACACACACTGGATCTGATTGACCCATTCTGACCTGAGATCAGATTTAGAAATGTCAGTCGTTCTTCGATTTTTCAAAAATAGCAGACCTACAAGCTCGTATCGCGCCACTCGGTGGCGCGCTATGAGCTTGTAGATCTGCTATTTTTCAATAGCTAAAGCATAACATGATGCTAACACCAAAATGGGTGCCAGGTCAGATGGGTTAAAGGAGAATTCATACTAAAGGCTTTCTTACCTTTCTTTGTAGTTGTTTCGTCCCCACCAAAGAGGTCCAGGTGTTATTTTGTGCAAAAGCTCCTTATTGGCTGTTTCCCCTACCATAAGCCCTAAATGAATTGCATTGAATTGAATGGGGCATTGGGGGTGTTGTGCTAATTTGCTTATTTCCATCGCTCAAATTATAATTTCTTTGTATATATCCTCTCTCATAATGTAAATAATATCCCCAAGCGGCACACTTTACTACTTCTTTCGATGGAAATAAGCGAACTAGCATAACACCCCATAGCCCCATTCAATTCCATTCAATGCAAGCAATTCATTGAGGGCTTATGGTAGGGGAAAATAGCCAATAAGGAGTTTTTGCACAAAAGAACACCTGGACCTCTTTGGTGGGGACGTAACAAACAACTACAAAGAAAGGTAAGAAAGATAAGAAAGCATTCTAGCGTGGAATTCTCCTTTTAAATATGAAGGAGGTGCCATTTGGACTTTGGACAGATATTGCACGTACAGTATGTCACAAATCAACACAGTAATGTACAGTAACATTTCTATGAAACTTGACCTTTCACCAAAACCATTTCCTCAGTAGCTGTTAGCTGCCGATGTTTATCCCATTCTGACCTGAGATCAGATTCATACGAGGTTTCCACTGGACACACACTGGTCTGATGAACCCATTCTGACCTGAGATCAGATTCTAAAAATGTCAGTCGTTCTTCGAATTTTTCAAAATAGCAGACCTACAAGCTCGTAGCGCGCCACTCGGTGGCGCGATAGAGCTTGTAGATCTGCTATTTTTCAATAGGTAAAGCATAACATGATGCTAACACCAAAATGGGTGCCCGGTCAGAATGGGTTAAGCTTCTACCTCCAGAACATCTCAGAGGCAGATATTGTACTTGTGAAATTGGACATTCTGCATAATTAGCACTTTCTACTTTTGGTTATTTTGGTACACGGTTGATATAGAATACTTTTGTACTGTTACTCAAGTACATGTTGTTTCCCAGCGTGTCCTGCATGCCTCCTTAATCCATTCTGGCCGGGAACCCTCATTCTGGTGTCAGCATCATGTCGTGCTTTAGCTATTGAAAAATAGCAGATCTACAAGCTCGTAGCGCGCCACCGAGTGGCGCGCTACGAGCTTGTAGGACTGCTATTTTTTGAAAAATCGAAGAACGACTAACATTTTTTTGAATCTGATCTCAGGTCAGAATGGGTTAATCAGACCAGTGTGTGTCAGTGGAAACCTCGTATGAATCTGATCTCAGGTCAGAATGGGTTAACTCCTCCGCCTTCGGTGAGTGAATGTAATTGCGGTGTAATTGTAAAATGCTGTGGATAAACGCACGGTTACAGATACACCCTTCTGTTCCCTTCCTGACAGATGAGTTATCTCTCTCTCTCTCCTGACAGATGACATATCTCTCTCTCTCTCCCGGCGTGTTTAATATCACGCTGTGTTAATTTCATTAAACCATGATTTGGGGATGCGGGCGAGCGTATATAAGTAACAGTTATACCACTGGAATCGTGTGTGTGTGTGGCGTTTGTGTGAGTGGGTGCCCCTCTGTCTGTGCAAGTGCTTGTGTGCGCGTGCATGTGTGCGTGTGCGTGCCACTGTGTCTGCCAGCGCTCGGGGACTGTGTCAGTGCCAGGGATGGGACGGTAGCAGTGCCAGGGATGGGACGGTAGCAGTGCCAGCTCTCGGGGACTGTGTCAGTGCCAGGGATGGGACGGTAGCAGTGCCAGGGATGGGACGGTAGCAGTGCCAGGGATGGGACGGTAGCAGTGCCAGGGATGGGACGGTAGCAGTGCCAGGTGATGGGACGGTGACAGTGCCAGGGATGGGACGGTAGCAGTGCCAGGGATGGGACGGTGTCAGTGCCAGCTAGGATGGGACGGTAGCAGTGCCAGGGATGGGACGGTAGCAGTGCCAGGGATGGGACGGTAGCAGTGCCAGGGATGGGACGGTAGCAGTGCCAGGATGGGACGGTAGCAGTGCCAGGGATGGGACGGTAGCAGTGCCAGGGATGGGACGGTAGCAGTGCCAGGGATGGGACGGTGGCAGTGCCAGGGATGGGACGGTGGGACGGTTGGCGTGCCAGGGATCCCATAGCTGGGACGCCAGCAGAGCGTCACCAGGCCGTGACTCACGACACATCCATCTGACTCGTAGCTCGTCTACGGACGGAGCTCGTTAATTATAGTATTCATAACGAGCGCCTTATCGATCAGCCTTATCGAGCCGGTTCTTCTTATCGAGACCGTCGGACTATCACCCTGCATTTTATATCAATTAGAGACGACCAGAACATATCATTCTGAACAGAACCGGTGTATCTTTTCAAACACAGTATACTTTTCTAATTAACAGACGTAATTATTAAGGCAATTGACCTTTTTTTACTTTTGGAAAATATAATAATGAAGAAGCTGTTTGTTTCCCCCGGACGGGCATGCAGCGCTGGTTGGCAGGTATCAATACACTTCTAGACCCACATGTTTGTGCCGGCGTGTGTGTGTGTGTGTGTGTGTGTGTGTGTGTGTGTGTGTGACACACATTCATGCACACTAAGCCTTCTGCAGACAGCAACGTTTGTGTCAGGTGTGTGGTGTGTGTGTGTTATGTCCATCTCAGACAGCTCAGTGAGAGATCACAGCATCCTGTCCTGTGTGTGTGTGTGTGTGTGTGTGTGTGTGTGTGTGTGTGTGTGTCTCTCTCTCTCTCTCTTCTTCTCTCTCTCTTCTCTCTCTCTCTCTCTCTCTCTCTCTCTCTCTCTCTCTCTCTCTCTCTCTCTGTCTCTCTCTCTGGTCTGCCTGACCGTTAGTTGACCCTCACACTGCCACGGCATCCTTCCTCTAACGTTATACTACAGAAACACCGAAACACTGTCCTGATGTTCTCCTCCTGAAGGTCATCTGGAAATGATGAGAGAGAGAGAGAGAGAGAGAGAGAGAGAGAGAGAGAGAGAGAGAGAGAGAGAGAGAGAGAGAGAGAGAGAGAGAGAGAGAGAGAGAGAGAGAGAGAGAGAGAGAGAGAGAGAGAGAGAGAGAGAGAGAGAGAGAGAGAGAGAGAGAGAGAGAGAGAGAGAGAGAGAGAGAGAGAGAGAGAGAGAGAGAGAGAGAGAGAGAGAGAGAGAGACTCAGACTCGTCTCCATGGCGACCCCATCCAGCCTGACAGGAGGTGTTTGTATGAACAAACTGACAATCATCACCACATTTATTTTTTGTTTTGTTATGTAACCGTGCAGTGTTAACCCATTCTGACCTGAGATCAGATTCATACGAGGTTTCCACTGGACACACACACACACTGGTCTGATTAACCCATTCTGACCTGAGATCAGATTCATACGAGTTTCCACTGGACACACACTGGTCTGATTAACCCATTCTGACCTGAGATCAGATTCTAAAAATGTCAGTCGACTCTTCGATTTTTCATTTTTTATTAAAGCCGACACACAAAAGCCACTTCCGCGATGCGCCTCCTGTCCGATGTATGGTCGACTTTGAGAAGAAAAGTGTGAAGGCCACGGACGCACGCACGCACACATGCAAGCGCACGCACACAGTGCACGCAAGAACGCACGCAGCGCACGCACACATGCACGGGAGGGACAGAAATAGAACCCTCTGTGAAGTGGAGGCGGGAATCACTCGTCAACGTCGACCTCATGGTTGATTGGGGCGAGAAAACGGTGAAGAGAGACACTTGACGCTGGCCAGAGTCAGAGAATATAGTTTCACCTTGAGGAGGAGGAGGAGGGTGACCTCTCTCACCTGGCCATGCAGGCACGTGCACACGTCACGTGCACACATCACGTGCACACATCACGTGCACACGTCACGTGCACACATCACGTGCACACATCACGTGCACATTGTCGGGCAGCGGTGGCCGAACGGTTTGCGGAGCGGTCTTGATATCGTGAAGGTCGCTATAGTTCGTATATCCCCGGACCGGCACGTTAAAATTACCACCGCTGAAGTGCCCTTGAGCAAGCATTGAACCTCTACCATGAAATGTTCTATGAGCAGGGCCTGGCTGTAAACAAGTTCTTGAGCTTAGTCCAGTTACCCTGGGTAAACATACCGTAGTACCTTTGCTTTGCTTTGCTTTCCTTTCCTTTCACACATGCCCTTTTTACCCGTCTGTAAAACAACTACCCCTCTCCAGACCACGAATGCAGCGTTTAGTTCATGTTGAATGAAATGCAAAATGCCCCTCCTCTCCTCTCCATGCCATATGATATACCGAGAGTTGCTCAGTAAATGGCATTTTTTTTCTCTCTCCTGGATCTCCTTGAACGCAGCATTTTTGTCACACTCGTTAAATTCCCTCGTTACGGCGTGAGTGCTTCTCCTCCTCCGTGTGGTGTGGTGTGGTGTGGTGTCGGTGTCTTCACCTGTCGTGACTTGTTGGTCGTGTTGCTGTTATTATGTTGAGCTGAGCACCCTGCAGGGTTACGGCACGCATCGCCAAGACTAAACCTTTATGCAGGAGCCATGAGGAAGATATCTGTGTAGCCTGTAGAACTCACCTCTGCTTTCTATGGCATAGAGGGCAGCTCCCGGCAGGATGCGCCGGGAGAAACTGTGTGCAGTTGCTGGACATGAGACTAATTCATTAGAGCGACAGAGAGAGAGAGAGAGGAGTGTGTGTGTGTGTGTGTGTGTGTGTGTGTGTGTGTGTGTGTGTGTGTGTGTGTGTGTGTGTGTGTGTGTGTGTGTGTGTGTGTGTGTGTGTGTGTGTGTGTGTGTGTGTGTGTGTGTGTGTGTGTGTGTGTGTGTGTGTGTGTGTGTGTGTGTGTGTGTGTGTGTGTGCATCAATTTAACAAAGGTGCAGACGATCAGAAATCAGCAGAGAGTGATCGACGTTTGCGCTACTCTATTCCAAATTGAAGTGGACTCAGACCCAGGCTTTTTTTTTCCTCCCTGGAAATAAAAACGTCTGGGTTTTCCGAGGCTAATATTTGTGTGACTTGTTGTGTGTTAGAGACAGTGCAGCTATAGCTCCTCAACTGAATGAAAACTACAACAATGGCGTCTGCCCCAGCTTGTTGTCTGCACGTGATCAAAGTTCATTGTTGTTGAAGCGGACGCTTCGCACGCACACACGGCTCTGACTTAAAGGTGTTGTGACATTAATTCACTGAACTTTGAACATGCAGGTGGTTTTCTGTGGTTCTGGAGCTTTCTCTGCGTTTTGAGCTGCAAATTATACGTTAACATATATTTGCAGGCTGTGACATCACAAACAGCAGGAACATCAGAGCACCTGTTTGAGCCAGAAAACCCCAGAACATCTACTGAATGTTAAAAGTGTTTTGGATGCAATTGAGCTCAGAGAAAACCTATAAAAAAAAAATAGCAGATATACAATCTCGCTACGACGCGTTGTGAGATCTGCTATTTTCTTGTCCACTAAGTCCCTTCCTAACATTTTAGTCTAGTTTTTATTTGTTGACGAAATTGTCAGTATATTTAAGTCTTAGTTTTAGTCATCATAGATTCGTTTTTATTTTATTTTTATTTAATTTTAGTCAGTGAAAAAAGGTAGTTTTATAGTCGACGAAAACAACACTGACTGACACTACACTCCACTCCACTCCAGAACCTCACGAGGCAGATTACATAATAAATACAACATAAAATACCATAAAATACACCATTATAATATTATTATTGCGATTCTGCCTATTCAACAAGTGTCTGTTTGTTCGTTGTGTGTTTACACACCCCACGCGTTGAGGACACACAGCCATGTGTGACTGAACACTTCTGTGAGTGACTCACTCCCCACACAGACTCTACTGTAGTGTACAGTAAGTAGATTGTAGTGTATATACGCGTGCAAGTACAGCGTAGAGAGACGGCCGTCGTTACAAAGGAGTCAAGGATAAGCACGTTATAATCTGAGCGCACGCTTCCCGAAGGGATTACCACAAGCGCCAAGTATGATAATGCTCACATCATACCGTATATTATATCTGCGAGAGAAAAGCCACCCAGATGCTGACTCTGCTGTTCTGGCACGGGAGTTGCTGGAAGGTATTTATCAAGTACAATATTAGGGATGGGCGGCTTTGACGATGGAGATATAGTTCCACGTTCACTCCAGAGGGCCGATATAGCTACACACTCACTCCAGAGGGCCACTATAGTTCCACACTCACTCCAGAGGGTCACTATAGTTCCACACTCACTCCAGAGGGCCACTATAGTTACATACTCACTCCAGAGGGTCACTATAGTTCCACACTCACTCCAGAGGGCCGATATAGTTACACACTCACTCCAGAGGGCCACTATAGTTCCACACTCACTCCAGAGGGCCGCTATAGTTCCAAACTCACTCCAGAGGGCCACTATAGTTCCACACTCACTCCAGAGGGCCACTATAGTTCCACACTCACTCCAGAGGGCCACTATAGTTCCACACTCACTCCCAGAGGGCCACTATAGTTCCACACTCACTCCAGCGCCACTCGGTGGCGCGCTATGAGCTTGTAGATCTGCTATTTTTCAATAGCTAAAGCATAACGTAACGCTAACACCAAAAATGGGTTCCCGCCCCCCAAAATGGGTTAATGACATTTAGTAAAACGTTGAAAATGAGTGCATGGTATTCCCCTTTGAGCTTTTTAATACAGACTGATGTAATTAAAGTGGGTCATGTTTGCACGTTTGGAATTGGAACAGCTGAAATCAATAATATATAATTATTCCGATATTAACCTGTGGGCCCTCGGGCCGCCAGTTGTCCATGTATGAAGTACATACTAGCTCACTAACATGCTTTACTTACGACACTACAGGATGGGGGGTGACATGCTCATATGTACTCTCATATGTACGCACTCTCATCCGGATGGATCCTATAACCAGGGGGGCAGTCAGACAGATATTTAACCAGGGGGGCAGTCAGACAGATATTTAACCAGGGGGGCAGTCAGACAGATATTTAACCAGGGGGGCAGTCAGACAGATATTTAACCAGGGGGGCAGTCAGACAGATATTTAACCAGGGGGGCAGTCAGACAGATATTTAACCAGGGGGGGCAGTCAGACAGATATTTAACCAGGGGGGCAGTCAGACAGATATTTAACCAGGGGGGCAGTCAGACAGATATTTAACCAGGGGGGCAGTCAGACAGATATTTAACCAGGGGGGCAGTCAGACAGATATTTAACCAGGTGGGCAGTCAGACAGATATTTAACCAGGGGGGCAGTCAGACAGATATTTAACCAGGTGGGCAGTCAGACAGATATTTAACCAGGGGGGCAGTCAGACAGATATTTAACCAGGGGGGCAGTCAGACAGATATTTAACCAGGGGGGCAGTCAGACAGATATTTAACCAGGGGGGCAGTCAGACAGATATTTAACCAGGGGGGCAGTCAGACAGATATTTAACCAGGTGGGCAGTCAGACAGATATTTAACCAGGGGGGCAGTCAGACAGATATTTAACCAGGGGGGCAGTCAGACAGATATTTAACCAGGTGGGCAGTCAGACAGATATTTAACCAGGGGGGCAGTCAGACAGATATTTAACCAGGGGGGCAGTCAGACAGATATTTAACCAGGGGGGCAGTCAGACAGATATTTAACCAGGGGGGCAGTCAGACAGATATTTAACCAGGGGGGCAGTCAGACAGATATTTAACCAGGGGGGCAGTCAGACAGATATTTAACCAGGGGGGCAGTCAGACAGATATTTAACCAGGGGGGCAGTCAGACAGATATTTAACCAGGGGGGCAGTCAGACAGATATTTAACCAGGGGGACAGTCAGACACATATTTAACCAGGGGGGCAGTCAGACAGATATTTAACCAGGGGGGCAGTCAGACAGATATTTAACCAGGGGGGCAGTCAGACAGATATTTAACCAGGGGGGCAGTCAGACAGATATTTAACCAGGGGGGCAGTCAGACAGATATTTAACCAGGGGGGCAGTCAGACAGATATTTAACCAGGGGGGCAGTCAGACAGATATTTAACCAGGGGGGCAGTCAGACAGATATTTAACCAGGGGGGCAGTCAGACAGATATTTAACCAGGGGGGCAGTCAGACAGATATTTAACCAGGGGGGCAGTCAGACAGATATTTAACCAGGGGGGCAGTCAGACAGATATTTAACCAGGGGGACAGTCAGACACATATTTAACCAGGGGGGCAGTCAGACAGATATTTAACCAGGGGGGCAGTCAGACAGATATTTAACCAGGGGGGCAGTCAGACAGATATTTAACCAGGGGGGCAGTCAGACAGATATTTAACCAGGGGGGCAGTCAGACAGATATTTAACCAGGGGGGCAGTCAGACAGATATTTAACCAGGGGGGCAGTCAGACAGATATTTAACCAGGGGGGCAGTCAGACAGATATTTAACCAGGGGGGCAGTCAGACACATATTTAACCAGGGGGGCAGTCAGACACATATTTAACCAGGGGGGCAGTCAGACACATATTTAACCATGGGGAGCAGTCAGACACATATTTAACCAGGGGGGCAGTCAGACACATATTTAACCAGGGGGGCAGTCAGACAGATATTTAACCAGGGGGGCAGTCAGACAGATATTTAACCAGGGGGGCAGTCAGACAGATATTTAACCAGGGGGGCAGTCAGACAGATATTTAACCAGGGGGGCAGTCAGACACATATTTAACCAGGGGGGCAGTCAGACACATATTTAACCAGGGGGGCAGTCAGACACATATTTAACCAGGGGAGCAGTCAGACACATATTTAACCAGGGGGGCAGTCAGACACATATTTAACCAGGGGGGGCAGTCAGACAGATATTTAACCAGGGGGCAGTCAGACACATATTTCGTGAAGCCACTGAGGAAATCGGGATTTCCTGAAAGTTTATATAATGGCCTGTTGTGGCGCTGTCTGTCATTGGGCCCAAAAAAACCCATAGCCCCATAGAAGTCCATGTATTTGGACTTCACCTAGACTGTATTACCTTAATAAACATGGTCATGAATACTTTCTGCTTCCAGTCACTAGTTTAAAGTCTCATTTCTAATGTCATAATATTCTTTTTGGAAAATTATGGTCCCATTTATAAATAAAAAAATACCATAAAGTCGCGTATGTTCTGAGGGGCGTGGCTACCGTTACAGTCTATGATCGGGATTCCCCTCTCACTCGAGTCAAAATAAAAACCAACTAAGAAGAAGGGGGGGAAGTCCCGCTGGGCCCAAACGGATCTAGAAAGATGGCGATTTATATACAATTCAAGGACTGACCGGCTTCATTTTACGTTCATGTTAGACCCGGGGAACGCTTTGTCCATATTTCTTACAGTCTTATGGAGTCAACGCTATAGTGTCGCCACTCTCTTACTAGATTATCCTCTGTCTGGATCCTAGCGGTGCTGTTCTGTGTGTTCTGTGTGTTCTGTGTGTATGTGGAGCTGGATGAGAAGTGTGTCTAGCCCGGAGGAGACACGAGGGAGCAGCTTTCCAGCGTCAGGCGTAGTGAGAGGTCTATATCCCATTCTGAACGGGAACCCATTTTGGTGTTAGCATCATGTCATGCTTTAGCTATTGAAAAATAGCAGATCTACAAGCTCGTAGCGCGCCACCGAGTGGCGCGCTACGAGCTTGTAGGTCTGCTATTTTTTGAAAAATCGAAGAACGACTGACATTTTTTTAGAATCTGATCTCAGGTCAGAATGGGGTTAATCAGACCAGTGTGTGTCCAGTGGAAACCTCGTATGAATCTGATCTCAGGTCAGAATGGGATATTTATATGTCCCCGAGGTGGAAGGAGCTTTTACAAAAAGGTGTTTAATCCATTCTGGGGGGGAACCCGTCTTGGTGTTTGTGTTATACTTTAGCTATTGAAAAATAGCAGATCTACAAGCTCGTACACACTAAACCCCAAGCGTTAGATTATAAACAGAAGAACATGTTTAATCGCCATGCAGTAACACTTTTTAAACACATACATGTAAACGTGTTTAGTTTTTATACAATCAAAGTCAGTCATATATGGTGTTTAGAATTCGAACACTATTGTCTCGTGAGGTGTTTGAGTGAACTCGTGTTTTACTGTATTTTATGACCATTAATAAACATTTGGCATTTTATGGTATATACTCTCTGGTATACTGCACGGACCACCAAAATACTACAAGTCCCACAATGCACTGCGAGTGCATTGTCACATATCGAGGGCCCGCGATAAGCGCAAGCATGTGTCTTCTCTTCACTATTGATCAGCAGTGAAAGTATATCACTTGTGGTCAACTTTCAGCTACACCCCTCTACACAAAAATGTCCCGTGTGTTGAAACACAGTCCGGCCCTCGACTTGTACCAATTTATTTATTTTGGCCCCTCTGTGTATGTTTGACATCCCTGGTCCAGAGTGTTCTTTCTATAAGAACACCAACCTTATCCTCCAAAAGCCGTTCTTTCAGATAGTCTGTGTTCCATTAATTGTGGGCCGTCAGTCAGTCAGCAGGCAGCGCTGTGGGCAGGGCACTAACCCATTCTGACCTGAGATCAAACTGTCTTCTTACATCCTGACAGTTTTCTGGAAAAAAGCTATGTTTCTATGTCAGTCGTTCTTCGATCTTTCAAAAATAGCAGACCTACAAGCTCGTAGCGCGCACTCGGTGGCGCGCTACGAGCTTGTAGATCTGCTATTTTTCAATGGCTAAAGCATAGCATGATGCTGACACCTAAAGGGGTTCCGTGGAAAATGGCTTAAGGAGGCAACCTCAGACCCGATGCCAGCCTTGCACAGCCTGCAGGAGAGGCTGGTCGCTGGAGAGACTTTCTTTTTTTAATCATTATTAAATATTAAGTCCACTCGCATACTGTATATGCAAATTACATCCTGCGTTCATTCAAACTCTGCTCT
>NC_137881.1:3133298-3208298 GCF_963924005.1 Protomyctophum bolini | reverse complement strand
AGAAGGATTTAGAAGACTATCTGGTCTACACAGGTCTAAATGTTTTAAGACTTAATAACATCATTAAGTTTATAGTTTATATAATGACAGGACCTTTTCTCACAAGGACCTTTCAAGCACTGCATATTTTACACTGAGCCGCAGAGCACATTTACTCATTACCGTATACTCAATTACAACTCTGAGGTACTTTCACTTTACTTTACGTTTTCCAGTACTTCTAATCCAGTACATCTCAGAGGAAAGTATATTGTCCGTGTACTTTTTTTTACTCCACTACAATTATTTGACAGCGTTACACTAGTTATACGTAAAAGTATTATGAATCAAAACATTTAGAAAATAGCCGATCAACAAGCTCACATCGCGTCACATCGTGACGAGGTCCTGGACTTGTAGATCAGCATTTGTTCCTTTTAACCCATTCTGACCTGAGATCAGATTCATACGAGGTTTCCACTGGACACACACTGGTCTGATAAACCCATTCTGACCTGAGATCAGATTCTAAAAATGTCAGTCGTTCTTCGAATTTTTCAAAAATAGCAGACCTACAAGCTCGTAGCGCGCCACTCGGTGGCGCGCTATGAGCTTGTAGATCTGCTATTTTTCAATAGCTAAAGCATAACATGATGCTAACACCAACATGGGTTCCCGTTCAGAATGGGTTAATCAACACAGAGTATTTCTACATTGTGATATTGATACTTTTACATCTGAGTACCTTTCCAAACCCAGCCTGTTGCAGGGAGTGAATGTACTGAACAGATGTTCGGCTCAGTCTAGCCCATTTGGACCTGAAAAGTCTTCTAAATCCTGACAGTTTAAAAAAAAAAAAAAACTCATGTTTCTGTATTAGTGCCTGCTCAATATTTACTCAGTATTGAGCAAATATTTATTTTGTCAATACCAAAAATTATATGTAATTGGCCGCCGACCCCCATCTGCAAATATGTTGTTCCAGGGACCCCCCCCCCTGCTCCCCCAGGCCAGAAGCAAAGATTTGAGTTCAAAACCTTCACTCTGTAACATATATTCAAAGATTTGAGGCACATTTTCACGATTTTTCAAAAATAGCAGACCTATACAAAAATAGCAGATCTACAAGCTCATTATAGCACGGCACTATAGCTAAAGTATAACATAATGCTTTAAAAGTAAAACACCAAAAGGGGTTCCCGCCCAGAATGGGCTATAGGGAACGCTTGGCGATATCCTTCCCATATTAATCCGTGATATAAACCAATTAAGAAAAAAAATATGTGACACTTTATAGACAGCTGAGCTCGGAGGACGGTCAAGATGTGAATTGTTAATGTAACTAATCTTCAGAACGGACCCTCAAGTGTCCATCAATTAGATTAGCAGAGGTTCGGCTGTGCATAGAAGATCCTTTTAGAGACGTTCCCAGAGCTGTTATAAAGTGCCTCCCGTGTGTCGTCAACTTAATCGGTTCCAGCCTTATCTCTCCAGGAAGATAAGGACAGATCTGGGGACAGTGGGGAGGAAGGACTGAATGCAGATTGGACTGGTGGTGAATGTGTTGAGGATAAGGACAGATCTGGGGACAGTGGGGAGGAAGGACTGAATGCAGAATGGACTGGTGGTGAATGTGTTGAGGATAAGGACAGATCTGGGGACAGTGGGGAGGAAGGACTGAATGCAGATTGGACTGGTGGTGAATGTGTTGAGGATAAGGACAGATCTGGGGACAGTGGGGAGGAAGGACTGAATGCAGATTGGACTGGTGGTGAATGTGTTGAGGATAAGGACAGATCTGGGGACAGTGGGGAGGAAGGACTGAATGCAGATTGGACTGGTGGTGAATGTGTTGAAGATAAGGACAGATCTGGGGTCTGTGGAGGAAGGACTGAATGCAGAATGGACTGGTGGTGAATGTGTTGAAGATAAGGACAGATCTGGGGACAGTGGGGAGGAAGGACTGAATGCAGAATGGACTGGTGGTGAATGTGTTGAGGATAAGGACAGATCTGGGGACAGTGGGGAGGAAGGACTGAATGCAGAATGGACTGGTGGTGAATGTGTTGAGGATAAGGACAGATCTGGGGACAGTGGGGAGGAAGGACTGAATGCAGATTATGGACTGGTGGTGAATGTGTTGAGGATAAGGACAGATCTGGGGACAGTGGGGAGGAAGGACTGAATGCAGATTGGACTGGTGGTGAATGTGTTGAGGATAAGGACAGATCTGGGGACAGTGGGGAGGAAGGACTGAATGCAGAATGGACTGGTGGTGAATGTGTTGAAGATAAGGACAGATCTGGGGACAGTGGGGAGGAAGGACTGAATGCAGAATGGACTGGTGGTGAATGTGTTGAGGATAAGGACAGATCTGGGGACAGTGGGGAGGAAGGACTGAATGCAGATTAGACTGGAGGTGAATGTGTTGAAGATAAGGACAGATCTGGGGACAGTGGGGAGGAAGGACTGAATGCAGAATGGAATGTGTTTCTCACGACGCTGTGCTCTGCTACGCAGTGTCGTTTTTGGCAGCAAAGTTCCATTTTAGTTTTAGTCGTAGTCTCTTGAGTATAGTTCACTTCGTTTTAGTCACATTTTTTGTCACCCGGAATGTTTTTAGTGTTAGTCTAGTTTTAGTCGACTAAATCTACAGTTGATTTAGTCGACTAAAATGTGTTTTGGCGGGCCTTGATGCCGTCGTAATTTTTTTTTATACACTTGCTGAAAATAGCCGATCTATACGAGCTCAGAACGCGTCGCAACGCAACGTTGTGAGCTTGTAGATCTGCTATTTTCAGCATGCAACCAAGTGTAAAATGACTTATACTGGATCTCTTGTCCACTAGTCCCTTCCTAACATTTTAGTCTAGTTTTTATTTGTTGACGAAATTGTCAATATTATATTTAGTCTTAGTTTTAGTCATCATAGCTTAGTTTTCATTTAGTTTTCATTTAGTTTTCGTCAGTGAGAAAATGTTTCTGTTTTTCCGGAACCAGTTCATCAGAACTGGTGTATGACGACTCCACGTCAAATATGTACCATTTATTTTGGTTCTCAAACGTATCTAATTTCAAGGACCACCATAACCGCTGCATGGGGTTCAAGTGGTGAATTCATTTAGCTGGGGACCCCCCGTGGACCCCCTCAAGGACCACTGGGAGTCCCCGGGCCGCACTTTGAGAACCAACAACACCCTGATCCCTGCTTATTACACCTGCTTATTACAAACCTCCTGGATTTATAGGACAAACCTGGCAACCGAACAACACCCTGATCCCTGCTTATCATGACTGGATTTATAGGACAAACCTGGCAACCGAACAATACCCTGATCCCTGCTTTACCATGACTGGGTGCATTAGTTGGGGATTTATAGGACAAACCTGGCAACCGAACAACTACACAATACTAATGCATGTGGATTCATTTTGACACGGTCTGGAGAGAGTGTGTGTGTGTGTGTGTGTGTGTGTGTGTGTGTGTGTGTGTGTGTGTGCGCGCGCGCGTCCGCGTATCTGTGGATATATGATTGAGTGTCCGAACATCCACATGCTTGCGTGCATGTGTAATTGTGCGTGTCCGTGCAAGTGTTAGTGTCCGACTGTCCGTGAGTGTGTGTGCTTTTCCGTGCGTGTGTGTGTGCGCGTGTCCGTGCACATGTGTAAGTGTCTGAGTGTGTGTGCTTTTCCGTGCGTGTGTGTGTCCGTGCGTATGTGTGAGTGTGTGTGTGTGTGTGTGTGTGTGTGTGTGTGTGTGTGTGTGTGTGTGTGTTTCCGTGCATGTGTGTGTGTGTTCGTGCGTATGTGTGAGTGTGTGTCCGTGTGTGTGTCCGTGTGTGTGTGTGTGTTTCCGTGCATGTGTGTGTGTGTTGGTGTCTCAAGCCATCGTGCTTCATGGTGTGCATGTGGCAGACACGGTCTCCTCCCGTCACCATGGTAACTCCATCTCCTTAACCCATTCAGGGGGGGAACCCCTTCTGGCTTTTAGTTGCATTGTGTTGTATATACTTTAACCTTAGCCGTTGAAAAAACAGCAGACCTACAAGCTCATAGCGCGGCACCGAGTGCCACGCTACGAGCTTGTAGGTCTGCTATTTTTTTTTAATCTTGAAAATGTGGCTCAAATCTTTGAATGTATATTCTCTCAGAGCGAATGTTTTCAACTCAAATCTTTGCTTCTGGGCCAGGGGGGTCCCTGGAACTACATATTTTCAGATGGGGGTCGGCGGCCAATTACAAAAATTTTCTGAGGTTCTTGACATGAAATATTGAGCACCGCTGATACAGAAACATGAGGTATTTCAGAGAAAACTGTCAGGCCTCAAGGGGTTAAGGGAGGATGCAGGGATGCAGAGCCCTTCTACATTCACTGAATGATTCCACATTATCTGTTCTAAAACACACATGTGTTCCTCTTAGAAGGAACACATGATTCCACATTATCTGTTCTAAAACACACATGTGTTCCTCTATAGAAGGAACACATGATTCCACATTATCTGTTCTAAAACACACATGTGTTCCTCTTAGAAGGAACACATGATTCCACATTATCTATTCTAAAACACACATGTGTTCCTCTTAGAAGGAACACATGATTCCACATTATCTGTTCTAAAACACACATGTGTTCCTCTTAGAAGGAACACATGATCACATTATCTGTTCTAAAACACACATGTGTTCCTCTTAGAAGGAACACATGATTCCACATTATCTGTTCTAAAACACACATGTGTTCCTCTTAGAAGGAACACATGATTCCACATTATCTGTTCTAAAACACACATGTGTTCCTCTTAGAAGGAACACATGATTCCACATTATCTGTTCTAAAACACACATGTGTTCCTCTTAGAAGGAACACATGATTCCACATTATCTGTTCTAAAACACACATGTGTTCCTCTTAGAAGGAACACATGATTCCACATTATCTGTTCTAAAACACACATGTGTTCCTCTATAGAAGGAACACATGATTCCACATTATCTGTTCTAAAACACACATGTGTTTCTCTATAGAAGGAACACATGATTCCACATTATCTGTTCTAAAACACACATGTGTTCCTCTATAGAAGGAACACATGATTCCACATTATCTGTTCTAAAACACACATGTGTTTCTCTATAGAAGGAACACATGATTCCACATTATCTGTTCTAAAACACACATGTGTTCCTCTATAGAAGGAACACATGATTCCACATTATCTGTTCTAAAACACACATGTGTTCCTCTTAGAAGGAACACATGATTCCACATTATCTATTCTAAAACACACATGTGTTCCTCTTAGAAGGAACACATGATTCCACATTATCTGTTCTAAAACACACATGTGTTCCTCTTGGAAGGAACACATGATTCCACATTATCTATTCTAAAACACACATGTGTTCCTCTTAGAAGGAACACATGATTCCACATTATCTGTTCTAAAACACACATGTGTTCCTCTATAGAAGGAACACATGATTCCACATTATCTGTTCTAAAACACACATGTGTTCCTCTTAGAAGGAACACATGATTCCACATTATCTATTCTAAAACACACATGTGTTCCTCTTAGAAGGAACACATGATTCCACATTATCTGTTCTAAAACACACATGTGTTCCTCTTAGAAGGAACACATGATCACATTATCTGTTCTAAAACACACATGTGTTCCTCTTAGAAGGAACACATGATTCCACATTATCTGTTCTAAAACACACATGTGTTCCTCTTAGAAGGAACACATGATTCCACATTATCTGTTCTAAAACACACATGTGTTCCTCTATAGAAGGAACACATGATTCCACATTATCTGTTCTAAAACACACATGTGTTTCTCTATAGAAGGAACACATGATTCCACATTATCTGTTCTAAAACACACATGTGTTCCTCTATAGAAGGAACACATGATTCCACATTATCTGTTCTAAAACACACATGTGTTTCTCTATAGAAGGAACACATGATTCCACATTATCTGTTCTAAAACACACATGTGTTCCTCTATAGAAGGAACACATGATTCCACATTATCTGTTCTAAAACACACATGTGTTCCTCTTAGAAGGAACACATGATTCCACATTATCTGTTCTAAAACACACATGTGTTCCTCTTAGAAGGAACACATGATTCCACATTATCTATTCTAAAACACACATGTGTTCCTCTTAGAAGGAACACATGATTCCACATTATCTGTTCTAAAACACACATGTGTTCCTCTATAGAAGGAACACATGATTCCACATTATCTGTTCTAAAACACACATGTGTTCCTCTTAGAAGGAACACATGATTCCACATTATCTATTCTAAAACACACATGTGTTCCTCTTAGAAGGAACACATGATTCCACATTATCTGTTCTAAAACACACATGTGTTCCTCTTAGAAGGAACACATGATCACATTATCTGTTCTAAAACACACATGTGTTCCTCTTAGAAGGAACACATGATTCCACATTATCTGTTCTAAAACACACATGTGTTCCTCTTAGAAGGAACACATGATTCCACATTATCTGTTCTAAAACACACATGTGTTCCTCTTAGAAGGAACACATGATTCCACATTATCTGTTCTAAAACACACGTGTGTTCCTCTTAGAAGGAACACATGATTCCACATTATCTGTTCTAAAACACACATGTGTTCCTCTTAGAAGGAACACATGATTCCACATTATCCGTTCTAAAACACACATGTGTTCCTCTTAGAAGGAACACATGATTCCACATTATCTGTTCTAAAACACACATGTGTTCCTCTTAGAAGGAACACATGATCACATTATCTGTTCTAAAACACACATGTGTTCCTCTTAGAAGGAACAGCTCGAGGTGATGACGGTTGATCCTAGCATTAGATGTTTGCTAGTAGGAGCGAAGCACGATTATTATGAAATTATGACCGATGTCTGATTATTTGCGGGGTCATATCTGCCGATATTATACATACAGACAGTGCCGGTTCTAGGCCTTTAGTGACCCCAAGCAACATAATATTATGTGGCTCCCCCCCCTGCCCTGCCACGCCGGTGGGGGGTCCGGGGGGGTCCAGAAAAATCTGTAAATTTGCCATGAAAATGCTTCAATCTGGTGCACTTTGAGATCAAAATTAAGAAGCTAGGTGGGGGCCACATGTGGCCAGTAGCCCATGTAAGGGATAGGGGATACATACATAAAAATAAAAAATCTTCTCCCTGTGACGTGGCCCCCTCAGTGGTTGTGGCCCCAAGCGACCGCTTGGTTCGCCTATGCCTAGAACCGGCCCTGCATACAGAGGACCAGAATGGAAAAACTGAATGAGATGAGTACACAAATTAAATGTAGAAAAGTTTGTGGCTTTTGTTCTAGACTATAGAGGTATACCAGAAAACGTTCCGATTATGCTAGCGATAATATCGTCAGCTATATACAGTAGGTCTGTTGTCTCTGTTGTCCTGTACAGTATAGAATAGAGCAGTGGTTCCCAAAGTGGGGTCCGGGGACCCCCAGGGGTCCTTGAGGGAGTTCCAAGGGGAACCCAGCTATAATGATAATTTGTAACCAAATCCAAATGGACCCTTATGGGTCTGTTACTCTGAGAGTGTACAAATGGAACCAAATGGACCCTTATGGGTCTGTAACTCAGAGAGTGTACAAATGGAACCAAATGGACCCTTATGGGTCTGTAACTCAGAGAGTGTACAAATGGAACCAAATGGACCCTTATGGGTCTGTAACTCAGAGAGTGTACAAATGGAACCAAATGGACCCTTATGGGTCTGTAACTCTGAGAGTGTACAAATGGAACCAAATGGACCCTTATGGGTCTGTAACTCAGAGAGTGTACAAATGGAACCAAATGGACCCTTATGGGTCTGTAACTCAGAGAGTGTACAAATGGAACCAAATGGACCCTAATGGGTCTGTAACTCTGAGAGTGTTACATTTGTACACTCTCAGAGTTAAATTAACAGTGGGTTTTACAATATAAATTGGGGGTACCAGAGATAGAAATGACATTAAATCAGGGGTCCGTAGCATAATGCGTGTGAAACTGGGGAGTGGGGGGTCCTTGAAATTAATATGTTTCGGAATCACTGCTAATAAGAGCCGTAAAAATCCTCCCTTATCGGGGTCACTGGCATGTGTTTTCAAATGGGGGTCCGTGGCCTGTTCATTTGGGGGTCCTTGACACGAAAAGGTTCGGGAACCACTGGAATAGAGAAGAGGTCTGGTGTCGATGCGTGCAGGAAAAAGACAGTTGGAAACTCTCCAACAGTCCATTTGTCTCTAAAGACTGAAGCTTTAAGTAGAGTCTGAAGCTCATTGTTTGCCCTAAAGGTCAGACGTACAGAATGACATTTAGATAACATGTTGACAGAGGCTGGGTTCATATAGTTTATCTGTTATCTTAAAGGTCACAATGTATACATAATGTTATTTAGATAGCATGCTGTCTGGACAGATGATGTTCATTCTTTACCTGCTATCTGAGTTTATTTAAAGACGCTAAACGTTGTTCTCTCTGCACTCTACTTAGTACTAATGTCATTGTTCGCTGCGTTGTTTGTTTACTAGAGAGTTGATGCTTATTGCAACAACCCGAGACTCCAACTCCGCTCTCCCGGTCTCTTAACCACTAGACCAAAGGGACATCCCTCCCTATTGACCGGCTCTGAGCCTCTCTGCTACACTATAGCGCCACCATCAGGCTGTGAGCCACTCTGCTACACAGTACTATAGCGCCACCATTAGGCTGTGAGCCACTCTGCTACACTATAGCGCCACCATCAGGCTGAGGCTGTGAGCCACTCTGCTACACTATAGCGCCACCATCAGGCAGAGGCTCTGAGTCACTCTGCTACACTATAGCGCCACCATCAGGCTGTGAGCCACTCTGCTACACTATAGCGCCACCATCAGGCTGTGAGCTACTCTGCTACACTATAGCGCCACCATCAGGCTGTGAGCCACTCTGCTACACTATAGCGCCACCATCAGGCAGAGGCTCTGAGCGACTCTCCTCCCCTCTCCCCCTCCCCCTCCCCCTCCTCCCCTCCTCCTCCTCCCCCTCCTCCTCCACACAGCTGATAGAGATCAGTGATGGATGACTCTCCCTCTTGACACCTCTCTTAGAGCTTAAAGATGGACTGCCGTGATTTATCTTCCACCCTAAAACATCATCAGGTATTATTATTATTATATGAGGAGGAAGAATATGTTTAAAAAAATATTGTAGGTATTTGTTAAAATGTAGTTCTTTATGTGGACACGCCCACCAGTTCATTAAGTATGCCTGCTTTGCCTGGTGGGTGATGAGATCAGTGTTGCGAGTAACTAGTTACTAAGAAGTTACTTTACGTAAATAAACTACTTTTTGTGGTAACTAGTAAGGTAACTATAGTTACCCTTTCCCATTCAGTAACGCCATTATAGTTCCTGTGTTTTCAATGGGTGAGTTAGTAGTTAGTTACCCACGTTACCTAATGTAAGCCAAACGAACCGCCTCCTTCTCCTGCCAGTGCGGAGTCTGTCATGTAAACTGACATGGTGCGGCGCGCTGAGCAAAATGTCAAACGTCCGAGTCGCGTATATATGTATAAACGCTTCACTTCATTCCCGAAGACAAGTTGAACATAAAACTCTCATGTGGGACAGAACATGCTCTGTCTCACATTACTAGAGACAGAGAGATAGTTGTATGTGTCTGCAGACACATACAACTATCTCTGTCTCTAGTAATGTGTGGCAGAGCAGACACATACAACTATCTCTGTCTCTAGTAATGTGTGGCAGAGCAGACACATACAACTATCTCTGTCTCTAGTAATGTGTGGCAGAGCAGACACATACAACTATCTCTGTCTCTAGTATAATGTGTGGCAGAGCAGACACATACAACTATCTCTGTCTCTAGTATAATGTGTGGCAGAGCAGACACATACAACTATCTCTGTCTCTAGTAATGTGAGGCAGAGCAGACACATACAACTATCTCTGTCTCTAGTAATGTGTGGCAGAGCAGACACATACAACTATCTCTCTGTCTCTAGTATAATGTGTGGCAGAGCAGACACATACAACTATCTCTCTGTCTCTAGTAATGTGAGACAGAGCAGACACATACAACTATCTCTCTGTCTCTAGTATAATGTGTGGCAGAGCAGACACATACAACTATCTCTCTGTCTCTAGTATAATGTGTGGCAGAGCAGACACATACAACTATCTCTCTGTCTCTAGTAATGTGAGACAGAGCAGACACATACAACTATCTCTCTGTCTCTAGTAATGTGAGACAGAGCAGACACATACAACTATCTCTCTGTCTCTAGTATAATGTGTGGCAGAGCAGACACATACAACTATCTCTCTGTCTCTAGTAATGTGAGACAGAGCAGACACATACAACTATCTCTCTGTCTCTAGTATAATGTGTGGCAGAGCAGACACATACAACTATCTCTCTGTCTCTAGTATAATGTGTGGCAGAGCAGACACATACAACTATCTCTGTCTCTAGTATAATGTGTGGCAGAGCAGACACATACAACTATCTCTGTCTCTAGTATAATGTGAGACAGAGCAGACACATACAACTATCTCTGTCTCTAGTATAATGTGTGGCAGAGCAGACACATACAACTATCTCTCTGTCTCTAGTAATGTGAGACAGAGCAGACACATACAACTATCTCTCTGTCTCTAGTATAATGTGTGGCAGAGCAGACACATACAACTATCTCTCTGTCTCTAGTAATGTGAGACAGAGCAGACACATACAACTATCTCTCTGTCTCTAGTATAATGTGTGGCAGAGCAGACACATACAACTATCTCTCTGTCTCTAGTATAATGTGTGGCAGAGCAGACACATACAACTATCTCTCTGTCTCTAGTAATGTGAGACAGAGCAGACACATACAACTATCTCTGTCTCTAGTAATGTGAGACAGAGCAGACACATACAACTATCTCTCTGTCTCTAGTAATGTGAGACAGAGCAGACACATACAACTATCTCTGTCTCTAGTATAATGTGAGGCAGAGCAGACACATACAACTATCTCTGTCTCTAGTATAATGTGTGGCAGAGCAGACACATCAAACGATCTGTCTCTAGTATAATGTGAGGCAGAGCAGACACATAAAACTATCTCTGTCTCTAGTATAATGTGAGGCAGAGCAGACACATAAAACTATCTCTGTCTCTAGTATAATGTGAGGCAGAGCAGACACATAAAATTATCTCTCTCTCTCCAGTATAATGTGAGGCAGAGCAGACACATACAACTATCTCTGTCTCTAGTATAATGTGAGGCAGAGCAGACACATAAAACTATCTCTGTCTCTAGTATAATGTGAGGCAGAGCAGACACATACAACTATCTCTGTCTCTAGTATAATGTGAGGCAGAGCAGACACATACAACTATCTCTGTCTCTAGTATAATGTGAGGCAGAGCAGACACATACAACTATCTCTGTCTCTAGTAATGTGAGGCAGAGCAGACACATACAACTATCTCTGCAGTCTCTCTAGTATAATGTGAGGCAGAGCAGACACATACAACTATCTCTGTCTCTAGTATAATGTGAGGCAGAGCAGACACATCAAACGATCTGTCTCTAGTATAATGTGAGGCAGAGCAGACACATACAACTATCTCTGTCTCTAGTATAATGTGAGGCAGAGCAGACACATACAACTATCTCTGTCTCCAGTATAATGTGAGGCAGAGCAGACACATACAACTATCTCTGTCTCTAGTAATGTGTGGCAGAGCAGACACATACAACTATCTCTGTCTCTAGTATAATGTGAGGCAGAGCAGACACATCAAACGATCTGTCTCTAGTATAATGTGAGGCAGAGCAGACACATACAACTATCTCTGTCTCTAGTATAATGTGAGGCAGAGCAGACACATACAACTATCTCTGTCTCCAGTATAATGTGAGGCAGAGCAGACACATAAAACTATCTCTGTCTCTAGTATAATGTGAGGCAGAGCAGACACATAAAACTATCTCTGTCTCTAGTATAATGTGAGGCAGAGCAGACACATAAAACTATCTCTGTCTCTAGTATAATGTGAGGCAGAGCAGACACATAAAATTATCTCTCTCTCTCCAGTATAATGCGAGGCAGAGCAGACACATAAAACTATGTCTCTAGTAATGTGTGGCAGAGCAGACACATACAACTATCTCTGTCTCTAGTATAATGTGAGGCAGAGCAGACACATAAAACTATCTCTCTCTCTCCAGTATAATGTGAGGCAGAGCAGACACATCGTGATTCGTGAGCCATGCAGCATTTTAGGAAGGCAGCGTAATGTGGAAGAAATCACAAGTATACAGTACAAGTACAGTAACGATACGGCAGAATAACTAAACTGTCAAGTCTGTGACAACTTCAAACTTTAGGAGAAGTCCCTTTGGCACGAGGGGGAAAAACGGCAGCAGATCGACAGCCTCCTCCATATCCCAGATATTATACTCTGTCTATACTGTACTTGGCACCAATCCTTTCTGCTGTTTCTTCAACTTACTGTATATATATAGGCATGGCAGTTACGTTGGAGAACGACGTATCCATGAGTAACTGTCTATTTGTGTATTATGTATTATTATTATTATATATGTACAGTTTTGTGAGTGTCTTGTAAGCCTCATGTGCGGGCTGGGCATCTTATGATGTAGGACACTTTAATACAAACTCTATCTATCTATCTATCTATCTATCTATCTATCTATCTATCTATCTATCTATCTATCTATCTATCTATCTATCTATCTATCTATCTATCTATCTATCTATCTATCTATCCATCTATCCATCTATCTATAGTTTATTTACACCGTGCATTGAATGAAGAGTCCGTGAAATAATATTTGTTTTGGTGCGAGTGAAAGAAAAGGCACAAAGTACAATAAATAAAGGAGTGGAAAAGTGCACTCCTTGCTACCTGTCGTGACCGCCTAGGGCTGAGTCTGATGAAGATGATTTTGGGGGCGTATAGCCGGTCTGGAGTTTACGGAGATGTACGGAGACAGAATTATAATTATAATGTGTAAATATTGCATTGCGGTCGTCCAGTGTGTGCCAACCATAGAGTTATATATGAATAGAGAAGACATCCGAGTTCTCCTTCCATCCACTTGCATTAAGTTGCTCAAAAGCGCATGAGGCGATTTCACTCCTCCTTCCTGGTATAGGAACAGAGTGCATTCTGGGATGGATTTGCCTCAAACACATGAACGCGCTGCCGTTGACTATCATTGTGCCGTTTGTGCTGCGTTCACGTATGAAACATTCGTTCACGTGTCATGGCCTCAATCACATGAACGTTGCGCAATGATAGTCTAACGGAGCAGCGCTGGCTCGAGGCTGCAATGACAAATTCGGCCACTATGTCCATTTGGCCTCAGGGTTTCCTCTAAGGTGCCAACCTGTTGCTCTGTCAGATACCTGTCCACGATCATAATATTAGCCCCGTAGTGAAGATGGGCAAGGGTGGGGGGGGCGGGGGAATGAAGGTTATCACTTTACTGTATTAACCCATTCTGACCTGAGATCAGATTCATACGAGGTTTCCACGGGACACACACTGGTCTGATTAACCCATTCTGACCTGAGATCAGATTCTAAAAATGTCAGTCGTTCTTCGAATTTTTCAAAAATAGCAGACCTACAAGCTGGTATCGCGCCACTCGGTGGCGCGATATGAGCTTGTAGATCTGCTATTTTTCAATAGCTAAAGCATAACATGATGCCAACACCAAAATGGGTGCCCGGTCAGAATGGGTTAAATGTCAAGGTCATTATTTTGACCACCAAAATCTCCTCATTTCATATATATTTTTTGGTGAACTTTCCCCGTAGAATAATATAACGATGCTGAGGTTCATGAAGTTATTTTCAATCTGTCGTAAAATGGAAACTGTTTCCTCCTGACACATACTGTATCTTACAAGGGAGAGTTTTACATAGTTATACCGTAATATGACATGAAAGGATCTATAAAGTAACAATGTAGTTCAGGTTAATATGACATAAATGTTAGGATCTATAAATGCCCCCTTTCATGACGACGCCAGGCCCAGGAAATGAATCCCAATGCATTTTTTTCCTCATAGACATTTCAAAAAGTATTTATTTACAGACCTTTTAAGCGTCGTACGAAGCCAACTCGAGTCGTGACAAATCATGACAAGTTAACAAACACAATATTTTGGACCAAACAAATAATTACAAAGAAGAAAAAAGAACAAAGAAAGTGTTCTAACCTGCTTTTTTTGTTTACTCTCATGATTTGTCACGACAAGAGTTAAGCGTATAAACGTCTTTAAATAAATACTTTTTGTAAAGTCTACGAGGAAAATGAACGGGGAATTATTTTCCGGGTCTCTCTTGAGACTGCGACGCTCTATATAAAGTAACTAATGTAATTCATGGGGTGCCTTGGATTAACCCATTTTGGGGCGAGAACCCCTTTAGGTGTTATAGCATTACGTTATGCTTTAGCTATGGAAAAATAGCAAGATCTACAAGCTCATAGCGCGCCACCGAGTGGCGCGCTATGAGCTTGTAGGTCTGCTATTTTTGAAAAATCGAAGAACGACTGACATAGAAACATAGCTTTTTCAGAAAACTGTCAGGATGTAGAAGAACATTTTTTAGAATCTGATCTCAGGTCAGAATGGGTTAAAAAGTGTTCAGGGGTGACCCGACCCGGGACAAACATGTCTGAGGAACAACTGATCGGTACTGAAATCAAAGTGACTTCTCACCGTGGACTCTCAGCGTGTCTCATTCCGTCTCTGTGTATAAACAGGTCCAGGTTGTGGTCGACTGTAACATCCTGTACATCCATAACTCTGTGTATAAACAGGTCCAGGTTGTGGTCGACTGTACAGACTGTACATCCATAATAACTCTTTCACCTTCGCCGTTCGTCCCTCAGCGCCACATGGCTTCCTTCCCCTCAGAGACGCTAATGGTTGAACGCCTCATTGCATCCCAGGAATGAATGAATGAATGAATGAATGAATGAACGTGTCACTTCTTCAAGTCACAATCCTGCAGACCAAGCATAAACTATATAGGCTTTAACCCATTCTGACCTGAGATCAGATTCATATTAGGTTTCCACTGGACACACACTGGTCTGATTAACCCATTCTGACCTGAGATCAAATTCTAAAAATGTCAGTCGTTCTTCAATTTTTCAAAAAATAGCAGACCTACAAGCTCGTAACGCGCCACTCGGTGGCGCGCTATGAGCTTGTAGATCTGCTATTTTTCAATAGCTAAAGCATAACATGATGCTAACACCGAAATGGGTTCCCGTTCAGAATGGGTTAACCCATTCTGGGCGGGAATACCCTAGAGGCAGCGGTGGTGGCCGAACGGTTTACGGAGCGGCCTTGATATCGGAAGGTCGCTATAGTTCGTATCCCCGGACCGGCACGTTAAAATTACCACCGCTGAAGAAGTGCCCTTTATGGACAAGGCATTGAACCTCTATACCATGAAATGTTCTATGAGCAGGGCCTGGCTGGCTGTAAACAAGTTCTTGAGCTTAGTCCAGTTACCCTGGGTAAACATAGTACCTTTCCTTTCCTTAGTCCAGTTACCCTGGGTAAACATGGTACCTATCCTTTCCTTAGTCCAGTTACCCTGCAGGGTAAACATAGTACCTTTCCTTTCCTTAGTCCAGTTACCCTGCAGGGTAAACATAGTACCTTTCCTTTCCTTAGTCCAGTTACCCTGGGTAAACATAGTACCTTTCCTTTCCTTTCTTCCTTCTTCCTTCTGTGGTGTACTATGAATCATAGACAGTAGCATAGTTCATAACTAAACCTTCCGGTGACCATTTGGTGGCAGAGAGAGATATAGAGACTACTTTGTGGTTGTTTCACATTTTACTTTCGTAAAGAAGGACCCTTAAACACTCTTCTGTCAAATATAGAACAATGAGAAACGCTACGAAACTATTACAAGGGAGTACTTTTTGTATAACTGATCTAAAATGTATACTACTACAGAACTATATAATCTAGGATTATATAGTTTATGTATACTGGGTTAAACGGTTTTAATTCATTTCTTAATAATATAGTCTGTTCAGTTTAATTTATTTAAGTTATAAATTGCATCTTTAACCCCATCATGTCATGCTTTAGCTATTTAAAAATAGCAGATCTACAAGCTCGTAGCGCGCCACCGAGTGGCGCGCTACGAGCTTGTAGGTCTGCTATTTTTGAAAAATCGAAGAACGACTGACATTTTCTTAATCTGATCTCAGGACAGACTGGGTTAATCAGACCAGTGTGTGTCCAGTGGAAACCTCGTATGAATCTGATCTCAGATCAGAATGGGTTTATTAATTGCATCTTTAATTCCTCATTATCTGTTGTTTTATTTCGGCGGTGCCTCGCGGCGGCGTGGCTCATTAAGGACCACCAGAGACGGGACGGTGCGCCTCTCCGTCACGGTCACGTTCACGGTCACACGAACCAAGCGCTCCCTAACGTAACGTAACGTGTCGGTATAGTTTCACTTTCACGTTGATTATCACATTATTATTGGCTCCATGCCAAAGCTTCTGATCACAGATCACATCAGAGAGAGAGAGAGAGAGGGGGGGGGGGGGGGGGGCGAGAGAGAGAGAGAGAGAGAGAGAGAGAGAGAGAGAGAGGGGGGAGGGGGGGCGAGAGAGAGAGAGAGATTTATGCACTGGTTGATATTTATAGTCATCATAAGCATCCATTAGCTTCAGGCATGCTGTTTCACTGCAGAAGATTTATTTAACCCATTCAGGGCTGATGTCGAAAATTTTGAGAATCAATCATGACAATTATTTTCTGAAAGATTTGAGGCTACATTTTAACGATTATTCTTTCAAAAATAGCAGACCTACAAGCTCGTAGCGCGCCACTCGGTGGCGCGCTACGAGCTTGTAGATCTGCTATTTTTCAGTAGCTAAATTATAACAATATATGTAACCACCAAAAGGGGTTACCGCTCAAAATGGGTTAGTGTGTGTGTGTGGGTGCGTGCGCCTGCCACGCATACTTTAACACACTCACACACACGATAGAGAGCCATGCAGCATTATTATTTCAGGGGTCGTCGTGGGGTCACAGTTCAGCGTGTTAATCAATAGGTTATGGATCATCTTCACCCTGATCATAGATCTATATATAATATATCTGGGGTCGGGAGTGAAAGTGGATAAACGTCAGGCAGTAGATCTATTGATCTGATCATAAATCTATAGTGTTGGAGTATAGTGTTAGCGGATAAACGTCAGGCAGAGATCCATATACAGTACAGTACAGTACAGTACGGTACGGTACGGTACGGTACGGTACGGTACGGTGCGGTGCGGTGCGGTGCGGTGCGGTGCGGTGCGGTACAGTACTACTGTACTACGGTCCAGCTCAGTGTCTTTAACCTATTTTGGGTGGGATCCCCTTTTTGGTGTTAGCATTATGATATGCTTTAGCTATTGAAAAATAGCAGATCTACAAGCTCACCGAGTGGCGCGCTATATGAGTCTGCTATTTTTTTTTTAATCGAAAAACGACTGACATATAGAAACATAGCTTTTTCAGAAAACTGTCAGGATGTAGAAGTTATTTTTAGAATCTGATCTCAGGTCAGAATGGAAAACTGTCATGATGTATAGAAGACATTTATAGAATCTGATCTCAGGTCAGAATGGAAAACTGTCATGATGTAGAAGAACATTTATAGAATCTGATCTCAGGTCAGAATGGAAAACTGTCAGGATGTAGAAGACATTTATAGAATCTGATCTCAGGTCAGAATGGGTTAAAGCTTCCATCCATACGTTGTATGCTCTGCCTCCACAGAGAGAGGTGATCTCATTTGCAGCACCGCAGGTACTGAAAGGTCAGAGGTCAAGGTCGTCTTTTTTGGGGGTGGTCTTTTTGTGTATAGTCCGTCCCATTGGACAATAAGATAAGCCATTATGTTCTCATTGCAATGTAAACATGTGACTAAATTTGACTGAGGGACTGCCATTGGATTATTTTTATTTTTTCGTTTTTTCATGTCATGTGAAAGCAGAGAATCATAGCTTCAAATTGACATATTTGGTTGTTCAGTTTGACCCACCGGTTTTGGGGATATGGCTTATAGAGTATAATGTCTTGCAGAGAAACAGCAAGTTGAGAAAACAGGCCTGAAAGGTTAACTTCTGTGGTCTCTAACATTTCACCTATAGCTACATGTTTATTTCATATTTACAATCGATTTCAGCTCTGACACTTATTTCAGAGATGCTTTTACTTCAGTAAAAGCATCAATGCTGCAGTTCAGAAATTCTCTGTTAAAGTAAAAGCCTGTCATTCAATGGTTTTGTAAACCATTCATTATCCCTATAGCTTATAACATTCTGTACCATACAGATTGCTGACTGCGGATGGAAATGTGCATCTTTGTTAAATCCGGTGTATTTTTACATTGCATTTATTTGTAATGTCCATTCATATAAAATGCTTCATATTCATATCCTTTGTCCCGTCAAAAAACACAAACAAATAAAAGTAAAATGGACCAGCGGATGGAAGAACAGATGGACGGATAACGACTCTATCTCTCAGCATTTAATCCATTTCGCGCAGGAACCCCTTTTGGTGTTAGCATTACGTTATGCTTAAGCTATTGAAAAATAGCAGATCTACAAGCTCGTAGCGCGCCACCGAGTGGCGCGCTACGAGCTTGTAGGTCTGCTATTTTTGAAAAATCGAAGAGCGACTGACATATAGAAACATAGCTTTTTCAGAAAACTGTCCGGATGTAGAAGAACATTTTTAGAATCTGATCTCAGGTCAGAATGGCTTAAGGGATTCTGTCCTGCACAGCAGTCAGTCCTATAGACACAGGGAAATAAAGAACAATCACTTCTCCTCCAGTTATTATTAGCTTCGCCGTAAAGCCAGAGTCTCTCCGTCTGCCCGCCGGCCTGTCGTAGATATATAGTCTCTCTCTCTGTGGTAAAGAGAGGCCTGTCATAGATAGTCTCTCTCTCTGTGGTAAAGAGAGGCCTGTGATAGATAGTCTCTCTCTCTGTGGTAACATGAGGCTATATAATGTGGAACCGTGTTGGAATTTATTCTCCTTTCTACACCGCAAATGTACTACCAGACCTCATTCAGACACACACACACACACACACACACACACACACACACACACACACACACACACACACACACACACACACACACACACACACACACTGCAATTGATCAGTAATATATAAGTTGAGGACAAAGCTTTACTTTGTATACCAGTAAGACGCGCAAACGCGGGAAGCGAACGCAGCTCGTACATATTTGGGTTTTGGACGTATAGCTGCTTTGGGGACTCCTTATATGGTTATGGCTGAGTCATGGTGACGTAGTCACTCAGCTCCATATATGGGCACAAAAGCGGGACAGACAGACAGACAGACACACAGACACACAGACATGATCTGCTAGGTCTCATAGTAAGTGCTCACTGCGTTCGCAAACACCTGCAAGGTATATATTATCTGTCGTGTGTATATATATATAATTAATGAACGTACCATGAACGGTTCTGGAGTTATACGTGGATTATAGATGTACACACAGAGAGAGAGAGATGTGGTGCATTCATATAGATAGATAAGGAAAATACTCTGAGACACACCTGGACCTGAGTCAATTATAAAGGCATCCTGTGAGAAACCCTGCCCTTTATCAACCATCGCGGAAAACCACCGACAGCGAGGTTCTGGACTGGGTAAAGAACTCTGCCCTGGCATTTTAACCTGTATAGACCAGGGTTAGGCACCTTCACTCAATGCGGCCCGCATGTTAATATCAGAATACTGATATAGTATTGATTTCAACTGTTACAATTCCAAACCCGCTTTAATTACTTCATGACTAGTATTAAATGACTAGTACTTAATGACTAGTATTAAATGACTAGTACTTAATGACTAGTATTAAATGACTAGTACTTAATGACTAGTATTAAATGACTAGTACTTAATGACTAGTATTAAATGACTAGTACTTAATGACTAGTATTAAATGACTAGTACTTAATGACTAGTATTAAATGACTAGTACTTAATGACTAGTATTAAATGACTAGTACTTAATGACTAGTATTAAATGACTAGTACTTAATGACTAGTATTAAATGACTAGTACTTAATGACTAGTATTAAATGACTAGTACTTAATGACTAGTATTAAATGACTAGTACTTAATGACTAGTATTAAATGACTAGTACTTAATGACTAGTATTAAATGACTAGTACTTCATGACTAGTATTACAATATGTCCAATGTAGTTATGTTAACAGTTCATAAAGTTAACATAAGCATACCTAAATGCATTTGAAATTCAATAAAAAAGGTTACTTTTCAGGATTCCAATTCAGAAATAGCAAAACAAATATATAGTTTTCAATTCAAATATAACAAAAATAGCTGATCTACAAGCTCAAAACGTGTCGCAGCGCGACGCGTTTTGAGCTTGTAGATCGGCTATTTTTGCTACCACAAGGACGTGGGTCTGGTCCGGCCCATCTCGGGCCTGGAGTGAGAGGGAGAGCGTTGACGTGGGAGAGGCAATGATGGGAGTTGTGCTGCACGCCGTCCGTCTGATCTGACGCACGGAAAAAAAGCACTCTGACGGATGTGAGGACCGAGGAGGGTTTCTGGGGTGGAAAGGCTTTTAGGGATGGTGAACCCTACGTCACGCACACGCATGCACATGCACACGCATGCGCACACGCACATGCACGCATGCACGCACGCCGGCACTGCAGTCTCTGCCTTGGCCTCGGTTTCTTTCGTTTGGCCTGTACGTACATTGTCTGGCATCAAAGTAATTATTGTCTCGCCGGGGAGATTTATGCTTTTAACCTTGCTGTGTGTGTGTGTGTCTCTCTCTCTCCGTGCGTGCGTGCTTGTGTGTGTGCGTATGTGCGTGCGTGCGTGCGTGCGTGTGCATGCGTACGTGCGTATGCACCATATTTCTTCCTCATATTTCTGCACGCTGACCAGTCCCAATAAGGACCTCAACTCTGCATTTTACCATTGGGTTTTAGAGTATGGTTTCGGACCATGGTTTAGGTATGCGGTCTAGTCTAACTTGGACTCAGGGGGGTGGACGCCTCTGCCTTGCATAGTCCCCAGTGAATAGGCAGGTTGCCCTTCACTGGTGGTAACCCTATTTTGGAATTATTTTTAAATATATGAAGGTATTATTATGGGCTGGGACTTTTACAAAAAAGCCCCCCTTTTAAATATATACACACATGTATACATACATTACATACATACATACATTTTAGAAGTTGAAGCAGTTTTTAAGGACCCACTTTTAGGCCAGTGCAACAGAGCAAGCTTTTGCCTTTTTTTTAAACCCCACCCATTTTACATACATACATACAGACATACGGCCACCGTCAATTAAAAACACACTGCAAGGGGTAACGACAAGAATAGAATCATAAGAAGCAAATGTATATGCATGCAGGGGGCGGGTCTACCGGTCTATACTGTCAGTACAGTATATAGGCTATATACAGTATACAATGAGCTGGATGAAAGAGGCATTATCACTGAGGGGGAAAAGAATTGCCTTGATATCAAAAGTATGTTTTCAGAAGTGATTTCAAAAGAGTATTACTTTGCTGTACAGCCTTGAGATGTTGAAAGGACTCTGAGTCTCATGTCTTATATAAGGCGTTCTTGAAACCGGGCACGAATTATATGACTTCTAATAGGAGTCTTAACCCATTCTGACCTGGCACCCATTTTGGTGCTAGCATCATGTTATGCTTTACCTATTGAAAAATAGCAGATCTACAAGCTCATATCGCGCCACCGAGTGGCGCGATACGAGCTTGTAGGTCTGCTATTTTTGAAAAATTAACGACTGACATTTTTAGAATCTGATCTCAGGTCAGAATGGGTTCATCAGACCAGTGTGTGTCCAGTGGAAACCTTGTATGAATCTGATCTCAGGTCAGAATGGGTTAATAAAATATGGAAGAATTGTAGGCCTACTAATATGTTGTAATTTATATTTGAATAGTTTTTCTTGTTGGTTTGACATGGTCTCCCTGTGGGGAAATTAGTTTGTAATGATAGAACGAGTAGCATTTATGACCATCTATCTATTTATGGCGATCTACAAGCTCACGACGTGTCGCGCTGCGACCCGTCGTGATCTCGTAGATCGGCTATTTTCAGCAAGTGTAAAGTCTGCCATTACGACGGCATCAAGGCCCGCGCCAAAACACATTTTAGTCGACTAAATCAACTGTAGATTTAGTCGACTAAAACCTTATGATATTTAGTCAACTTTAAAAAACTAGACTAACACTATAAAACATTCCAGGTTCAAAAGACTATGACTAAAACTAAAATAGACCGGATGGTCTACTCTACAGGGACCGGATGATCCCTGTGGGCTCCTCCCCCAGAGTCAGTGTCAAAGTGTCCTTGAGCAAGACTCTGAACCACCTAATTGCTCCTGATGTGCTGGTTTGGTGCCTTGCATGGTTTCCCTCTGGCATCGGTATGTGTGAATGTAATGATTCACAATCTCTGTAAGGCACCTTGGATAAAGGCGCTATCTAAATAAATGCACCATTTTACTATATGGCTCTGGGGAAACCATAACCATTTCTTTTTTGTGGCTTTCGCCTTTTATTTAATATATTTTATGGAGGGACAGACAGTAGGCTGACAGGACATGGGGAGAGAGAGATGGTGGGGGGGGGGGGAAGACATGCAGTAAAGGCCGTCGGGATCGGGAGTCGAACCCGCGTCACACTGACTGCCAGACTGGATTACTATAGCCAATAAGGTGCCTGGACCGCTGAGCCACGGCCCAGGCCTTGATACATACAAGCTTTCTGCCCGACAACGATATGAAGGAGAACAGAACCACGTAGTGAAATCACCGACAACGATATGAAGGAGAACAGAACCACGTAGTGAAATCTCAGCCTGCATGTCATGATTTCATCAAACATGAAACGGCGTAATGGGCGTGCACGGGTAGAGAGACGCTCTCATGTCTCTCTCTCTCTCTCTCTCTCTCTCTCACTCTCACACACACACACACACACACACCCAGCCCCTCACACATGGGGCTGCCACGGTCCGTTGCCTTTCCGATAAAGCCCTGTGTGTGTGTGTGTGTGTGTGTGTGTGTGTGTGTGTGTGTGTGTGTACGGTATACGTCTCATCCTGTATACTGCAATTACTTTTCAAATCCATGTACAATTGCCTGTCAAGCCCGCGGCGCTGTGCAGCGCGGTGACACGAAGGACTCGCTAAGTGGCCGCAGGGGCGGAGAGAAGAAGACCTGTCTGTCTGTCTGTCTGTCTGTCTGTCTGTCTGTCTGTCTGTCTGTCTGTCTGTCTGTCTGTCTGTCTGCCTGCCTGTCTGTCTGTCTGCCTGCCTGCATGCCTGTCTGCCTGCCTGCCTGCTTGCTGACGGATGCAAACACAGCCGACAGCGGGGAGGAATAATCACGCTTTGCGGAAACATTGTTAGGAAGGGACAGTCGTGGACAAAAGATCCAACACAAGTCATTTTACACTTGGTTGCGTGTTGAAAAAATAGCTGATCTACTGTACACGCTCGTACTGTAGAATGTAGATCGGCTATTTTCAGCAAGTGTATACAATCAGCCATTTTGACGACATCAACAGCAAGGACCGCCAAAATACATTTCAGTCGACTGTGTCAACTGCAGATTTAGCCGACTAAAATCTTATATTTAGTCGACTAAAACTAGACTAACTAGTAACACATTTCAGATGACTAAAATGTGACTAAAACTGAAATCAAACCTTGCTGCCAAAAACAACACTGCCTTGTACAGTAAGATACTGACAGCAGGGAAATGCTCCATCCGTTCTGACACCACACCGCCTCATACAAGTGTGAAGAAATGTAATGTCCTTCCTGCCCTGGTGTGAGTATTATAACCCATTCTGACCGGGCACCCATTTTGGTGTTGGCATCATGTTATGCTTTAGCTATTGAAAAATAGCAGATCTACAAGCTCATATCGCGCCACCGAGTGGCGCGATACGAGCTTGTAGGTCTGCTATTTTTGAAAAAATCGAAGAACGACTGACATTTTTAGAATCTGATCTCAGGTCAGAATGGGTTCATCAGACCAGTGTGTGTCCAGTGGAAACCTCGTATGAATCTGATCTCAGGTCAGAATGGGATAAAGAACACATAGTGGGCGATAACAAGGGAATATATCGGTTAAAATCAGTGTTGTTTTTGGCAGCGTTGTAGAGCTTATAGATCGGCTATTTTCAGCCTGCAACCAAGTGTAAAATGACTTATACTGTATCTGTTGTCCACTAACAGTCCCTTCCTAACATTTTAGTCTAGTTTTTATTTGTTGACGAAATTGTCAGTGTATTTAGTCTTATAGTTTTAGTCACCATAGCATAGTTTTAATTTAGTTTCCATTTAGTTTTCTTCAGTGGAAAAGGTAGTCGACGAACATTATTCGTCTTAGTTTTAGTCGACGAAAACAACACTGGTTAAAATATGGGTGAATATTATGTATAGTGTATGGAAAATACAGTTTGGTTCTGTGTAGTTAAAACCATACATTCATGTTCTGTTGTGACGGTTCCCTGGGCAGTAGCCTATTATATTATATTATATCTGTGCATATCTCGGTTGTCTGGTTATCGTTTTTTATATTGTGCTTTGCCCTATTTATAGTGATTTATATTCTCTTGTGTCCAATAGGATTGGATGAGCAGAGCCCAGAGTAATATAGTAAAAGAGAGTGGCGACACTGTAGCGTTGACTACCATTGTAACAATGGAATGAGGAAGTGCTCATTCTATCTCAATGGGATAGTTCCAGCCACAGGAGCAATGTGTGGAACTATAGCTCATACCGTAGCACCCCGCTTTGTCTCAATGGGATAGTTCCAATGTGTGGAACTATAGCCCACAGGCACCCCTGCTTTGTCTCAATGGGATAGTTCCAATGTGTGGAACTATAGCCCACCATAGCACCCCGCTTTGTCTCAATGGGATAGTTCCAATGTGTGGAACTATAGCCCATAGCACCCCGCTTTGTCTCAATGGGATAGTTCCAATGTGTGGAACTATAGCCCACCATAGCACCCCGCTTTGTCTCAATGGGATAGTTCCAATGTGTGGAACTATAGCCCATATCACCCTGCTTTGTCTCAATGGGATAGTTCCAATATGTGGAACTATAGCCCATAGCACCCCGCTTTGTCTCAATGGGATAGTTCCAATGTGTGGAACTATAGCCCATAGCACCCTGCTTTGTCTCAATGGGATAGTTCCAATGTGTGGAACTATAGCCCATAGCACCCCGCTTTGTCTCAATGGGATAGTTCCAATGTGAACTATAGCCCATAGCACCCTGCTTTGTCTCAATGGGATAGTTCCAATGTGAACTATAGCCCATAGCACCCCGCTTTGTCTCAATGGGATAGTTCCAATGTGTGGAACTATAGCCCATAGGCACCTGCTTTGTCTCAATGGGATAGTTCCAATGTGTGGAACTATAGCCCATAGCACCCCGCTTTGTCTCAATGGGATAGTTCCAATGTGTGGAACTATAGCCCATAGGCACCCCGCTTTGTCTCAATGGGATAGTTCCAATGTGTGGAACTATAGCCCATAGCACCCCGCTTTGTCTCAATGGGATAGTTCCAATGTGTGGAACTATAGCCCATAGCACCCCGCTTTGTCTCAATGGGATAGTTCCAATGTGTGGAACTATAGCCCATAGCACCCCGCTTTGTCTCAATGGGATAGTTCCAATGTGTGGAACTATAGCCCATAGCACCCCACTTTGTCTCAATGGGATAGTTCCAATGTGTGGAACTATAGCCCACCATAGCACCCCGCTTTGTCTCAATGGGATAGTTCCAATGTGTGGAACTATAGCCCATAGCACCCCGCTTTGTCTCAATGGGATAGTTCCAATGTGTGGAACTATAGCCCACCATAGCACCCCGCTTTGTCTCAATGGGATAGTTCCAATGTGTGGAACTATAGCCCATATCACCCTGCTTTGTCTCAATGGGATAGTTCCAATATGTGGAACTATAGCCCATAGCACCCCGCTTTGTCTCAATGGGATAGTTCCAATGTGTGGAACTATAGCCCATAGCACCCTGCTTTGTCTCAATGGGATAGTTCCAATGTGTGGAACTATAGCCCATAGCACCCCGCTTTGTCTCAATGGGATAGTTCCAATGTGAACTATAGCCCATAGCACCCTGCTTTGTCTCAATGGGATAGTTCCAATGTGAACTATAGCCCATAGCACCCCGCTTTGTCTCAATGGGATAGTTCCAATGTGTGGAACTATAGCCCATAGGCACCTGCTTTGTCTCAATGGGATAGTTCCAATGTGTGGAACTATAGCCCATAGCACCCCGCTTTGTCTCAATGGGATAGTTCCAATGTGTGGAACTATAGCCCATAGGCACCCCGCTTTGTCTCAATGGGATAGTTCCAATGTGTGGAACTATAGCCCATAGCACCCCGCTTTGTCTCAATGGGATAGTTCCAATGTGTGGAACTATAGCCCATAGCACCCCGCTTTGTCTCAATGGGATAGTTCCAATGTGTGGAACTATAGCCCATAGCACCCCGCTTTGTCTCAATGGGATAGTTCCAATGTGTGGAACTATAGCCCATAGCACCCCACTTTGTCTCAATGGGATAGTTCCAATGTGTGGAACTATAGCCCACCATAGCACCCCGCTTTGTCTCAATGGGATAGTTCCAATGTGTGGAACTATAGCCCATAGCACCCCGCTTTGTCTCAATGGGATAGTTCCAATGTGTGGAACTATAGCCCACCATAGCACCCCGCTTTGTCTCAATGGGATAGTTCCAATGTGTGGAACTATAGCCCATATCACCCTGCTTTGTCTCAATGGGATAGTTCCAATATGTGGAACTATAGCCCATAGCACCCCGCTTTGTCTCAATGGGATAGTTCCAATGTGTGGAACTATAGCCCATAGCACCCTGCTTTGTCTCAATGGGATAGTTCCAATGTGTGGAACTATAGCCCATAGCACCCCGCTTTGTCTCAATGGGATAGTTCCAATGTGAACTATAGCCCATAGCACCCTGCTTTGTCTCAATGGGATAGTTCCAATGTGAACTATAGCCCATAGCACCCCGCTTTGTCTCAATGGGATAGTTCCAATGTGTGGAACTATAGCCCATAGGAACCCTGCTTTGCGGCGAGATCAAAGTTTTACTAGATTCAGCCTAAGTGGCTGGATCGCACCTGGGCCCGGGTGTCGACGCCCTATAAATGACACCTGGGCCCGGGTGTCGACGCCCTATAAATGACACCTGGGCCCGGGTGTCGACGCCCTATAAATGCCTGCCTCCCCATAAATGCCTGCCTCCCCATGCAGTCCTTTCCCCAGTTCTGTTCTTTTAAGTTGTCTTTTTGCACCTCTCCAGCTATGCACCCTTTTCAACACTTTTGTTAATACATGCAACACACACGCACACGCACACACCACTACTGACAGCTGTACTGACAGCTCCACACCTCATTTGCTTATTTATGATTTATTCCTTGAATTTACAATTCTTGATTCATTAACCCATTCTGACCTGGCACCCATTTTGGTGTTAGCATCATGTTATGCTTTAGCTATTGAAAAATAGCAGATCTACAAGCTCATAGCGCGCCACCGAGTGGCGCGCTACGAGCTTGTAGGTCTGCTATTTTTGAAAAATCGAAGAACGACTGACATTTTTAGAATCTGATCTCAGGTCAGAATGGGTTAATCAGACCAGTGTGTGTCCAGTGGAAACCTGGTATGAATCTGATCTCAGGTCAGAATGCGTTCTTTGTTGTGTTCTTGGCAACCCTAGGCCAGGTTCATATATATATATATATATATATATATATATAAATATAAATAAAATTCATTCATAACACTATACGGTTTGCTTATAGGGGGAGCTGTGGGGGGGGGGGGGGGGAAATACATAGCAATAGTTCGTGAAAATGTGTGCAAATCTTTGAATAAATATATTCTTTCACAGCAAACCTTTTTCTAACTCAAAACTTTGCTTCTGGGGGGAGGTCCCTCATGGAACAATATATTTTCAGGTGGGGGTCCGTGGCCAAACACATATAATTCTGGGGGTACTTGACATGAAAACCGTCTGAGAACCTGCTGACATAGAAACATTTAGGATTTTCAGAAAACTGTCATGATTTAGATTAAGACATTTTGTCTGGTCTAAATTGGTTAAATGTTGTGTTATTCGTATAGTGCAAACATCATGACAGCTTCATTATAGTTTTGGGACATTCAGTTCACAAAATACACTCTTTGTTCCTGTTCCAGCTGCCTTAAACGGACAAACTGAACGACGTGCTCAAAGCAGTGGAAGACCTGCAGTGGAAGACCTGCAGTGGAAGACCTGCAGTGGAAGACCTGCAGTGGAAGACCTGCAGTGGAAGACGTGCAGTGGAAGACCTGCAGTGGTAGACCTGCAGTGGAAGACCTGCAGTGGTAGACCTGCAGTGGAAGACCTGCAGTGGTAGACCTGCAGTGGAAGACCTGCAGTGGTAGACCTGCAGTGGTAGACCTGCAGTGGAAGACCTGCAGTGGTAGACCTGCAGTGGAAGACCTGCAGTGGAAGACCTGCAGTGGAAGACCTGCAGTGGAAGACCTGCAGTGGTAGACCTGCAGTGGAAGACCTGCAGTGGTAGACCTGCAGTGGAAGACCTGCAGTGGAAGACCTGCAGTGGAAGACCTGCAGTGGTAGATATGTCTTCTACATCGATTTTTCAAAACCTACTAGCTCAAAACCTACTAGCTCGTAGCGCGCCACTCGGTGCCGCGCTATGAGCTTGTAGGTCTGCTATTTTTCAATAGCTATAAAGCATACCATAATGCCAACACCAAAAGGGGTTCCCGCCCCAAAATGGGTTAATGCTTTTAGATCGCAGCTAAATCATCTTCCAGTTTTGCTGCTTTGCATCTATTGACATGTTTTAAGTGTGTGTCTGCACCGTAATTTGCATTTCCATTGTTTTATTTGTGCTTTTCTTTTCCCTGAATGAGGGTTTTTCCATTAAGGAGATTCCTTTGTATTTTATGTATTCCCTATTCGTTGGATTCAAATTTAATGTTATGATGCGTTTCATTTAGCTTGATGTTTTGTGTGTAACACGTTGAATCGTGCTATATATATACGAATACGGTCGCCTGGCCTTGGCTTTAGGCCACTGATCCTAAAAACAGTTTAGTCCCAATACTCGATTCTGATTGGGTGGTTGCCGTGGCAAATCTCACGATAATCCACACCTTCAATCACTTTATATCATTCCCAGCTGCGTTACCGCAGCTCTGTGTAGCTGAACTGGGGAAGGGGAGCGCTTGATTTGCCTTACAAGAACTGGCCGTGCGGGCGTCTATATTAAGCACCGCTTAGACTGTGAATGTGTGGCTCCAGGCGACCCCGTAAAAACATCAAGCGCCTCCTATATTCCCCCGTCTGAGTAAAAACAAGGAAGTGTGGCTCTCTCTCTGGTGGGCGCAAAGTAGATATAATATTGTGAATTTTGTGTGTTTTGAGGTTAATATTATAGCTATATGTTTGTAACGTGTGTCTATAGGTGAAACTCTAAACCCTTAAGGCTCATACATAGTCTGGATTTTCGGTGGTGAGGTGACCACCGAACTACAACATGACGTCACTGAGCCGCGGTGAAGAGCAAACCACCGCCACCGCTCCAGCCCTTCTCTCTGTTTTTACTCACCACCGCTCAACGTTATTTCAGCTCCGGTGGTCACCTCACCACCCAAAATCCAGACTATGAATAGGCCTTTAGATCTCCATATTCCATATTATGTTGATCTGCAGTCTGCTGTCTCCTTGCAGACGGATGCGTGCACGCGACCTCGCCCTTTTAGGGGTACGGTGGGTCGCGTATCGGCCCCCAGGGCGTCTTACTGGTATACTGTAACTTAATTTAGTGACATCGAAAGAGTTGGCCAGCTTGGGCCCAAACGGATCTAGAAAGATGACGATTTACTGACGGGCTTCATCTTACGTCCATATCAGACCCGGCCGGAGAACACTTTGTCCATATTTCTTTACAGTCTCTATGGGGACAACACTCTCCCTCCACACGTCCCAAACTCTTATCTCGTCTAACTTGTTCTATAACGGACAACAAAACTCCCCCGTGGCTCAGTTATAGAAGTGAAGACTAACTCCCCGCTGTCACCTGAAGACTCACGCCTTCACACTTCAAACCGAGGGCCTTATATTATATATTATAGCTTAAAGGAAGTTAAAAGTCAAGTTAACACAAACACATGAAGCCTTCATGGGGACTTCTTTTTTTTGGTGTTTTTATCGCATTCATAATGCAATAATTTGATGAGTGGTCATATAGTTATAGTACATGATATATACAGAGGTTAGGGCGCCTACGGACGGCTGCAATTCGAAACTGGCCCCCGTAAAATCTGAATCCCCCCCCCCCTTTTCCCCTCACTGTATATGTATCCTTTTCCCTTTTCACCTCCTTTATGATGAATTCCTATTCTGGTCTTTGACTATATAGAAGTGTCTATTTGTACGTCTCTAAATGTTTTGATTAATTGAACATGGTGGACCCTCTTGTAAACAAGTGTAATGCTTAATTGGGTCGTCCACTCACAGTTAACAGTCTTTGTATTGAGTTTTTGCCGGTTAAGACTGATATGAGGTTATGGGACATGTGTGGCCGGTTAAGACCGATATGAGGTTAGCCAGGGGATTTACGTGGCTGGTTAAGACCGATGTTAGAGTTAGTAATAGTTGGACAATGCGATCAATGCCACCTTGGACGTCTCTGTGTGTTTCCGACTGGCTCCATTGCATGGCCTTAATGAGTCCATATGGGTTGATTTTCATTCGAAGCTATAGTGAACTCATGGACACACAGAACGATGTGATTGTGAGCATGTTGAGAAGGAGAGACCAGGCCAGGCTGTACGTTGTGGAGAGCATGTGAACACACACAGAGAGAGAGAGAGAGAGGGAGAGAGGGAGGGAGACAGTATAGGGAGAGAAGCTTCAAATTGGGGGCCTGGAGACTTCCTTAGAATAATGAACGTGACATTTCCCTGACATTTAGTTGGAGGTACGGTATATACAGTACAGTGGAGGTGCCTGGAGAGATAAGAGAGAGAGAGAGAGAGAGAGACCCCCTGTTCAAATCCTGTCTGCTAACCCATTTACAGTAATCCCTTATAACAGTTTCGTGGAAAACGTACACAGTGTGTTTCTATAGGTTCTCAAACATTTTATGTGTATTATTATGTACGGAATTTGCAATTCTGTGGTTTTTGTCTGTATTTCTATGAGACGGGGTTAAGGCACTATAATAGCATTTATAGTTATCCACTTCAACCCCGTATACCATACGGTACCGTACCGTACCGTACCGTATACCGTACCACTGTTGATTGGTGCTATAGCCACTCATACAGTATATAGACAGCTACAGTATATGTGTGTCCTAGCTATTATGTATGCGACGGTGTCCCTATATGTACGTACGTACGTGTCCGATTTCCGAGTACGGAAATAGCGTTTGTTGACCACCAAGTGTCACTGTTGTGCAGCCTAACACAGTGTCTACAGCATATAATGCCAAACTCAAGGCCTGGGGGTCAAATCAGGCCCGTGAATGAATTATCTTTGGCCCGCAGGGATGATATTGAATTAGTATTAGAACTGGCCCTCTGGTATACTGCACGGACCACCATAATACTACAAGTCCCACAATGCACTGCGAGTGCATCGGCACATATCGAGGGCCCGCAAGCGCAAGCACGCGTCTTCTCTTCAATATTGATCAGCAGTGAAAGTATATCACTTGTGGTCAACTTTCAGCTATACCCCTCTCCCCAAAAATGGCTAAATGAAGGTGGACTCTGAAAAACAGGGGTTTTCAAGTAAGTTGGTAGGCAGAGGGCAAACCTCTGTGTGTCTTCTGTGTGGAGACAGTGTGGTTGTAATGAAAGAATATTAGCTAAGAAGACTATATGATAAGAAATTAATGCAACTGATTTGATTCACGTTCTCATTTTACTATGATAGCAGTGCTTGGTGAGGATCATAGAACAGGTAACTGAGCTTAATAATAATGCATTGAGAACATGTGAGGGTACCTATACCCTATCGGGGACACGGGGAGAACATGTGAGGGTACCTACCCTATCGGGGACACGGGGAGAACATGTGAGGGTACCTATACCCTATCGGGGACACGGGGAGAACATGTGAGGGTACCTACCCTATCGGGGACACGGGGAGAACATGTGAGGGTACCTATACCCTATCGGGGACACGGGGAGAACATGTGAGGGTACCTATACCCTATAGGGGACACGGGGAGAACATGTGAGGGTACCTACCCTATCGGGGACACGGGGAGAACATGTGAGGGTACCTATACCCTATCGGGGACACGGGGAGAACATGTGAGGGTACCTATACCCTATAGGGGACACGGGGAGAACATGTGAGGGTACCTATACCCTATAGGGGACACGGGGAGAACATGTGAGGGTACCTATACCCTATAGGGGACACGGGGAGAACATGTGAGGGTACCTACCCTATAGGGGACACGGGGAGAACATGTGAGGGTACCTATACCCTATAGGGGACACGGGGAGAACATGTGAGGGTACCTACCCTATAGGGGACACGGGGAGAACATGTGAGGGTACCTATACCCTATAGGGGACACGGGGAGAACATGTGAGGGTACCTACCCTATAGGGGACACGGGGAGAACATGTGAGGGTACCTATACCCTATAGGGACACGGGGAGAACATGTGAGGGTACCTACCCTATAGGGGACACGGGGAGAACATGTGAGGGAATATGTGTAACCTCCACACTCAAATCAGCTGTTTCAAGGAGGACAACATGTGTGTGTGTGTGTGTGTGTGTGTGTGTGTGTGTGTGTGTGTGTATGTGTGGCTGCCCTGCGGTGTGTGCGTGCCTGGCCTGCCCTGCGGTGTGTGTTTGCGTGTGTGTGTGTGTGTGTCTGCCCTGCGGTGTGTGCGTGTGTGTGTGTGTGTGTGTGTGTGTGTGTGTGTGTGTGTGTGTGTGTGTGTGTGTGTGTGTTCCTGCCTGCCCCCTGGCGTGACGGTGACAGTGTGACACATTATGGGATGTGCAGAGGAAGGTGAGAGTGTGACGGTACTGAGAGAGGATCAGTTGCAGCGTGTCTGTGTCTGTAGAGGTGTCTGTAGAGGTGTCTGTAGAGGTGTCTGTAGAGGTGTCTGTAGAGAGGTGTCTGTAGAGGTGTCTGTAGAGGTGTCTGTAGAGGTGTCTGTAGAGGTGTCTGTAGAGAGGTGTCTGTAGAGAGGTGTCTGTAGAGGTGTCTGTAGAGGTGTCTGTAGAGAGGTGTCTGTAGAGGTGTCTGTAGAGGTGTCTGTAGAGAGGTGTCTGTAGAGGTGTCTGTAGAGGTGTCTGTAGAGGTGTCTGTAGAGGTGTCTGTGGTGTCTGTAGAGGTGTCCGTAGAGGTGTCTGTAGAGGTGTCTGTAGAGGTGTCCGTAGAGGTGTCTGTAGAGCCATGATGCCACAAACAACCCCTTCGGTTGTCATTGATTCACCCCCTGTTTTGAGTTGCTCAGAGGATTAGGTGATCCCTCTCTCTCCCACACAGTCATATAAGGACAACAAGAACTAAATGTCATTTTGGACTTATAGGATGCACGATATTATCGGTAGAGCATGATCGTAATCGACTATATATCCATATCATAAAAAAGGTCATTATTCAGGTTCGGTCACAACATAATCGTGATTATTTAACGGGGAGAAATTACTGTATAAAGGACCAAAGTTAAGTTCCCTAACTTTTTTTGTCAGGTAGGCGTGCGTGCGTGCGTGCGTGCGTGCGTGCGTGCGTGCGTGCGTGCGTGTGTGCGTGCGTGCGTGCGTGCGTGCGTGCGTGCGTGCGTGCGTGCGTGCGTGCGTGCGTGCGTGCGTGCGTGCGTGCCTGCCCATATCCAGATATATATTCAGTAGACGTCACATGATGATCTCCTTACCTGGCGCACGCACACACACGCACACACACACGCACACGCACACACCCGCACCACACACTGCTAATATCGTTTTACAGGGAACACACCACTGTGCGCTGAGTTAGCCTGGCGCCAAGGACCACTACCAGTTGGCCTGTAGTAAGTCTCATGGTCGGGGGGGGTAGGACCAAGTCTCATGGGATTTGGGATTTGTTTATAAACATTTTGGTATTTGTTTATAAACATTTGTGATTTGTAAGTCTCATGGGGGGGGGGTAGGACCACTACCAGTTGGCCTGTAGTAAGTCTCATGGTCGGGGGGGTAGGACCAAGTCTCATGGGATTTGGGATTTGTTTATAAACATTTTGGTATTTGTTTATAAACATTTGTGATTTGTAAGTCTCATGGGGGGGGTAGGACCACTACCAGTTGGCCTGTAGTAAGTCTCATGGTCGGGGGGGGTAGGACCAAGTCTCATGGGATTTGGGATTTGTTTATAAACATTTTGGTATTTGTTTATAAACATTTGTGATTTGTAAGTCTCATGGGGGGGGGGTAGGACCACTACCAGTTGGCCTGTAGTAAGTCTCATGGTCGGGGGGGTAGGACCAAGTCTCATGGGATTTGTAATTTGTTTATAAACATTTTGGTATTTGTTTATAAACATTTGTGATTTGTTTATAAACATTTGTGATTTGTTTATAAACATTTGGGATTTGTTTATAAACATTTTGGGATTTGTTTATAAACATTTGGGATTTGTTTACAAACATTTGGGATTTGTTTATAAACATTTGGGATTTGTAAGTCTCATGGGGGGGGTAGGACCACTACCAGTTGGCCTGTAGTAAGTCTCATGGGGGGGGGGGGGGTAGGACCACTACTACTACTACTAAGTGCACCAGATTGAAGCATTTTCATGGCAAATTTACAATTTTTGCCTAGGGCCTCAAAAGGCCTAGAACCGGCACTGCCTGGCGGCCATCATAAACATCACATTCCACTCTGCTCTGTAGCTGTACGTCTTCAAACAGGGAGCCTCACCACGGGGGGCAGATTGGAAAGGAGGGAGAACAGAAGCACATACACTTTAGACTCGGTAGTAGCCTCTATATATATATATATATACACACACACACACACACACGTTGCTGTCGGGAGGAAACCTTAGGTTTTTGGGCATAAATCAGTGCTATTGATCACCCTTCACGTCTGTGTGTTGTTTTGAAAATATTGAACCGATGGAAAGTAGTAAAAAGTGCTCTCGAAAAAACCTCTTAACTCCATTGGACCCTCTGAAATGTCCGCTAAAGCAGCTAACTCCACCACCTCCTCCTCCTCCTCCCCCTCTCGTGGAAGTAATTGACAATATATAAAGTTACAACACCAACTTTGATGAGGCGGCATTGCTTTGTTTTAAAAAATATATAAGGTTTTCTTTATTTCCTGAAAAATATATATTTTTCATCTCCTGAAAAATGAACATTGAACCGACAGCAGATATATATATATATATATATATATATATATATATATATATATATATATATATATATAAAATATACTATAATATAATATAGAGCTCAGCGGTCATTATCCAGAAATAACACACAGCTGAATTCTACAATTGACCAATCAGAATAAGAGAGCGATGCCTAATCATCCATCCATCCATCCATCCGTCCGCTCCGATTAGTCGTTATTTATTTATATCGGGACAAATCTGTGCGACTGTAAAGACGTGACGGAATCTTGTCAGAGCTCCCGTTGTGCTCCAGACTTAGCCTCATGGCTAATAAGCCAGACTCAAATCACACTGTCGTGAAGCCGGCGCCCGGCAGGCAAATTATTTTTTGCCAACGGCTGATTCGGTCTGGTTTATTAGCCACGCTATACTCCAGACCGTCTGACGATGACTGAAGCGTCTGGAAAATGAATTAGACTTCCAGTCGAGTAAGAGTCTTTATTCATAAAGAATGTTCTCCACAGCAGCAGTCATACACCAGACAGACAAACGCGTTTCGGCGCGCTGCAGGCCTTCGTCAGTGTCAAAAGAATAATCTTTTGGAATCTGCACCGAGCACACCCAGCCTGAAACCATATAAAACTGTCTGAGTAGAGCGGGCCTTTTCCCCTGAAGAAGACTGAAGCATCTGGACATTGTGGGAGGCTCGCCAGACCATAATACTGTCTGGGTGGTGCTTCAGCTTATGGCAAGGAAATATAATATAATGGTAACCCCCCCCCCCCCCCCCCTGCCTGGAATGGGAAATGGAAATGAAACATATTAGTGTCAGTGCTTTGAGAAGAAGACAGACTAAGACAGACTGTCAGTGGAAACGGCTCTTTGACAGGGATGTAAAAATCAATGTTTATTGTGTTGTATATAGTTTAGGATAATGTAGTGACAGCCTAGCCTCGCACTGCATGAAGCTCTGAGTGCTGCTCATATACTCTGCGGTCTCCTCATCTTCACCGTCCTCCTCATCGTCATACCCAGAGACAGAGTCCACAGTCTGTCTATCAAAGAGTTGTTGGAGAAACTTGTGGTTTTGTTGAGTATATAGTGTATGTCACCCCGGCCGTTTCACTCATATGGATGGATATGAAGAATCAACTGACTGAGAGAAAACGCTAACGTTACTGCTACTGAATTAGTTACATTTTCACTATAGAAACAGCCTGTATCATAATATGAGTGACTGACTGTCGCAAACGATACAGAGAGACACCTCCCCGACAATAACGCAGAGACAGCTTGTTTATGTTTGGACCACAACGCTTATAGTAGACGATATTATAGATCACCCCGTGTTATTCTCCCTAGAGAAATGACTTCCGCGAACCAGGGGGGGAACCGAAGGGACGAGCGACTTACGTCAGGACTTCGGTGCTCTATAGTGGCTACTATGCGTGCAGGGACCGTGCACGGGGTTGGTGTGATTCACCAACCTGACGACTATGAGCGTCGTAGAAAGTGACTCATGGTTTAGCCCATTCTGACCTGAGATCAGATTCATACGAGGTTTCCACTGGACACACACTGGTCTGATTAACCCATTCTGACCTGAGATCAGATTCTAAAAATGTCAGTCGTTCTTCGAATTTTTCAAAAATAGCAGACCTACAAGCTCGTATCGCGCCACTCGGTGGCGCGATATGAGCTTGTAGATCTGATATTTTTCAATAGCTAAAGCATAACATGATGCCAACACCAAAATGGGTGCCCGGTCAGAATGGGTTAGTCACACAGAGACTAAAGCACGTTTATAACCTATAACATTTATAACCCTCACAAACAGCAACAACAACACACCTGTACTGTATGTCGTTGCTGCCGCCGGTAAACCTTGTATGTCCCTGATAACTGTCCCTTTGTTCTTATTGTTTGGAGATGTCTTGTAAACCTTGTATGTCCCTGATAACTGTCCCTTTGTTCTCATTGTTTGGAGAGGTCTTGTAAACCTTGTATGTCCCTGATAACTGTCCCTTTGTTCTTATTGTTATTGTTTGTTATTGATACTGTCCCTTTTCCCATTTTTTTGAGTGGTGCAACCACTCTAAGGAACAGCAATGTCCGTGTACACCTATACCTATGTGGCCATGAGCACGAGTATATGACTATGAGTACCAGTAGGGGCGCTGTTTGCCAGAAACAGAGAGAGAGAGAGAGAGAGAGAGAGAGAGAGAGATAGTATTAGTGCTGCACTTTTGCCTGCTAATGAGAGAGAGAGAGGAGAGGGGGGGGGGAGAGAGAGGGGAGTTGCACCACTCAGTTCACACGGGTGTGATTTTTTAAAGATGGAGTGCCGTGATGTTTTTCCCCCGTCCCTAAAACATGATTATCAGGTATAATTATAATTATTATTACTAGACCGTACCGTACGCGGTCTACAGAGAGCCACTTATACTCGATATATAAAGTATATACTGTACTGTGGGTCAGAGGAAATGGAACATTGTAGGAGAATGAAGACGTGGAGCGCAAAGAAAGCAATTATCCCCTTTAGACCCTCCATTCTACAAATGTCTTCTAAATCCTGACGGTTTTCTGAAAAACCTCTTGTTTTCTATGTCAGTGGGTGTCAAACTATTTCATGTCAAGGACCCCTAGGATATGTAATTGGCCCCCAATCTGACAATATGTTGTCCCAAGGACCCCCACAAGAAGCAAAGGTTTATGTTAAAAACGTTCTGAAAGAATATTATATTCAAAGATTTGCACCACATTTAAAAAAAAAAATAGCAGACCTACAAGCTCATAGCGCGGCACTCGATGCCACGCTATGAGCTTGTAAATTAGATTTAGATTAGATTCAATTTATTGTCACTGCACATAGTTATACAAATACTTTGACAATGAAATGAATAGTGGCGTCCAACCCAGAGTGCAATACAGTAATGCAGTAATGGGAATAAATATACTTTTGTGGAATGTACAGTATGTACAGTAATATATAATAAATAGGAAATAAATAGCATATCGTAATGCTTTAAAACACCAAAAGGGGTTCCCGTCCTGCATGGGTTATTATTAACCCATTCTGACCTGAGATCAGATTCACACGAGGTTTCCACTGGACACACACTGGTCTGACTAACCCATTCTGACCTGAGATCAGATTCTAAAAAAAATCAGTCGTTCTTCGATTTTTCAAAAATAGCAGAGCTACAAGCTCGTAGCGCGCCACTCGGTGGCACGCTACGAGCTTGTAGATCTGCTATTTTTCAATAGCTAAAGCATAACGTGATGCTAACACCAAAATGGGTTCCCGTTCAGAATGGGTTAAGTGCTATGAAGTTACGTCCAGACCTCACGCTATAAGATAAGGTTGAAATGAGCTGACAGCATATTGGATTCTACTTCCAGCCAATTACGATCACACCTTTTTCTCCTTTTCCATTTCAGACCTCGTGTCAATTAACCCATTCTGAACGGGAACCCATTTTGGTTGTCAGCATCATGTTGTGCTTTAGCTATTGAAAAATAGCAGATCTACAAGCTCATAGCGCGCCACCGAGTGGCGCGCTACGAGCTTGTAGATCTGCTATTTTTGAAAAATCGAAGAACGACTGACATAGAAACTTAGCTTTTTCAGAAAACTGTCAGGATGTAGAAGACATTTGTAGAATCTGATCTCGGGTCAGAATGCATTCTGGGCGGGAACCCCTATCGGTGTTTTATTTAATTAAAGCATTATGTTATACTTTATCTATATTGAAAAATAGCAGATCTACAAGCTCATAGAGCTTGTATAGGTCTGCTTTTTTTATCGTGAAAATGTATAGTGCAAATCTTTGAATATGTATTCTTTCAAAAAACGTTTTTAACTAAAATCTTTGCTTCTGGGGATGGTGGTCCCTGGAACAACATATTGTCAGATGGCCAAATACAGATAATTCTGGGGGTCCTTGACATGAAACAGGTTGAACACCACTGACTGTTTTTCAGAAAACTGTCATGATTTAGAAGACTTTTTTTTTTAAATTTTGACGTCAGGCCTAAATGGGTTAATTCCACCCACTGCTGTTGTGTATACCCGATACCGGTCTATACTGGCCGGTATCCACCCCCCCCCCCCCCCCCCCGCCGGTGAGGAGCCCCCACCGAGAGGACATGTGGCGCCGATCCATTCTCCTCCTTTGGCAATTAGTACACTACCAATTAGTATACACTACCAATTAGTGCACTACCAATTAAAGTGATATGAAGTACTGCAACCATAGCAGGGATTCTCAAAGTGGCGATGACGTCATGATGAAGCATGAAGTTCCAGCCGACGGCGTGCCTCAGAATACTTTGATAATAGAAGAGAAACAGGTGCGCTCGCTTCCCATGGAAACTACTGCCCTTTGGTTGAAGGCAGTGGGTGCTCATGCTTTTGATTGGTTGAAGGCAGAGGCCGGTGCTCAGCTTTTGATTGGTTGAAGGCAGAGGGTGCTCAGCTTTTGATTGGTTGAGGCAGTGGGTGCTCAGCTTTTGATTGGTTGACCGCAGTGGGTGCTCATGCTTTTGATTGGTTGAAGGCAGAGGGTGCTCAGCTTTTGATTGGTTGAAGGCAGAGGGTAGTGCTCAGCTTTTGATTGGTTGAAGGCAGAGGGTAGTGCTCAGCTTTTGATTGGTTGAAGGCAGAGGGTAGTGCTCAGCTTTTGATTGGTTGAAGGCAGAGGGTAGTGCTCAGCTTTTGATTGGTTGAAGGCAGTGGGTGCTCAGCTTTTGATTGGTTGAAGGCAGTGGGTGCTCAGCTTTTGATTGGTTGAAGGCAGAGGGTGCTCAGCTTTTGATTGGTTGAAGGCAGTGGGTGCTCAGCTTTTGATTGGTTGACGGCAGAGGGTGCTCAGCTTTTGATTGGTTGAAGGCAGAGGGTGCTCAGCTTTTAATTGGTTGACGGCAGTGGGTGCTCAGCTTTTGATTGGTTGAAGGCAGTGGGTGCTCAGCTTTTGATTGGTTGAAGGCAGTGGGTGCTCAGCTTTTGATTGGTTGACGGCAGTGGGTGCTCAGCTTCATAAACCAACTAAATGGGAATGGGCGGCACTCCAAAATAAAAGGCTACACAATTAAGAAGTCAGAAATTAAGGGAGTGAAGAAGGCAAGGGGGTGAGGTGCATGGGGGTGAGGTGGGAGTGAGGTGAGGGTGAGGTGAGGGTGAGGTGGGAGTGAGGTGGGAGTGAGGTGGGAGTGAGGTGAGGGTGAGGTGGGAGTGAGGTGGGAGTCTGGAGACCGGGAAAGGTTTTTTCAAGTGAGTTTGCAGTTCAGACTGAATTGAATTGAAGGGGGAGTTTATCCCACAGCAGGGGAGAGGAGTCTAGACTGTGTATAGGATGCTTGCTTGTAGCGCTGCGTGTGTGTGTGTGTGTGTGTGTGTGTGTGTGTGTGTGTGTGTGTGTGTGTGTGTGTGTGTGTGTGCGTGTGTGTGTGTGTGCCTCAGGAGAAGCTTTGTTAGATGAGTTTTCATTTCATATTGTTCCTCGATGCCCAACACGCCTCAGCAACAACAACAACAACACAGCCCTAGATTTAGAGCTGAGCTGCAGAAATGCTAACTAGTTATACTGTATGTTATAACAGTATATAATATTTACTGTCGATTTGACACTTCTTAGGGGAAGTTCTCCATCAGCCTCTGGGCTTCTAAACTTCTCCTGGCTGCGTGGTTTATATATAGACGTATTGGATGCAGGCAGTGAGAGGGAGCGCAGGAGAGGAGGGGGGGGGGGGGGGGGGGGTGGAAACATGTGAGGATGTAGGGGGGGGGGGGGGGCAGGGGGCTTTTTTCGCTGTTGTCTTATACCCCGTATATCCTTAAACGTCTGTGGCTATTTGAGGGGCGCTATGTTTGTGTTGTCTGAAAAAAACGTCACATTTACGTCATATTATGTCTCTGGAAGGATCAGGTGTATAGCAGGGCTGTCATCGAATTTGCTCCCGAGATCCCAGATCCCAATAAGCTGTGAAACAAATGTGTGACGCAAAGCTTCTTGGATCTGGCAGCGTCAGGTTAGTCCCTGGCAACAATGCAACACTATCTCTCTCTCTCTCTCTGTTTCTGGCACACAACAGCGCCACCTTTGCCCCTACTGGTACTCTAAACATCGGGACATATAGTCACATATGTATAAGGACACATAGGGACATTGCTGTTCCTTGGAGTGGTTGCACCACTCAACAAGGTTACAGAAATGGTGGCATAAGGGAGCAGCGGAGCTGTGCATGCATGCTGATGTGACTGAGTGGATCATCACTTGTTTGACAAGCATCGTTACGAGAGGTTGTAAAAAGGCTTTGTGGAGCTGACAGGAAACCCCCAACGGCCGCCTTGCACGCCATACGCCACGCCGAGTGGGCCGAGCTGATCAATTCCTAATTAGCTTAAAAGCCCCCCCCCCTCCTCCTCCCCCCCCCCACACACACACACACCCCCCCCCCCCCACTACTAAAAGCATAGATACGCCCCAAAAGATGGTGTAAACTAAAGCAGTGGTTTTCAAACAGTAGTGCAAACGTTGATCACTCTCTGCTGATTTCTGATCGTCTGCACTTTTGTTAAATTGACGCACACACACACACACACATGTACACACACACACACACACACACACACACACACACACACACACACACACACACACACACATGTACACACACACACACACACACACACACACACACACACTCCTCTCTCTCTCTCTCTCTGTCGCTCTAATTAATCAGTCTCATGTCGCGTATAGCTGTGTCTAGATTCTCCCGGTGGATCCTGCCGGGAGCTGCCTATATATGCCATAGAAAGCATTAGGTGGACCCCATGAGGCTAGTATAATGGTAACCATAATATGGACCATTTGGATGGATCTTTAACTCTTGAGGGTGTAAAATGAAACCAAAATGGACCCAGGTTTCATTTTAACACTATCGAGAGTTAAATTGAGTACTTGTTCTCTATACCAAGTCTGTGCCCAACAACACACTGCTGTAGTTTATGGTATGTATGTATGTATGTATGTATGTATGTATGTATTTGGTTAAAATGGGTGGGGTTTAAAAAAAGGCAAAAGCTTGCTCTGGTGCACTGGCCTAAAAGTGGGTCCTTAAAAACTGCTAAAACGTCTGAAATGTATGTATGTAGGTGGGTATGTATGTATGTGTGTAGTATTTTAAAAGGGGGGGCTTTTTAGTAAAAAGCCCAGCCCATAAAACCTTCATATATTTAAAACAAATCCAAAATAAGGTTACCAGTGAAGGGCAAAATGCCTATTCACTGGGGACTATGCAAGGCAGAGGCGTCCACCCCCCTGAGTCCAAGTTAAGCTAGACCGCATACCTAAAGCAGTATGTATGTATGTATGTATGTATGTATGTATGTATGTATGTATATGACGCATGCTTCAGGCCTCAGCTTGTGTTTGATGTGCAGGCTGTGGGTTTGTTGATTGTCACCAACCCCCCCCCCCCCCCCCGCACACACACACACACACCTCCACCACCGCAAGCTGGCCCACTGTTTGCTCAGTGCACGCACGCGCACATGCATACGCACACGCACACACACACACACACACACACACGCCTCTCTTTCCAAGACAAGTGGGACTCATTGGATGTGCATATATAAGCAGATGGTCACTCTGGTAGGAAAATAAAAATGACTAACAAAACAAGCACCGGTTAGCGCTGCTGCCAGACAGACAGACAGACAGACAGACAGAAGGGGAGTACTTCAAAATAAAGGCGTTGGAGGGCCACGCAGATGAGGCAGATTTTACTCTGAAAAGCCCCGCCTTCTACTGTTTTAACTAGTGATGCACCGAATATTCGGCCGCAGAAAATATTCTGCAGGAAATTTTCGGCCTATTCGGTTTCGGCCCGAATAGGCAGAAAATACATCACCGAATAGTGTATGCAATTAATGCCTTTCAAAAGAGCTGAAAACATGTTTTATGGACCCATAATAGTGATTATTATTTAAGTATTATTTAAGTTTTGCCATAACCATTTCTTTTGTCAAATCAGGTAGCTTTAAGGTACGGCCATGACAGCAATGGTAGGAAAAAAAAAATATAATATTAAGAATTCGGTTTTCGGCCGACTGTTTCCTATATTCGGTATTCGGTTTCGGCCAAGAATTTCCCTTTCGGTGCATCCCTAGTTTAACTACAGTAAATGTTCTTAGTTACTGTACTGCTTAGAACCACCAGACCATGTCAACTCGTAATGCTGCATTTCATCATTTATCGTGTTATTCTGTGAATCACCTGCTATACACACACAGCTATGAAACGTCAAAGGTGTGCGTGCGTGTGTGCACTTTCTGCAGTGAAAACGGAAACATTGAATGGCTGAAACAGACCCACATTGCGTGTGCGTGTGCGTGTGCGTGTGCGTGTGCGTGTGCGTGTGCGCGCTGATGAAACCCACCCCAGGGCCAATGTAAACATGTAAGCATGCATTTTAAAAAACAAACAAAGCAACGGCACGCCCGGGTGTGTACAAACGGTAAACGGTTTATCTATAGAACCTTTAATCCACTCTTTACACGCACACGCACACGCACACGCACGCACACGCACACGCACACGCACACGCACACGCACACGCACACGCACACGCACACGCACACGCACGCGCACGCACACACACACACACACGCACACGCACACGCACACGCACACGCACACGCACACGCACACGCACACACACACGCACACGCACACGCACACACACACACGCACACACACACACACACACCAATGGTGGAGGAAACCAAGCACGTCACCAACCCTGCTCATTGGGAGCAACTGAGGGTTCAGTGTCCGGGTGTGGGCGCTCTACCCGAGCGGCCACAACCGCACGCACACACACACACACACACACACACACACACACACACACTGCCACCCCGTGAGACTGTGTGTGTGTGTGTGTGTGTGTGTGTGCATATCATCATCACCTTTACTTATACTGGGAAGTACAGTTGAGTCCAAGCCCTCATTTTAAATAGTATAGGTTACAATACACAAAGTACAGTATGTATATAGCCGAGTTTACAATGCACAGTGGTGGGTACCATAACTATCGTCAGTAGTCGGTCAGGGAGGATACACCTGAGTTATCATACAGTGCACAGTGGTGGGTACCATAACTATATCGCCTGTAGTCGGTCAGGGAGGATACACCTGAGTTATCATACAGTGCACAGTGGTGGGTACCATAACTATATCGCCTGTAGTCGGTCAGGGAGGATACACCTGAGTTATCATACAGTGCACAGTGGTGGGTACCATAACTATATCGCCTGTAGTCGGTCAGGGAGGATACACCTGAGTTATCATACAGTGCACAGTGGTGGGTACCATAACTATCCCCAGTAGTCCACCGCAAGGCAGAGTGGTAGACAGTGTCTAGCCGTTTTAAAAGTGAAGGAACAGCCAGACTTTTTTTTAATTGGGATTTGGAAAACAGAATGTATTGCTAATACAGAAAACTATAGTTTTCGTCAAAGTTTGGAGACAAGATCAACAATATGACATTTAAAAGAAGGTTTATCGTCAAGCCAAGATGCCAAGATATTAATATTCAGAGACCCTCTGAATCGTGGAGCCATCTGAAGAAGTTATGAGTTGACTATCCAAGTCAATATTCATAGCCCTAGAAAACAGCATACATGTTGTTTTACTTTAAAACAAGCCTTAGCTCAACCAGGGCATCCTGGAGAGTTTTAAAAGCAAGCGGCAGGTTCTCAACTGTCTGCAACACGATATAAAACTGTGTCGACCGCGTAAAGATGGGATCGACAATCCTTCAGAGTGGAAACAAATATATATTCAACTACACCCAACCCAAATAATCAACTGCACCTTAGAAACAAGCCCAAATAATCAACTACACTTCAGAAACAAGCCCAAAAAAGCAACTGCACTTTAGAAACCAACCCAAATAATCAACTACACTTCAGAAACAAGCCCAAATAATCAACTACGCTTTAGAAACAAGTCCAAATAATCAACTACACTTTAGAAACAAGCCCAAATAATCAACTTACACTTCAGAAACAAGACCAAATAATCAACTTACACTTCAGAAACAAGTCCAAATAATAAACTACACCTCAGAAACAAGCCCAAATAATCAACTACGCTTTAGAAATAAGGCCAAATAAACAAAACTTTGGCAAGAAGCTCAGATATGCGTGCGCACAGCGCGCCGTACGGTGAGCTGAGCTCAGCTATCGTACCTTTGCGGCCACAGAGGAGCTGGGTTTGGTACCTTTGCGGCCACAGAGGAGCTGGGTTTGGTACCTTTGTGGTCACAGAGGAGCTGGGTTTGGTACCTTTGCGGCCACAGAGGAGCTGGGTTTGGTACCTTTGCGGCCACAGAGGAGCTGGGTTTGGTACCTTTGTGGTCACAGAGGAGCTGGGTTTGGTACCTTTGTGGCCACAGAGGAGCTGGGTTTGGTACCTTTGTGGTCACAGAGGAGCTGGGTTTGGTACCTTTGCGGTCACAGAGGAGCTGGGTTTCCTACCTTTGCGGCCACAGAGGAGCTGGGTTTCCTACCTTTGCGGCCACAGAGGAGCTGGGTTTCCTACCTTTGCGGCCACAGAGGAGCTGGGTTTCCTACCTTTGCGGCCACAGAGGAGCTGGGTTTCCCCAGGAGGTCACAGAGGAGCTGGGTTTCCTACCTTTGCGGCCACAGAGGAGCTGGGTTTCCCCAGGAGGTCACAGAGGAGCTGGGTTTCCCCAGGAGGTCACAGAGGAGCTGGGTTTCCCCAGGAGGTCACAGAGGAGCTGGGTTTCCTACCTTTGCGGCCACAGAGGAGCTGGGTTTCCCCAGGAGGCCACAGAGGAGCTGGGTTTCCTACCTTTGCGGCCACAGAGGAGCTGGGTTTCCCCAGGAGGTCACAGAGGAGCTGGGTTTCTCCAGGAGGTCACAGAGGAGCTGGGTTTCCTACCTTTGCGGCCACAGAGGAGCTGGGTTTCCCCAGGAGGTCACAGAGGAGCTGGGTTTCTCCAGGAGGTCACAGAGGAGCTGGGTTTCCTACCTTTGCGGCCACAGAGGAGCTGGGTTTCTCCAGGAGGTCCCAGAGCTTCTGTCTCTTCTCGGCGCAGCAGGTGTTGTCGAACTCGTCGCCCGCGCTGTCCTTCAGGTTGTCCGCCTCCCTCTTCAGCTCCTCGTTCATCTGCTCCTTCTTCTGGTGGTAGCGCGCCTGGTGGCAGGGAGGGGTGGGAGATCGTTAAGGGAGGGGTGCGGAGCTTGTTAACACCGGGGCTCCACCGGGCACGTTATAAATAATAAATAGTTACCTGGCAGCAGGACTCCAGATAGATCCCAGTAGTCCAGCGCCTGGCTGAAGGGTTTATAAATAGTTACCTGGCAGCAGGACTCCAGGTAGATCTCGTCGATGCCCCAGTAGTCCAGCTCCTGGCTGAAGGACAGGGCACACATCTCCTCCATCATGTGCAGCTTGCCCGTGCGGTAGAAGTTCAGGATGGACGTGAAGGCGCCCGGGTGACGGTCGAAGAAGTACTCGTTCTCGTGCAGGCTGTGATAATAACATAAAATAAAATGTCAAAGTGTCTGGAGACAGTATAGCCAATAACATCACAGGGATAAAAGGTATTTTTGACCTGAATTCAGCTTGTGTGTTAGGTGGAACTACGTCAGTCATGTGGGTGTGTTAGGTGACAATACTACAGTCCTGCGGGTTTGTTAGGTGCGGGTAAGGAAAGGAAAGGTAGTATGTTTACCCAGGGTAATTGGACTAAGCTCAAGAACTTGTTTACAGCCAGGCCCTGCTCATAGAACATTTCATGGTATGGGGTTCAATGCCTTGCTCAAGGGCACTTCAGCGGTGGTCATTTTAACGTGCCGGTCCGGGGATACGAACTATAGCGACCTTTCCGATATCAAGACGGCTCCGCAAAACCGTTCGGCCACCGCTGCCTCTGTGTGTTAGGTGGCCCTACGTCAGTCCTGCGGGTGTGTTAGGTTAGGTGGCCCTACGTCAGGTGTATAAGGAACCATAATCACACCTGTAGTCGTCGCAGACCTCCATCAGGCACTCGTGCGTGTTGCAGTCGCGCAGCTTCCCGAGGCGCGTGCGCGGCAGGCGGTCCAGCGTGCGCCACAGCACCTCGTGCGGGAGCCCGCCCACATTGAGGCGCACGCGGCGGAAGCACGACTTGCTGCGCAGGATGTCCAGGGGCTCGGGGGGCAGCGAGGCCGTGGAGCGCTGGGAGCCCCCCGACTTGCTCAGGTCCGCCAGCGTGCTCTCCATGGTGGATGGATGGATGGAGATCTGGAGGTTCTATCAGGAGGCTGTGCTCTCCATGATGGATGGATGGATGGAGATCTGGAGGTTCTATCAGGAGGCTGTGCTCTCCATGATGGATGGATGGAGATCAGGACGTTCTAGCTGGAGGCTGTGCTCTCCATGATGGATGGATGGAGATCAGGACGTTCTAGCTGGAGGCTGAGCTCTCCATGATGGATGGGTGGAGATCTGGAGGTTCTAGCTGGAGGCTGAGCTCTCCATGGTGGATGGATGGAGATCAGGACGTTCTAGCTGGAGGCTGAGCTCTCCATGGTGGATGGATGGAGATCTGGAGGTTCTATCAGGAGGCTGTGCTCTCCATGGTGGATGGATGGAGAGGGATCAGGAGGTTCTAACCGGAGGCTATGGACTAGTGCTGCTGCTGCTGCTGTGGTCGCTTGCAGGGTTCCCTTTCATCATGGTTGTTTCTGGTGGTTTTGGAGAAGACACAAAACAGTAATGGGTGTTAAAACGCGACCGCAGCGGGTCGCGTTTACTATGAAAACCTGCATCTCCCGTCAGTTAGTCATGCCTCCATATATGGTCATGCCTTGTGACATCACGCCTACATATAATTATGGTCAAGCCTCACGACACTGACCTCATCTAAACCCTGGATAACCACACCGGGAAAAGACTGGATCATCAACTCTGGATCAGAGCCGGCCAGAAACTCTACATCTGACCTCAAACCCTTAGATCTCCATATATGGAGCTGACCTGTTCTGACATTCCATATGTCGATCTGACCTCATCAAACCCTGTAAACTCAAGACACACTCCATATATGGCCAGTACAGAATGAATTTGCTCGCCCAGCAGTGTGCCGTGTCCCAGGCGGATGTGTGCACACAACCTCGTACTGGTATATTTTAAATTTAAATCTGCAAAGTAGCCTGAAGCTGTGTTAACTAAAATGCATGGTCAGATCACTGTAGTGGATAAAATTATTCTTGCCTCTGAAATGTATAGGCGGGGTGCAGCAGTATTGTGGGTGGGGACTGCCAAGTGGTGCGCTGTCCACTCCAGTGGTGCTGAAACCACCAGAACCACATGGAGCTGTCCACTCCAGTGGTGCTGAAACCACCAGAACCACATGGAGCTGTCCACTTCAGTGGTGCTGAAACGATCAGAACCACATGGAGCTGTCCACTCCAGTGGTGCTGAAATGATCAGAACCACATAGAGCTGTCCACTACAGTAGTGCTGAAATGATCAGGATGCACTACTCTGATTGCAGCCTAATAATAAGCTTTAATTTAACAGAGCTGTTTCCGTAACGGTGTGTCACCAAAGCATATATCAGCCAATCATCTTCCCTGCTACGTTTTGACAAGCGAGTATAGCGACACCCTGTGCCTATTGGTGTATACAGCCTACATACATTAATCTATTGGTGTATACGTACAGCCTACATACATTAATCTGGAGAGGAGGAATACATCTCTGGCTATAAAAACAGGGAGTCCGTTTGCATCAATGGCGGATATAGCCTATAGTGGACAGACTAATTCATTCATTCATTAATTCATTCCATTCATGGCGAGCTGAAACAAAACGAGACACAAAATAAAACACGACCAGTCTGTTTAATGATGACAGACGTCTCTCAAAGTTTTAAACGACACTATAGAAGTTAATTTCGTTCCAAAGTGAAGTGGCGACGTTATATACGGTAGTCTTAATGTAGACCTATACAAACTATTTCCATTAATGGGCTTGTTGTTATTATTAGGAGGTCCGCAATTCCTACGTTGTCAGCAGAAACATAATGAGAAGAAAAAAACGAGAGGATTGCTATAATAATCTGGTGCGAACATACGGCGAGCATTCGGGTCTCATGATTGGCGTTGTGAACTTGTAGATCGGCTATTTTTTTATGTATTTTTTACAGATATACTTTGTTTAGAGGGAGGAGGGGGGCCTGGGATCAAACCCTGGCGGACTCCACTCCACAATCCCCCGCCACTCCTCCGTGTTTTACTGTAGTCTAGCCTTTATTCATTCAACAATTACTGAAGTCGGCCAATTCAACCATCTTTTCATTTCCCGTGGATTTAAGAACATGCATGTGTTACTACAATAATATATAGTCTACATCGCAGCTCAAAATAAAACGTGATATAGTAGCATAAATATACCAATTAAATTATTAATTATAGGCTAATACAGTGTGATTTGATCCAGTGGAGCTGCATAAGCAGCGTTCCAAAAAATATATATATACAAATTGTTGAGTGTTTCCCTTGATCTATTTAACTGGTGTTTTAAATTCACTCCAGCCCGATGAACGCCGTTTATAGATGCAACAAACACAGTCTTCTAATCTACGCCATAGCTGATCCATATAACGATTGATTAGGCTCTTCTACCGCTTATTGGGGAGGGAAAAAAACACATATCGATCGTGACCGAGCGGCGATGTTTTTACAGTACTACAGCCTAATAGCGCTTTAACGAGCAGACGGCTGACAGCTGTTCACGTTCACTTCAACGCAGCGACCAACACCTACCTTTTCTCTGGAGGAGAAGGACTGGTACATCCATTTGGCGGAAAGAGAGAGAGATTGAGACGAAACAACATCAATAACGGTCCGTTATTGGTTCATAATTGACCCAATAATAATAAATCCCGACCACAGCTGGGTGTGTTGTGGAGCCGTTGTTCCGTTCGGTTCGGTTCCGTTCCGACGCGGTGTCGGTGTTGGTTCCTCCCGTGTTGATCATGGCAGAACTCTGTCCTCCTCAAGGCTTCTTCTGTGTTGTTGTGTTGCCGCCTCTCCTCAGCCTCATGACGCCCAGACCAGTCACTAGTCCAGATGCTGCTCTCTCTCTCTCTCTCTCTCTCTCTCTCTCTCTCTCTCTCTCTCTCTCTCTCTCTCTCTCTCAGCCCAGCGGGGGGGTGCAGAACTGATCAACAAGTATATGATGAGCGTCCATTCTGTTCCATAGAGCCTCAGTGTCTGTAATGTGTTCTCCTCCCCGGAGAGTCTGTCTGTCTGTCTGTCTGTCTGTCTGTCTGTCTGTCTGCCTGCCTGCCTGTCTGTCTGTCTGTCTGTCTGTCTGCCTGTCTGACTGACCCTTTTGCTTCGACATCTGATTAACCCTTAACACACCCTCCGTTTTCAAATATTACTTTTTTTTGAGCGATGCCTATACGCTCCATGACACAGCTATGTGTGTCCCTCCCATGGCATGTATGTGTGTGTGTACATGTTCCTGTGTCTGTGTCTGTGTCTGTCCGAGCACGGGAAGCTGCAACACGGTATATAACTGTCATTTCTGGACCGTTTTGGACGCGGGAAGGCTCGCCGGAGCCGAGCAGGCCTCCTGGGTGTGTTCCTGGGGGCCCCAGGCAGACGATTTTCAAAAATAATCAAAGTACAGTACAGAGCACAGCACAGTACAGTACAGTAAACTATAGGCTATAACAATAAATGTATACAGTTGCACCGGCGCTCAGTTCACACAGGTGTGATTTTACATATCAAGGGCCCTGCATGTTGATACTGCTATAGGCCTATAATGATGTCATTTTACTGTGCACGGGGACACCCACTCTACATTTAAAACAATCACACCTGTGTGAAGGGAGGGGCGCTCTTATATCATCGTACATCATCCATTCATTGACAATGGGAATGTAATGTTTGTGTATGTCACACTCTGGTCTGAGTGAAGGTAGTGTAGGCCAAAATTGGCACTGAACCAGCTCTCAAAATACTCCCAAAAATGCTAAAAATGGCAAAATACCAAAAATAGCAAGCAGTCTTTTCTATACAAAACAATCAGTTTTTATTTCACCTTTGCAGAGTCCACATTAAATGGTCATTCAAACCAAACACAAACGAGGTATTTACAGCCCACTGGCCAGAGTGGCTCTTTCAAGGTCTGCTCTAGTCTAGTCTAGTCTAGTCTCTAGTCTATAAGTCTGCTCTGCTCCCTACAATCCTACCTTGATTGCGGCAGTGGCAGGTGCTCCTTATGAAGGCTATAGGCCCCTCCCATTTAGACCAAACCAACCCGGGGTTGATTCCACAATGGAACCAGTGCATCAATGTCCAGAGACATCACAAATCACTCATAAGTCATAACACACATTTTAAAGTGTCACATAAACTACTCTATAAATGATTCCCATAATATAATAAAGTCAATAGTTCTCTAAACTGTTGGCATGTTCCCCACACCCCACAGCTATAGTAGTTGCTCCCTTCAATGGAGTAAACAGTCAATTAACTTTAATCAAGCGTCACACAATACAATAGTCAAAATAACAAATATCACTCTGCAATCATAAATAATAATTAAAATGTTAACCATTCGGTCCCAGTGGCAGGTTGAACTGTGCTGTTGTGCTCTGTAAGCGCAACACAGTGCTTCAATCTCCCCAGTTGGAATACCAAGTTCATCCAATCAGAAGAGAGAACTCATGCATGATAGATAATAATGTGAAATTGTAATTAACTAAATGAGACGAGAAAAACATACATTTTGTTTATTTTATTTATGTATTTTTCATTACAGTAAATTAAGTCAACATACACACACACTAACGACATTAAATATGAGTCATATAAAAGCATCAAATATACAATATTATATAATATTATATAAATAATAATAATAATAATAAACAATATTATATAAATAACCAAGTCGTGTCAAACAACTGTTGCAAAGGTATTAAGCCACACACACGCACACGCACATGCGCGCACACGCACACACACACACACACACACACACACACACACACACACACACGCACACGCATATAATGCTTATTTTACACTTCAATTGCACTGCATATAAATTACATTCTATTTAACTCATTTAGACCTGAGACGAGCTTCTACAAAATGTCTTCTAAATCATGACAGTTTTCAGGAAAAATAAACTATGATTCTACATCAGTGGTTCTCAAACTAAAATAACTATGTTTCTACATCAGTGGTTCTCAAACTAAAATAACTATGTTTCTACATCAGTGGTTCTCAAACTAAAATAACTATGTTTCTACATCAGTGGTTCTCAAACTAAAATAACTATGATTCTACAATCAGTGGTTCTCAAACTAAAATAACTATGTTTCTACATCAGTGGTTCTCAAACTAAAATAACTATGATTCTACATCAGTGGTTCTCAAACTAAAATAACTATATGATTCTACATCAGTGGTTCTCAAACTAAAATAACTATGTTTCTACATCAGTGGTTCTCAAACTAAAATAACTATGTTTCTACATCAGTGGTTCTCAAACTAAAATAACTATGTTTCTACATCAGTGGTTCTCAAACTAAAATAACTATGATTCTACATCAGTGGTTCTCAAACTAAAATAACTATGTTTCTACATCAGTGGTTCTCAAACTAAAATAACTATGTTTCTACATCAGTGGTTCTCAAACTAAAATAACTATGTTTCTACATCAGTGGTTCTCAAACTAAAATAACTATGTTTCTACATCAGTGGTTCTCAAACTAAAATAACTATGTTTCTACATCAGTGGTTCTCAAACTAAAATAACTATGTTTCTACAATCAGTGGTTCTCAAACTAAAATAACTATGTTTCTACAATCAGTGGTTCTCAAACTAAAATAACTATGATTCTACAATCAGTGGTTCTCAAACTAAAATAACTATGTTTCTACAATCAGTGGTTCTCAAACTAAAATAACTATGATTCTACATCAGTGGTTCTCAAACTATAACTTCATATCAAGGATCCCAGAAATGATCTGTATTATCTGAAAATATGTTGTTCCAGGGACCCCCCAGAAGCAAAGCTATGAGTTAAAAACGCTTCTACCTTTAACTTCATTGAAAAATGGGAGTACTCTGTAGCAGAGATGGGCAGTATTTGAAATACGTATTTGAAATACTGTTTTGTATTTTGTAATTTGTATTTCGCTGGGATGGAAGAAATGAGATGTATTTTGTATTTAGATACATTTTTTAACCCAGTATTTGTATTTTGTATCAAAATACATTTTCAATGTGTTTTGCCCATCAGAGATGGGCAGTATTTGAAATACATGTATTTGAAATACGTATTTGAAATACGTATTTGAAATACTTTTTTGTATTTTGTAATTTGTATTTCGCTGGGATGGAAGATGTATTTTGTATTTAGATACATTTTATGACCCAGTATTTGTATTTTATATCAAAATACATTTTCAATGTATTTTGCCCATCTCTGCTCGGTACTTCTCGGTACTTCTCGGTACTTCTCGGTACTTCTTCTACCGTCGCTACAAAGTAACAGGCTTTAGTGTGATGATGTCGTCGTCGCCGCCGCTTTGAGCCTGTATCGGACCTGCAGGTCTCCTATTGGCTGCAGCATCCCGTAACCATAGCGACTGGGGTCGATGGGCGGGACGCGGGCCTGAGGGTCACACAGCTCCACGTCTAGACGGGTCAGCACCGTCAACACGAACCTGTATAGGTCACAAATAATCGCATAACAGTTAACATAAATATACAGGTCACAAAGAATGGCATAACAGTTAACATAAATATACAGGTCACAAAGAATCACATAACAGTTAAGATAAATCTACAGGTCACAAAGAATCACATAACAGTTAACATAAATCTACAGGTCACAAAGAATCACATAACAGTTAAGATAAATATACAGGTCACAAAAAATCACATAACAGTTAAGATAAATCTACAGGTCACAAAGGATCACACAAATAAGAGCTATATTTTAAGCATGTGTGCAACATGACAACTGTTTTAAAGTATTGTACAGTGACAACTAAAGTCCGTAAAGACTACAGACTAAAGTCTGTAATGTTTGTGTTGTACTATTACTACAAAACAATCTAAAATAAAGGGATTTAAGATCATTAAAGCTGGGCTGTTGCCCTGCTGAGTCCAATATATTTCTGCCTATACTTCTGGTCCAGGCCTTTGTCCCAGTTGGTTGTCCCCCATTCTATGTAGAAGAGCCTCCATTGGACTGAAGCCCCATGAAGTGAACACATGCAGTTTGCGTAACTCTGTCTATATCTAAGCCTCTGGGTCTCCCTCCCTACAGACCTTTATAGCCTATTATACTAATTTTCCATGGGCTGTGAATTAGTGCCAAGCTCCTTTTAACTCATATAATTGGATATAAGACGTGTTCTCTGCACCGTTAACCACCTGCCAACGCAAAACACGTTGTCAACAAACACACCGTCAGGCTAATTACTGCACGGGTATAGTCATGGATGGAAGACGGGTCGACTGAAGCCGCGGTAACACAGACATGGATGTCTCTATACGGCAACCCACACTAACGTGAACTTGGATGTCTCTACGGCAACAGGTGCTTGTAGCTAAACCCACACTATCGTGAACTTGAATGTCTCTACGGCAACAGGTGCTTGTAGTTAAACCCACACTAACGTGAACTTGGATGTCTCTACGGCAACAGGTGCTTGTAGTTAAACCCACACTAACGTGAACTTGGATGTCTCTACGGCAACAGGTGCTTGTAGCTAAACCCACACTAACGTGAACTTGGATGTCTCTACGGCAACAGGTGCTTGTAGCTAAACCCACACTAACGTGAACTTGAATGTCTCTACGGCAACAGGTGCTTGTAGTTAAACCCACACTAACGTGAACTTGGATGTCTCTACGGCAACAGGTGCTTGTAGCTAAACCCACACTAACGTGAACTTGGATGTCTCTACGGCAACAGGTGCTTGTAGCTAAACCAACACTAACGTGAACTTGAATGTCTCTACGGCAACAGGTGCTTGTAGTTAAACCCACACTAACGTGAACTTGAATGTCTCTACGGCAACAGGTGCTTGTAGCTAAACCCACACTAACGTGAACTTGGATGTCTCTAGTCTACGGCAACAGGTGCTTGTAGCTAACGGCTAAGCTCCACCGGGCATGTGTGCGTTTGACGTAAGCGCACTGCGCGCACAAAGTATGCGTGCGAAATGCCCCGACTACACCAGATATGTGGCGCGCGGCAGATTTGTGCGGGACCTTCCGGGAGGATATATAGATACGCGCGCATGGGGGCATTATACGCACGTAAAAAACATAGAACCGATCCTATTTTTAGAGCACGCGTAGGATGGCCCGCGGTATCCGTGCGTCTGGTGTAGCTGGTATCATTGAAATCCAAACGCACTGTACACGCGCAGTAAACGCATACGCACGCTCGCAAAATTGCCTGGTGTAGCTTGGCCGTAAACCTACACATACTGGGGTGTGTATGCGTGCATGCATGCGTGCGTGCGCTCACTGCTTGATGCCCGTGGTAGCGAAGCTCTTCCCCACACAGACGTTGCTGCCGCCCCCCCACGGCATGCTGTAATACTTCAGCCGCGCGCCGTCCTTGTAGAACGTCTTCTTCTCCGTCTTGTCGGCGTTTAGGAAGCGGTCGTATTGGAAACGCTGTTAAAGAAGAGACGGATAAATTATGAGGCCTTATTGGTGAATTAAACTGACGTTAGACTTCAACAGACAACACACAATTTATAGAACAGTTTATTTACCTGAAGAGCTTTGGAATAACACAAGTCACGTTATAATAACCAAGCTGTATGATAGGCTAAATGTTAAAGGAGAATTCCGTGCTAGAAGGCTTTCATACCTTTATTTGTAGTTGTTACTGTACGTCCCCACCAAAGAGCTCCAGGTGTTTGTGCAAAAGAGCAAAAAATATTTTTCAACAGCTAAAGCACAACATAATGCTTAAAACGCCAAAAGGGGGTCCCGCCCCAAAAAGGGTTAAAAAACAGTTTTGTCCCGACCCAACCCTTTGGTGTGGTTTGGGCTTTAAAGGCCTCCTGATTGACAAACGTCTCAATCCCAGAATCCCTGAATTCACTGCATTGTCACACCACAGGTTTACAGGTGTAAAGAAGTGGGTGAAATACTATATTTCTGAGCGGTGCCTAACCTAACCGATCCAGTGACTGGCCGCGTGTGTCTGTCTGTCTACAGGTACTACTATAGTATAGAGTCTATACTGTCTGTTTTTTATAAAAGCTGTGTCTTTTGCAGCGCTAACGATCCCTGATGAATTATTCCATTGTGTATACTGTATGTTCCATTGTGCATATATTACCCTACAGTGTAATATTTTAGTCCCTGCGTGCGACCGTGCTGTCCTGTCTGTTTGTTTGTCACTAAGCAGCAGCAGCAGCAGCAGCTCGGTCCCAGGGGACGCCTCTATTCAGCCGTTCCAATGAATGCCTCTAATCCTTCCTCCATTTAAACACAGCGGTACACCGCCCTGCACTGAGCGTTGCCGCTCATGGCGCCATGCTTGGCGGACAGACAGGAAGGCAGACGGTTGGTTATAGACGCACATGTGGCAGTTTGACTGGGGAAGGTTTAGTTAGATGCACCGTATAGCCGTTTGACTGGGGAAGGTTTAGTTAGATGCACCGTATAGCCGTTTGACTGGGGAAGGTTTAGATAGATGCACCGTATAGCAGTTTGACTGGGCAAGGTTTAGTTAGATAGATGCACCGTATAGCAGTTTGACTGGGGAAGGTTTAGTTAGATGCACCGTATAGCAGTTTGACTGGGGAAGGTTTAGTTAGATGCACCGTATAGCAGTTTGACTGGGGAAGGTTTAGATAGATGCACCGTATAGCAGTTTGACTGGGGAAGGTTTAGATAGATGCACCGTATAGCAGTTTGACTGGGGAAGGTTTAGTTAGATGCACCGTATAGCAGTTTGACTGGGGAAGGTTTAGTTAGATGCACCGTATAGCAGTTTGACTGGGGAAGGTTTAGATAGATGCACCGTATAGCAGTTTGACTGGGGAAGGTTTAGATAGATGCACCGTATAGCAGTTTGACTGGGGAAGGTTTAGTTAGATGCACCGTATAGCAGTTTGACTGGGGAAGGTTTAGTTAGATGCACCGTATAGCAGTTTGACTGGGGAAGGTTTAGTTAGATGCACCGTATAGCAGTTTGACTGCAAGGATCTTAAGAGTATATATGAATAGAGACGGCACCCGGAGGAAACCCTGAGGCGAAATGGACATAGTGGTCGAATTTGGTATTGCAGCGTGGGCCCCAAACACATGAACGCGCTGGTCCGTTGACTATCATTGTGCACGTTCACGATGACACGTGACCGCTGTTTCATACGTGAACGCACGTGAACGCGTGCAATGATATAGTCAGCGGCAGCGCGTTCATGTGTTTGGGGGCAAATCCATCCCAGAATGCACTCTGTTCCTATACCCGGAAGGAGGAGTGAAATCGCCTCATGCGCTTTAGAGCAACTTAATGCAAGTGGATGGGAGGAGAACTCGGGTGCCGTCTGTATTCATATATATACTCTAAGGGAAGGGTTCAGAATCTCGTCTCTCAGACGAGCCCTCCATGGTCGCCTCCAGTCATCCCTGCGTTCTCCACACATCCGGTCAGCTGGTTGGTGCTTTGTGCCCCTGCATCCTCTCTGGAGTATACATCCACGTATGTTAGCGTGGGACGTCCTGGTGAGCGCTGCCCGTGTGTTGGTTCCCACAGCACTATAACTGGCAGCTCTTGGTGTCTCTCTAACGATGAACACCCAACTTAGTTTCCATTTCATGCTTTCACAAAATATGTATTCAGTACTTGCTCTCTCTCTCTCTCTCTGCCCATAAACACTCTTTTGCGATTATACTTGCCTCTTTTTGTGTGCATATTTTCCTCTATTTGTGCGGTTATTTGCCTCTTTTTGTGTGCATATTTTCCTCAATCTTTTGCGGTTGTTTGCTTATTTGCTGCACCAGCACTTTCCCCTGAGTGGCCTCTATACCTAGTATAGGTGTGGTGGTGGATGCCAGACTGTCTGGGGGCTTTTAGGAAGGAGTTAACAGTACCTGGGGCTGGTGGTGTTATACCAGGGTGGGTCTGGGGTCTCAGGAAGGGGAACAGAACAGTACCTGGGGCTGGTGGTGTTACCAGGGTGGGTCTGGGGTCTCAGGAAGGGGAACAGAACAGTACCTGGGGCTGGTGGTGGTACCAGGGTGGGTCTGGGGTCTCAGGGAGGGGAACAGAACAGTACCTGGGGCTGGGGGTGGATGCCGAGGTGGTTCTGGGGTCTCAGGAAGGGGAACAGAACAGTACCTGGGGCTGGTGGTGTTACCAGGGTGGGTCTGGGGTCTCAGGAAGGGGAACAGAACAGTACCTGGGGCTGGTGGTGGATGCCAGACTGTCTGGGGGGGCTTTTAGGAAGGAGTTAACAGTACCTGGGGCTGGTGGTGTTACCAGGGTGGGTCTGGGGTCTCAGAACAGTACCTGGGGCTGGGGGTGGATGGCGGGGTCCGTCTGGGGGCTCAGGAAGGGGAACAGACAGATCTTGTCTCCCGGGCGGACCTGGTACTCCCGGCCGTCGGACATGCGCAGCACCTTGCTCTGCACGGCCTGGCGGCTGATGATGGCGGCCGCGGTGAGCCTCAGAGTCTCTCTGACGACGCTGTCTGAGGACACAGGGATGGATGGATGAATGGATGGCCAGCTATTAGTGTAGATTTTCGTCTTTCACAAAGTAAAATTAAATTCCCATTGACAATGAATGGAGAATTTCCGTCACACTGTATGTGAACGAGCAAATCGTTGTACAATGATTCACTTCACCCCTGTTACCCCCCCCCCACCCCCCAACGCCTTCATCCACAGGCTCGAAATGTGGCTCCATGGATGTCTCCTTATGGAGTCCACCGCTCGGTCATTATACCAGAAATAAAGAATTGAAGCAGCCGTGTCATAAAAATGTATAAGGGATCCTTTAAAGCTCATGGAGAGAGAGAGAGAGAGAGAGAGAGAGAGAGAGAGAGAGAGAGAGAGAGAGAGAGAGAGAGAGAGAGAGAGAGAGAGAGAGAGAGAGAGAGAGAGAGAGAGAGAGAGAGAGAGAGAGAGAGAGAGAGAGAGAGAGAGAGAGAGAGAGAGAGAGAGAGAGAGGGTTTAGAGGGAGAGAGAGAGGGAGGGAGGGAGGGAGGGAGAGGGAGAGGGGGAGAGAGAGAGGGAGAGAGAGAGAGAGAGAGGGATAGCTGCAGGTTGAGATGAATAATTGAACAGAGAAGTCTTTCCTCACCGAGCACAGGTGTGCAGTGTGTATCCAGCAGTGTGTAGAGAGGGGAGGCGGTGGTGGTGGAGGGGTGCTGTTTGGGAACGTTCTGGAGGGTGTTGGGGTGGTGTTTGGGAGCGCCCTGGAGCGTGGAGGGGGTGTTGGGGCGCTGTATGGGGGTGTTGGGGTGGTGTTTGGGAGCGCCCTGGAGCGTGGAGGGGGTGTTGGTGATGTTGGGGTGGTGTTTGGGAGCGCCCTGGAGCGTGGAGGGGGTGTTGGGGGTGTTGGGGGTGTTGGGGTGGTGTTTGGGAGCGCCCTGGAGCGTGGAGGGGGTGTTGGTGATGTTGGGGTGGTGTTTGGGAGCGCCCTGCCCGGCCAGGATCTCTGTGATCTCTGCCCTCACCGCCCGCATGGCCTCGGGCTGCGTCAGCAGGAAGCTGAGCAGCCAGAAGGCACACGGCCCGGCGTTGCCCTGCATGTTGGAAACACACACACAGATTGTCAGGATGTTTTACAATTTAGGCATTTAGCACACGCTGTTGATCCAGAGCAACTTACATTAAGCAAGAACAAAAGCATGTCATACATCACATACCGGTATATAAAAAGTATTTATCATGAATCATGTATAAACTATAAGAACGTAACAGTGGAGTATCTATGTCAACTATACATACTATACTATACCAGTAAGACGTGCAAACGCGGGAAGCGAACGCAGCTCGTACATATTTGGGTTTTGGACGTATAGCTGTATATATAAGGTCCCACAGCCAAAAACGAAACCTACCCTTTTGTTAAGTGAAATCACTGAATATACCTTTAAATGAAACACAGGACCACCACCTCCTCCTCCTAATCCACTGAAGTAAAAGTAAGACATTCCAGGTGACTAAAATGTGACTAAAACTAAATGAAAACCACTCAAGTCAAGAGACAATAATAATTATGACTAAAACCAAAATCTAAATGTGCTGTCAAAAACACATTCCCTGCACGTGACAGTGACACAGTAATCCGGGCTTCCCTCCCCCTCCCCCGCCCGAACACGACCAATTGTGTTCGGAAACGTCCTATCTACGCTTGACAAAGCTTGTTTGATTCAAAACCCATGGACTCCCCATGGTTGAATATCCCATTCTGAACGGGAACCCCTTTTGGTGTTTTAAGCATTTTCTTATACTTTAGCTTTTCGAAACATACCAGATCTACAAGCTCATATAGCGCAGCACCGAGTGCCACGCCATACGAGCTTGTAGATCTGCTATTTTTTTTTAAAGTCTTGAAAATGCGGTGCAAATCTTTGAATATAACATTCTTTCAGAGCGAACGTTTTAACTTAAAAATCATTGCTTCTGGTGGAAGTCTCTGGAACAACATATTGTCAGATGGTGGTCGGCGGCCAATTACATATAATTCTGAGGGTCCTTGACATGAAAATGTTTGAGAACAACAGACACATAGAAACATGTTTTTTTTTCAGAACATTTAGAAGGCATTTGTAGAATGTTGTGTCAGGTCTGAATGAGGTATATTACAGTAGGTCATGCTGCCTGCCACGGCCTGATAATTTGTTTCTTCTCCTCGTTATACTGGTGACGTCCTAACGACCTAATCCCTCTATCTCCATCTCCCCATACGAGCCCCCGATCACATGCATCCCTCCCAGCGCCCGGGACGAGCCCCCGATCACATGGTCCCTCCCAGAGCCCGGGACGATCAAGCCCCCCGAACCCCCCAGCGCTGTATTAACCCATTCTGACCCGAGATCAGATTCATATGAGGTTTCCGCTGCAACACACACTGGTCTGATTAACCCATTCTGACCTGAGATCAGATTCTATAAAAATGTCCGTCGTTCTTCGATTTTTCAAAAATAGCAGACCTACAAGCTCGTAGCGCGCCACTCGGTGGCGCGCTATGAGCTTGTAGATCTGCTATTTTTCAATAGCTAAAGCATAACATAATGCCGACACCAAAACGGGTTCCCGTTCAGAATGTGTTAAAGAGGCCTCTTCTTCACAGCGCTGGGGGTTCGTGATGGGTTCGTCCCGGGCGCTGGGAGGGACCATGTGATGTGATCCCATCTCCCAGCAGACGGTATTTAGAGCATGAAAACAATCCCGCTGCTGAAGGACAGAATAAAGGACTCGTCGTCCTTTTTAAAAGGAGAAGAAAAAAAAAACAGTTTTTCTTCTAATTTTCCGAGGCACGGCCTCGTTCGCTCGGTGCCTCGCGTGGCTCAAGGACCACCAGAGACGGGACGGTGCGCCTCTCCGTCACGGTCAGGTTCACGGTCACACAAATCAAGCGCTCCCTAATGTAACATGTCAGTATAGTTTCACTTCCAGGTGTCCTAGTATGTCTGATTAGAACACACTGGCTCTATATATAAATATATAAAACACGTTTTCATGCCAAGGACCCCCAAATTGACATTAATTATCCCGTACATTTTACACTCTCAGAGTTACAGACCCATTAGGATCCAACTGCTCAGTTGTTTTACCTTAGGCCACGGGTATAGTAGGCATAATTCTACTTGTGCAAATAAGGTATATGGCATCCAGAAAGTAGGCTATAGTCTACTCAAACTACTTCAAAATGTGACTAACTTGTGAGCTTGTATTATTGGTATTTTTGAATAGACAGAGCTTAAGTGGTTAACCTACGTTTTGTAATAATAATCTAAATCTGCAAACTAAAAAGTAAAGTTTTAAAATCCTAATTGTAGTGGAGTACAAAAGTACAATACGTACTGTGCCTCTGAGACGTGGATTTATAATGTATACATTCTTTAAACTAAATTGACATACTCAAGTAAAGTGAAAGTAGGCCTACCTCTAAATTTTAAGTACAGTAGGCTACTAAGTGTAACTGTCCCAGAACGAGAGACAGGGTTTTCAGCTATAAATATAAATAATATTGTATGGTTTTGCTTATGTTATGTTCATGCATATTTTGGGTTAATTTCATAATGAATAAATAGAATTACAAATGGCAATAAATATTGTAACGAGGGAACTGCCATCCTATGCCCTGCTACTACAGTGTATTGTCCACAGCCTATTGTGTGTGTAGTTACTAAGCCTATGTTCTGATTGGGTCTCAGCCCCAGGGGGTTCTGGGTAGGTTATGTTCTATGTTCAGCCCGCCAGTTTAGTGTGTTGTTTTCCGGTTTTCCGGTATGGACGTCTGAGTGATTCCTCCTCCGTCTCTGCCTGAGAACCTTACGGACCGACAACAACCAAAGAAAGACTTATGCAAAGAGTGTGAGTTTAACTATACTTGCCGTAAATTGTGGCAAGTTCTGTCAACATATCTGTAACTCTGCCGACGTTCTGACAAGTAAACATCCTATGGAAACCCTTGTTGTTGTGGCATCAATACCACTCGCCTCCAATGCACCACATAAGTAAGTCGGGGTCCACAACAATATGTTAAAAGGTTATATCACAAGGTAAAAATGCACCCTTTGGAAGGGAGTCACATGATTAGAGTGTCACGTCATTCACAGACGTCACCTATCAGTAAGGGTCAGAGGTCGTTGAACTGAGTTCCTGGAAAGAAGTTGATGTTTTGGGAAGTCAGAGAGACAGACAATTATAATTCATCTGCACATGGTTCAAAGGCGCACACGGTACATATAGTCTTTATTATGTGTTCCTTTATTGTGTTGTGTAGTATTTTGCTGTAAATGTGGAACTGCAGACTTTATTGACAAGTTGGACTCACATGTGTGGAATTATTAACTAGAGCAGGGGTTCCCAAACTTTTTTGGACCAGGTACCCCTTTTGGGGTAGATATTTTTCCAGGTACCACTGTATCACATATACAGACGTCTAAATGTAGGCGTCTAAATGTATACAGTCGTCTAAATGTAGACGTCTAAATGTAGACGTCTAAATGTAGGTGTCTAAATGTATACAGACGTCTAAATGTAGACGTCTAAATGTAGACGTCAAGAGCAGTATCACCCTAAATAAAACCAAAATATGACATCTGTATGATGCGTGGACATTCCAATGAACCTGTACAGCTACACTAAGTACTTGAATACATTTAAATTAGTAAATTATTGGCGTCTGTACGGTAGACAAAATCAGAGACGGCACGCTAGCTCCCCCACCTGACAGCATCGTGCAATGACAACAACATGGTCAGGAGCGTTTGTGTGCAGACTCATTAGACTGTGGGAGTGTTCTTATTCTTAAACCTATTGCTGTCTCGCCTCAGATAGATTAAAGTTAAACTACCATAGTTAGTTTAGAGATTACACATAAATAGTATGGATGGATGGATATGACTCACTAGCATGGATATTAAGAAGGTTTGAGTGTTAAGCCATGTGAGACGATTGTCTGGCGATTGCTGTTTTCCAGGAGAGTGAGTTACACCCGTTCTCGTGTCGATTCACTGATTATTATTTTTTTACAAATGAGCCGAAACCAAAACCCGTCACACGCCCAACTGAAGATGAACCTGACCAGGCCTGACTGAGGCCTGACTGAATCCTATTTTATCATTTAGTGCTCAAACCTTTTCATGTCAAAGACCCCCAAGAGACATATGGACCACCACCTCAGAAGCAAAGATTTCAGTAAAAAAAATAATGGTTCGCTTTTAAAAAGTGTGCGTGCCTGCGTATACGTATTCCTTCCTGAAAACCTAAAAACATGACTTAGGCAACAGGTTTTTCAAGATGAGTTGTACTATAGAGCGTCGCAGTCCCGCCCCCTTTCAGAACGACGAGTGGCCCAGGAAATTATTCTCCATTCATTTTCTCCATAGGCTTTTAAAAAAGTATTTATTTAAAGACGGTTACGCCGCGGACAAAGCCAACTCGGATCGTGAGAAATCATGACAATGAACACAATGTTTTGGGGCCGATCAAATAATATAGTAAGAAAAAAAACAAAACAAATAGTGTTGTCTCCTGCCTTTATTTTCTTCTTTCTAATGATTTGATCGGCACAAAATATTGTGTTTGGAGCAGCGGTGGCCGAACGGTTTGTGGAGCGGTCTTGATATCGGAAGGTCGCTATAGTTCGTATCCCCGGCACGTTAAAATTACCACCGCTGAAGTCAGTGAAGTGCCCTTGAGCAAGGCATTGAACCTCTACCATGACATGTTCTATGAGCAGGGCCTGGCTGTAAACAAGTTCTTGGGCTTAGTCCAGTTACCCTAAACATAGTACCTTAATACCTTTCCTTTCCTTTCCACAGCTGCAGTAATTCTACAGTACCTGGGTGGTCCACAGCTGCAGCAGTAAGGCCCGTCTCTGCATCTCCAGGTCCACCTTCTCCTCCTGTAAGTACCGCTGATAGCCCTGCTGCCAGGAGCCTGAGGTGGGCTCTGAGGGCCCCCGGGGGCCCCCGGGACCCTCGCCTCTCTCTGAGGGGCCCCCGGGACCCCCGCCTCTCTCTGAGGGGCCCCCGGGACCCCCGCCTCTCTCTGAGGGGCCCCCGGGACACGCGCTTCCCAGCCAGGCTGGGGACAGCAGCTCCCACAGGTGCTCTCGAGACGCGCTGGCCATCTTCTTTTCCTCTGTTTTTAAGAGATTCAACATGAATAATAATATTAGTATACAGTCATAAATGATATATGGACAGCAAGGCACCAACCTGCTCACTGCCTGCCTGCCTGTCTGCCTGCCTGCCTGTCTGTCTGTCTGCCTGTCTGTCTGCCTGTCTGCCTGCCTGCCTGCCTGCCTGTCTGTCTGCCTGCCTGTCTGTCTGCCTGCCTGCCTGCCTGCCTGTCTGCCTGCCGGCCGAACTCGATGTTTAGCTTACCTTTCCTGAGTGTGCCGCGCGCCATTTTTGAGAGCAGGGCATCGAACTTGCGGAACTCTTCGTACACATCGGCAGCGTTGTCCCTCCTCTCGAACAGGGTGAGGTACCCAGCCCTGTAATATAAGGGGGAAAAAAAGCAACAACAATTATTTACAATCACAATTTAGGCATTTTAGCAGACACTCTTAACCCAGAGCGATTTACAGTAAGAAACAAAAAGAAAAACGAATTGACAAACTATACAGTAAAGAAGGCAACACATCTATAGTGTCCAATCTGGTGTGTGCCGTCTGCTTCAAATAACATCATCATTTATTGACAACCAGTACTATAGGTTTCTTTTTAATAGCAGGGTCAAACTGTATCAATGGAAGAGTAGGACTAGGGAGACCTCTGCTGACCTTTACTCTACTGTACAGATTGGTCAAAATAATGCTTTAATCCTGGAACACTAGTCCCTAGAACTAGGCCTATAGTGTTGAACACTAGGCCTAGTGTTTAGGGAAGGGGTTCTCAACCAAAGTACCACCACTGAAAATATCTGTCTCTCCAAGTACCACCATAATAACTGATGTTAAAATACAGCAGCGTAGACCTGCCCTTTGTGTTCCATTCCTATAATAACTGATGTTGAAATACAGCAGCGTAGACCTGCCCTTTGTGTTCCATTCCTATAATAACTGATGTTAAAATACAGCAGCGTAGACCTGCCCTTTGTGTTCCATTCCTATAATAACTGATGTTAAAATACAGGAGCGTAGACCTGCCCTTTATGTTCCATTCCTATTAATAACTGATGTTAAAATACAGCAGCGTAGACCTGCCCTTTATGTTCCATTCCTATAATAACTGATGTTAAAATACAGCAGCGTAGACCTGCCCTTTGTGTTCCATTCCTATAATAACTGATGTTAAAATACAGCAGCGTAGACCTGCCCTTTATGTTCCATTCCTATAATAACTGATGTTAAAATACAGCAGCGTAGACCTGCCCTTTGTGTTCCATTCCTATAATAACTGATGTTAAAATACAGCATCGTAGACCTGCCCTTTGTGTTCCATTCCTATAATAACTGATGATATTTATAATGTGATTATGATTAATCCGTTCTTAAATCTTCTATTAACGGCTATAGGTGTGATTGTCATGCTCATTTCAGCACAGCTGGAGAGCCTATTGTTGGTCAGAAGAGCTACCTGTATTAATATAAATATTTCATTCCACTTTTGTGTTATTCTTTCTCCTTTTGTTGTGCGACTCCTCTTTGTACCACCAGAGGGGGCTGAAGTACCACTAGTGGACCTATAGTACCAGTGGTTGGGAACCTCTGTAATCTAGGGCCTAGAACACTAAACTAAACACAGGGCATTTCCACCCGGACAATTATATATTTGTAATTTTCATAATGTTGCTGCTATTATGGTCTGCTATGACGATTACCTGAACAGCAGGCTGTAAGAGAGGTGCATTGTTAATGTTAATACTAATACTAATATTAATAATACATACCTGAACAGCAGGCTGTAACAGAGGTGTTTAATAATAATACATACCTGAACAGCAGGCTGTAACAGAGGTGTTTAATAATAATACATACCTGAACAGCAGGCTGTAACAGAGGCTGAACAGCCCCTCCTGTCTCCACTCTGAAGGCTTGCAGCCTTTCTGCTCGGCCAGCAGCAGCGCCTCCAGGTGGCTGCCCATGGAAGTGCTCAGTTTGGCTAAATTGACCCCATTGAAGTGCCTGAGGAACGAACGACACAGAAGTTGTTAAAGCAGCTATAACATGAATTTAAACAGTTTTTAATATTTAATATCATATTGTCTATGTCCCTCAGACTTATTTCTAACGGTTTGATCCTCAATCACCTCTCTGATATAATTATAACCAGTCCATGGTATTTCTTTTTTTTTGCTTCTGAAGCTGTTTTAGCTGCAGTACCACAATGTCCTGAGGTGGTGTGGGCGCTGATATGCAACTTATTTAATATTTGTAATATATATGTTTTTATCCAACGATTTTGTAACCCATTTTTCACCCCCTGTGTCAATCATCTAATGTGATCCTGGGCTCTACACACCCTCCACCAACCTAGTCCCCATATATGGGGGACAAGGGGAGACCAACCTAGTCCCCATATATGGGGGACAAGGGGAGACCAACCTAGTCCCCATATATGGGGGACAAGGGGAGAGCAACGGACTTGAACTCATGCTTCCTTCATGCCTGAGTGTCCAAGTTGCTCCTTTTACACCTGACAGGGGGGAGTTTCCCTGGTTGGACGTATAGCGCGTGGAAGGAACACGTTATTCCAACCAGTTCCTTTCCCCTCCATCAGGCGCCCCGGCTAGCCAGGGGGAGGCAGTTTAGAGACCAGGATTACTGCATGTTTTTTGTGAGGGTACCTACCCTAATAGTTGAGTCGTTATAATATCTGATGCTAGATAAACACAGGCTTATGTTTCCATCCCATGTGTTAGGGTCATGTGACTCACCGCCTCATCCAGGCCGTCTCGGCCGCGGGGTCCACGCCCCCGGGCAGCTCCAGGCCGAAGATGCGTTTCATCAGCCGGGCGCGGTTGGCCGAGAAGTCCAGCGAGACGCCGTCGTTCAGGACCTGGTCGTAGGAGGCGGGGTCCAGGAGCACGGTGACGTACTGGCCCGCAACACGCACCTGTAATTATAACATTTATAACATTTATAACGGTCACATACTGGCCCGCAACACGCACCTGTAGGGTTAATAACATTTATAACATTTATAACGGTCACATACTGACCAGCAACACACACCTGTAATAATAACATTTATAACGTTTATAACATTTATAACGGTCACATACTGACCCGCAACATGCACCTGTAATTATAACATAACAGTCACATACTGGCCCGCAACAAACACCTGTAGGGATTATAACATTTATAACAGTCACATACTGACCAGCAACACACACCTGTGTTGCTGGCCCATTGCAGTAGTTGGACAGGTAAATGGGTGTCAGTGAGGTGTGGTGTAGATGTGTCAACATGCAGGCCCATTAGGTGTAAATACTTGTCATTGGTTAAATCTTTACAAAACCTAAACACAGACTTAACCACTACAAACTCACAAGTGAACTTGAAGATCAGGTTTTTTTTTTCTGCTTTTTTTCTTTTTTGCTACTCTTGTGCGACACTAGGTATATAATGATGAAGTTCAAGTACGACATTACAAAAAACAGGGAAGTACTCTCATGTGTGACTTAAAAGCAGCATTACCACAATGTTGAAACACTCGTAAAAAGTTCCCTTTTTTAAAATGTTACTGGTAATTGCGGTTAAACTGTCACACTTCTTTAGAAGATGTCGTTGCTGTCCGGGAAGGAAACCTCGTAACCACATCCTCTCCCTCCTAAAACAGCTAACTCCACCACCTCTCCCCCTCTCAAACCGTCTGCTAAAACAGCTAACTCCACCACCTCTCCCCCTCTCAAACTGTCTGCTATAAAGCAGCTAACTCCACCACCTCTCCCCCTCTCAAACTGTCTGCTATAAAGCAGCTAACTCCACCACCTCTCCCCGTCTCAAACCGTCTGCTATAAAGCAGCTAACTCCACCACCTCTCCCCCTCTCAAACTGTCTGCTATAAAGCAGCTAACTCCACCACCTCTCCCCCTCTCAAACTGTCTGCTATAAAGCAGCTAACTCCACCACCTCTCCCCGTCTCAAACCGTCTGCTATAAAACAGCTAACTCCACCACCTCTCCCCCTCTCAAACCGTCTGCTATAAAGCAGCTAACTCCACCACCTCTCCCCCTCTCAAACCGTCTGCTATAAAGCAGCTAACTCCACCACCTCTCCCCCTCTCAAACTGTCTGCTATAAAGCAACTAACTCCACCACCTCTCCTCCTCTCAAACTGTCTGCTATAAAGCAGCTAACTCCACCACCTCTCTCCTTGACAATATCTAAAGTCACACAACACCAACATTGATGAGGCTGTATTGCATCGTTTAAAAAAATATATAAGGTTTTATATCTTCATTTCCTTAAAAAGGTATATGTTTAATTTCCTGAAAAATGAACATTTTGGAGTTATGAGGTTTTCCTCCTGACAGCAAGGATATTGTATTGACCCAACGAACCGTGTCTTCTTTCCCAACGTTCCACATGAGGTATGGCTGTATTAGTTTACCATAGCTCGGAATCCCCTCGATGATGTCATCCTTATAGGCATAATTATGTCCTAATCCTAACCTCGGCCCTGTTGTTTTTGGCAGCACATTTAGATTTTAGTTTTAGTCATAGTCTCTTGAATAGTTTTCACTTAGTTTCAGTCACATTTTAGTCACCTGGAATGTATTAGTGTTAGTCGACTATAAATATCATAAGATTTTAGTCGACTAAATCTACAGTTGATTTGTTCCTTTTTAAAATGTATTTTGGCGGGCCTTGATATGCCGTCGTAATGACTGTTTTTACACATGCTGAAAATAGCAGATCTACAAGCTCACGTCACGTCGGGCTGCAAGCTTGTAGATCTGCTATTTTCAGCATGAAACCAAGTGTAAAATGACTTATACTGGATCTCTTGTCCACTAGTCCCTTCCTAACATTTTTGTCTAGTTTTTATTTGTTGACGAAATTGTCAGTATATTTAGTCGTATAGTTTTAGTCATCGTACAGTATAGCTTAGTTTTCATGTAGTTTCCATTTAGTTTTTGTCAGTGAAAAAAGGTACAGTCGACCAATTTCTTTTCTTTGTTTTAGTCAACACTGCAACACCTCTGCAACCACTGCAACTAATGGTACAGTGTATGTACAGTATGAGCATTAGTGAGGAGAGATTCTACCACCATATGGTGAGAGAAATGGCTGAATTATATCATTGCAATGCTGTTACGGCACACATGCACCTCCATCAGTGGTTTCTAGGCCCATTGTGTATTCAACATTTGAGCCACGGACCACCGTTTGATGACATTTAGCCTCTTAGACCCAAAACTTTGAATATTTTTGTTATCGTTGATTAGGATTAAGTAATGCAGATATAGTTTAACAATAATTTGTCTTGAGAGCGTAAAATGAAACCAAGGGTCCATTTGGTTTTACACTCTCCAGAGTTAAACATCTATAAGGAACCCCCTCAGGGACCACTGGTGGTCCCCAGACCACACGGGGACCCCCTGGAACCCCCTCAGGGACCACCGGTGGTCCCCAGACCACACGGGGACCCCCTGGAACCCCCTCAGGGACCACTGGTGGTCCCCAGACCTACATTGTTGGGTCACCCACACAACACATAATGTGTTCATGTGTGTGCAAACATATGTTGTCAATAATTTGCAATTATAGGCATTCAGCAGATGCTCTTAATCCAGAGCGATTTACAGTAAGCAAGAACAAACTTGGTTAATACATAAAAAATAGTGATCACGAATCCTACGTAAGCTAAGAACCTAACAGTGGAATATCTATATAATGAAACTATAGTGTATAATAAACTACAGAATGCCATGTCTACATATTAAAGTGCTATATCTCAGTTACATAAGCTGGGCCTGTATATGCAATTATAATTATGCCTGTCAGTCCAACATTATAGTTATACAACATTTTATAAAACACAACAGTTTGAAAACCTACCGTGAATATGTCCCCGTGCTTGTTCTTCATGCGTGTCAAGAACTTCGCAGCATCTCTTCCGAACTCCAGGGCGTGACCCAGCCAGGGAACCAGGCCTTTGTCTAGCGGGGGCTCATTTCTCTGCCTGTTGAGTCAAGACAAGCACGCACACGTACAGTAGAAAATGTAAACAAAGCATCACATCGGTTACAAAAAGCTTCAGCGCGGCATTTAGTGCTTTTTAAGCACCATTTCTCGCCTGGTGTGTATAGAGCTATACAACAACTGTAACTCTGCCTTGATTTCTATTGTACATGCATCTCACGTTATTGCATTCAATTTCACAGCACTTGCTATCATAAAGCACTGCATGGATTTGATCTATCAAAAGTACAGGTGTTTATGTTTATGTTACAAGTACACCACAGTTTAGTGTCAAATATGGATTTCTTTTTTTCTGAAGTAAAGGTTGTGTGTCCTCATTCAGAATGAGGACACAACTTGTACAAACTGTCCAATAAAACATAGTATCTATATCATTCATTAATCCTTTGAATAATGGTTATTATGACTTCAAGTACATTAATAAGTAAGCAATGTAATTCACGTGATAATTAAATTAATTAAGGTCTTACCTCGAACGGGACGAGTAAAATAATACAACGAGGGCAAGGACTCCATTGATCAGCAGAAATATAGTCCATAGCATGTTCCTGTGAAAACTCTCTGTCTGTCTCTCTCTCTCTCCTAGCGACTACCACTGCTTATGTACTACTCCACACACACACACACACACACACACACACACACACACACACACACACACACACACTGCATGCAGGGTGACAGAACAAGTTGTGAAAGAAAGAAGGCGTGGGAAGGAAGGAAGGAAGGTGTGTCAGAGCACGGTGAGGTGACAGCTCTGTCATCTAGACGAGTATCATGTACGACAGCTGGCTGACGGCCAGGAAACCACTTAAAGTACTTCACTGCTTCACTTAAAGTACTTAAAGTAGGCCTACTTTAAGTTTAAAGTACTTCACTCTCTCCTTCATACTATATGAGGAGTGAGGACTCAGTTTAAAGTACTTCACTCTCTCCTTATACTGACTATGAGTATATGAGGACTCAGTTTAAAGTACTTCACTCTCTCCTTATACTGACTATGAGTATGAATTTTTCATTCCACCAAAATCTTCACTCTCTCCTTGAACTCATTTAGGCCTGAGGCCAATTCTAAAAACACGTGTGTGAACGAGTGGTGCAACTCCCCTAGTTCTGGGTGCCTGCCTGGTGTTTTAAGTAGTTAGTTAAAATAGCCAATCTACAAGCTTGCAACGTGTCGATGTATAGATTGGCTATTTTATTAAAAAAAAAAAAGTTTTTTCAAAATAGTAAATAAAGGCAAAGTATAGTTTAGGGATAATACAGGGTTTAGCATGGATGAAAATATAAATAGATATATAGCCCTCACATATGTATTTCTCAAAATGTATGATGTAGTTAATGATGGCTAGCATTTGTATAATAGTCCTCAGGTCTAAATGGGTCAATTATTGAGGAAGTGCATTGTTCTCTGAGTACTGAAGGTGTGTGTGTGTGTGTGTGTGTGTGTGTGTGTGTGTGTGTGTGTGTGTGTGTGTGTGTGTGTGTGTGTGTGTGTGTGTACACACAGTACTCACATCGTCTAAATGGGACCACATTGTACATTAATTGGCACCGGCACAACTCAAACAACCACAATATGAAAGAACTATACAGATATATTTTTATGGATTTTTACTATGCATGAACACACTCACACGATGATAGAATATCCTATACCTGTCACCTGGTATGGTGTGTTGTTGTGTGTGGTATCATTATGATAGAATATCCTACCTGTCACCTGGTATGGTGTGTTGTTGTGTGTGGTATCATTATGATAGAATATCCTACCTGTCACCTGGTATGGTGTGTTGTTGTGTGTGGTATCATTATGATAGAATATCCTACCTGTCACCTGGTATGGTGTGTTGTTGTGTGTGGTATCATTATGATAGAATATCCTACCTGTCACCTGGTATGGTGTGTTGTTGTGTGTGGTATCATTATGATAGAATATCCTACCTGTCACCTGGTATGGTGTGTTGTTGTGTGTGGTATCATTATGATAGAATATCCTACCTGTCACCTGGTATGGTGTGTTGTTGTGTGTGGTATCATTATGATAGAATATCCTACCTGTCACCTGGTATGGTGTTCTGTTGTGTGTGGTATCATTATGATAGAATATCCTACCTGTCACCTGGTATGGTGTTCTGTTGTGTGTGGTATCATTGTGATAGAATATCCTACCTGTCACCTGGTATGGTGTTCTGTTGTGTGTGGTATCATTATGATAGAATATCCTATACCTGTCACCTGGTATGGTGTGTTGTTGTGTGTGGTATCATTATGATAGAATATCCTACCTGTCACCTGGTATGGTGTGTTGTTGTGTGTGGTATCATTATGATAGAATATCCTACCTGTCACCTGGTATGGTGTTCTGTTGTGTGTGGTATCATTATGATAGAATATCCTACCTGTCACCTGGTATGGTGTGTTGTTGTGTGTGGTATCATTATGATAGAATATCCTACCTGTCACCTGGTATGGTGTTCTGTTGTGTGTGGTATCATTATGATAGAATATCCTACCTGTCACCTGGTATGGTGTTTTGCTGTGTGTGGTATCATTATGATAGAATATCCTACCTGTCACCTGGTATGGTGTGTTGTTGTGTTGGTATCATTATGATAGAATATCCTACCTGTCACCTGGTATGGTGTTCTGTTGTGTGTGGTATCATTATGATAGAATATCCTACCTGTCACCTGGTATGGTGTTCTGTTGTGTGTGGTATCATTATGATAGAATATCCTACCTGTCACCTGGTATGGTGTTTTGTTGTGTTTGGTATCATTATGATAGAATATCCTACCTGTCACCTGGTATGGTGTGTTGTTGTGTGTGGTATCATTATGATAGAATATCCTATACCTGTCACCTGGTATGGTGTGTTGTTGTGTGTGGTATCATTATGATAGAATATCCTACCTGTCACCTGGTATGGTGTGTTGTTGTGTGTGGTATCATATCAAACACAAAGAAACTGCCCCGGGGACATTCCACAGCCATTACACCTTGTTTAAACTAACCCATTCAGGACGGGAACCCCTTTGTGGTGTTTTGATATAAGCATTATGTTTATATACTTTAAGCTGTTGAAAAATAGCACATCTACAAGGTCGAGCTTGTAGATCTGCTATTTTTTAGAGCGAACGTTTTTAACTCAAATCTTCAAAGCTTCTGGGGCGGGGGGGGGGTCCCTCGTACAACATATTTTCAGATGGGGGGGGGGTCGGAGGCCGAATACATAGACGTTCTGGAGAACCACTGACATATGGAAACACAGGTTTTTCATAAAACTGTTCTAGAATAGATTCGTACAATCTGGTCTCAGATCTAAATGGACTAAAGTCACATCTGTCATATTGTAATGTGTACACAGTGCCTTTCAGGGTGGGGGGGGGGATTAATCTGTTGCTACGTCTGTTTGTCAACGAGATGTATA
>NC_137881.1:3008298-3130798 GCF_963924005.1 Protomyctophum bolini | reverse complement strand
CAAAATAATTTGCCTCCCAAAATAATTTGCCTCCCAAAATAAATTTCCTCCCAAAATAATTTGCCTCCCAAAATAATTTGCCTCCCAAAATAATTTGCCTGCCAAAATAATTTGCCTCCCAAAATAATTTGCCAAAATAATTTGCCTCCCAAAATAATTTGCCTCCCAAAATAATTTGCCTCCCAAAATAATTTGCCAAAATAATTTGCCTCCCAAAATAATTTGCCTCCCAAAATAATTTGCCTGCCAAAATAATTTGCCTCCCAAAATAATTTGCCTCCCAAAATAATTTGCCAAAATAATTTGCCTCCCAAAATAATTTCTCAAAATAATTTGCCTCCCAAAATAATTTGCCTCCCAAAATAATTTGCCTCCCAAAATAATTTGCCTCCCAAAATAATTTGCCAAAATAATTTGCCTCCCAAAATAATTTGCCTCCCAAAATAATTTGCCTCCCAAAATAATTTGCCTCCCAAAATTATTTGCCAAAATAATTTGCCTCCCAAAATTATTTGCCAAAATAATTTGCCTCCCAAAATTATTTGCCAAAATAATTTGCCTCCCAAAATTATTTGCCAAAATTATTTGCCTCCCAAAATTATTTGCCTCCCAAAATAATTTGCCTCCCAAAATAATTTGCCTCCCAAAATAATTTGCCAAAATAATTTGCCTCCCAAAATAATTTGCCTCCCAAAATAATTTGCCTGCCAAAATAATTTGCCTCCCAAAATAATTTGCCTCCCAAAATAATTTGCCAAAATAATTTGCCTCCCAAAATAATTTCTCAAAATAATTTGCCTCCCAAAATAATTTGCCTCCCAAAATAATTTTCCTCCCAAAATAATTTGCCAAAATAATTTGCCTCCCAAAATAATTTGCCTCCCAAAATAATTTGCCTCCCAAAATAATTTGCCTCCCAAAATAATTTGCCTGCCAAAATAATTTGCCTCCCAAAATAATTTGCCTCCCAAAATAATTTGCCAAAATTATTTGCCTCCCAAAATTATTTGCCAAAATAATTTGCCTCCCAAAATTAATTGCCAAAATTATTTGCCTCCCAAAATTATTTGCCAAAATAATTTGCCTCCCAAAATAATTTGCCTCCCAAAATAATTTGCCTCCCAAAATAATTTGCCTCCCAAAATAATTTGCCAAAATAATTTGCCAAAATAATTTGCCACCAAAATAATTTGCCTCCCAAAATAAATTTCCTCCCAAAATAATTTGCCTCCCAAAATAATTTGCCTCCCAAAATAATTTGCCTGCCAAAATAATTTGCCTCCCAAAATAATTTGCCAAAATAATTTGCCAAAATAATTTGCCTCCCAAAATAATTTGCCTCCCAAAATAATTTGCCTCCCAAAATAATTTTGCCAAAATAATTTTGCCAAAATAATTTGCCTCCCAAAATAATTTGCCTCCCAAAATAATTTGCCTGCCAAAATAATTTGCCTCCCAAAATAATTTGCCTCCCAAAATAATTTGCCAAAATAATTTGCCTCCCAAAATAATTTCTCAAAATAATTTGCCTCCCAAAATAATTTGCCTCCCAAAATAATTTGCCTCCCAAAATAATTTGCCTCCCAAAATAATTTGCCAAAATAATTTGCCTCCCAAAATAATTTGCCAAAATAATTTGCCAAAATAATTTGCCTCCCAAAATAATTTGCCTCCCAAAATAATTTGCCTGCCAAAATAATTTGCCTCCCAAAATAATTTGCCTCCCAAAATAATTTGCCTCCCAAAATAATTTCACAAAATAATTTTCCTCCCAAAATAATTTGCCAAAATAATTTGCCTCCCAAAATAATTTGCCTGCCAAAATAATTTGCCTCCCAAAATAATTTGCCTCCCAAAATAATTTGCCTCCCAAAATAATTTGCCTGCCAAAATAATTTGCCTCCCAAAATAATTTGCCTCCCAAAATAATTTGCCTCCCAAAATAATTTGCCAAAATTATTTGCCTCCCAAAATTATTTGCCAAAATAATTTGCCTCCCAAAATTATTTGCCAAAATTATTTGCCTCCCAAAATTATTTGCCAAAATAATTTGCCTCCCAAAATAATTTGCCTCCCAAAATAATTTGCCAAAATAATTTGCCAAAATAATTTGCCAAAATAATTTGCCTCCCAAAATAAATTTCCTCCCAAAATAATTTGCCTCCCAAAATAATTTGCCTGCCAAAATAATTTGCCTCCCAAAATAATTTGCCAAAATAATTTGCCAAAATAATTTGCCTCCCAAAATAATTTGCCTCCCAAAATAATTTGCCTGCCAAAATAATTTGCCTCCCAAAATAATTTGCCTCCCAAAATAATTTGCCAAAATAATTTGCCTCCCAAAATAATTTCTCAAAATAATTTGCCTCCCAAAATAATTTGCCTCCCAAAATAATTTGCCTCCCAAAATAATTTGCCTCCCAAAATAATTTGCCAAAATAATTTGCCTCCCAAAATAATTTGCCTCCCAAAATAATTTGCCTGCCAAAATAATTTGCCTCCCAAAATTATTTGCCAAAATAATTTGCCTCCCAAAATTATTTGCCAAAATAATTTGCCTCCCAAAATTATTTGCCAAAATTATTTGCCTCCCAAAATTATTTGCCAAAATTATTTGCCTCCCAAAATTATTTGCCAAAATTATTTGCCTCCCAAAATAATTTGCCTCCCAAAATAATTTGCCTCCCAAAATAATTTGCCTGCCAAAATAATTTGCCTCCCAAAATAATTTGCCAAAATAATTTGCCTCCCAAAATAATTTCTCAAAATAATTTGCCTCCCAAAATAATTTGCCTCCCAAAATAATTTGCCTCCCAAAATAATTTGCCAAAATAATTTGCCTCCCAAAATAATTTGCCTCCCAAAATAATTTGCCTCCCAAAATAATTTGCCTGCCAAAATAATTTGCCTCCCAAAATAATTTGCCTCCCAAAATAATTTGCCTCCCAAAATAATTTGCCAAAATTATTTGCCTCCCAAAATTATTTGCCTCCCAAAATTATTTGCCAAAATAATTTGCCTCCCAAAATTAATTGCCAAAATTATTTGCCTCCCAAAATTATTTGCCAAAATAATTTGCCTCCCAAAATAATTTGCCTCCCAAAATAATTTGCCTCCCAAAATAATTTGCCAAAATAATTTGCCAAAATAATTTGCCAAAATAATTTGCCAAAATAATTTGCCAAAATAATTTGCCTCCCAAAATAAATTTCCTCCAAAAATAATTTGCCTCCCAAAATAATTTGCCTCCCAAAATAATTTGCCTGCCAAAATAATTTGCCTCCCAAAATAATTTGCCAAAATAATTTGCCAAAATAATTTGCCAAAATAATTTGCCTCCCAAAATAATTTGCCTCCCAAAATAATTTGCCTCCCAAAATAATTTGCCAAAATAATTTGCCTCCCAAAATAATTTGCCTCCCAAAATAATTTGCCTGCCAAAATAATTTGCCTCCCAAAATAATTTGCCTCCCAAAATAATTTGCCAAAATAATTTGCCTCCCAAAATAATTTCTCAAAATAATTTGCCTCCCAAAATAATTTGCCTCCCAAAATAATTTGCCAAAATAATTTGCCTCCCAAAATAATTTGCCTCCCAAAATAATTTGCCTCCCAAAAAAATTTGCCTGCCAAAATAATTTGCCTCCCAAAATAATTTGCCAAAATAATTTGCCAAAATAATTTGCCAAAATAATTTGCCTCCCAAAATAATTTGCCTCCCAAAATAATTTGCCTCCCAAAATAATTTGCCTGCCAAAATAATTTGCCTCCCAAAATAATTTGCCTCCCAAAATAATTTGCCTCCCAAAATAATTTGCCTCCCAAAATAATTTGCCTCCCAAAATAATTTGCCAAAATAATTTGCCTCCCAAAATAATTTGCCAAAATAATTTGCCAAAATAATTTGCCTCCCAAAATAATTTGCCTCCCAAAATAATTTGCCTGCCAAAATAATTTGCCTCCCAAAATAATTTGCCTCCCAAAATAATTTGCCTCCCAAAATAATTTGCCTCCCAAAATAATTTCACAAAATAATTTTCCTCCCAAAATAATTTGCCAAAATAATTTGCCTCCCAAAATAATTTGCCTGCCAAAATAATTTGCCTCCCAAAATAATTTGCCTCCCAAAATAATTTGCCTCCCAAAATAATTTGCCTGCCAAAATAATTTGCCTCCCAAAATAATTTGCCTCCCAAAATAATTTGCCAAAATAATTTGCCTCCCAAAATAATTTGCCAAAATTATTTGCCTCCCAAAATTATTTGCCAAAATAATTTGCCTCCCAAAATTATTTGCCAAAATTATTTGCCTCCCAAAATTATTTGCCAAAATAATTTGCCTCCCAAAATAATTTGCCTCCCAAAATAATTTGCCAAAATAATTTGCCAAAATAATTTGCCAAAATAATTTGCCAAAATAATTTGCCTCCCAAAATAAATTTCCTCCCAAAATAATTTGCCTCCCAAAATAATTTGCCTGCCAAAATAATTTGCCTCCCAAAATAATTTGCCAAAATAATTTGCCAAAATAATTTGCCAAAATAATTTGCCAAAATAATTTGCCTCCCAAAATAATTTGCCTCCCAAAATAATTTGCCTCCCAAAATAATTTGCCTGCCAAAATAATTTGCCTCCCAAAATAATTTGCCTCCCAAAATAATTTGCCAAAATAATTTGCCTCCCAAAATAATTTCTCAAAATAATTTGCCTCCCAAAATAATTTGCCTCCCAAAATAATTTGCCAAAATAATTTGCCAAAATAATTTGCCTCCCAAAATAATTTGCCTGCCAAAATAATTTGCCTCCCAAAATAATTTGCCTCCCAAAATAATTTGCCAAAATAATTTGCCTCCCAAAATAAATTTCCTCCCAAAATAATTTGCCTCCCAAAATAATTTGCCTCCCAAAATAATTTGCCTCCCAAAATAATTTGCCAAAATAATTTGCCTCCCAAAATAATTTGCCAAAATAATTTGCCAAAATAATTTGCCAAAATAATTTGCCTCCCAAAATAATTTGCCTCCCAAAATAATTTGCCTGCCAAAATAATTTGCCTCCCAAAATAATTTGCCTCCCAAAATAATTTGCCAAAATAATTTGCCTCCCAAAATAATTTCTCAAAATAATTTGCCTCCCAAAATAATTTTCCTCCCAAAATAATTTGCCTCCCAAAATAATTTGCCTCCCAAAATAATTTGCCTGCCAAAATAATTTGCCTCCCAAAATAATTTGCCTCCCAAAATAATTTGCCAAAATAATTTGCCTCCCAAAATTATTTGCCAAAATAATTTGCCTCCCAAAATTATTTGCCTCCCAAAATTATTTGCCAAAATAATTTGCCTCCCAAAATAATTTGCCTCCCAAAATAATTTGCCAAAATAATTTGCCAAAATAATTTGCCAAAATAATTTGCCTCCCAAAATAAATTTCCTCCCAAAATAATTTGCCTCCTAAAATAATTTGCCTCCCAAAATAATTTGCCTGCCAAAATAATTTGCCTCCCAAAATAATTTGCCAAAATAATTTGCCTCCCAAAATAATTTGCCTCCCAAAATAATTTGCCTCCCAAAATAATTTGCCAAAATAATTTGCCTGCCAAAATAATTTGCCTCCCAAAATAATTTGCCTCCCAAAATAATTTGCCTCCCAAAATAATTTCTCAAAATAATTTGCCTCCCAAAATAATTTGCCTCCCAAAATAATTTGCCTCCCAAAATAATTTGCCAAAATAATTTGCCTCCCAAAATAATTTGCCAAAATAATTTGCCTCCCAAAATAATTTGCCTCCCAAAATAATTTGCCTCCCAAAATAATTTGCCAAAATAATTTGCCTCCCAAAATAATTTGCCTCCCAAAATAATTTTCCTCCCAAAATAATTTGCCAAAATAATTTGCCAAAATAATTTGCCAAAATAATTTGCCAAAATCTATCAAAATCTATTTTTAGACGTTTTTTATCCCATTTTTAGACACACGTCTAATAGCCGGCTATTGCTCAGTAGGATGGTCAAAAATGATGAAAAACGAGGATTCAAATTTTCTTCAAAAAATCAAAAAACATGGGCTATAACCCATCGTTTTTTTCATTTTTTCATTTTTTTCAAATCCTCAAAAATGATGAAAAACGGCGTGCTATAGTATGCCGTACGATATGGGCTATAGCCCACGGTCCAAAATGATGAGAAACGAGGCTAACTTTTTTTTTCAAAAAGTCTAAAAATAGACGTCTAAAACACGTCTAAAATTTGCCTGCCAAAATAATTTGCCTCCCAAAATAATTTGCCTCCCAAAATAATTTGCCTGCCAAAATAATTTGCCTCCCAAAATAATTTGCCTCCCAAAATAATTTGCCAAAATAATTTGCCTCCCAAAATTATTTGCCAAAATAATTTGCCTCCCAAAATTATTTGCCAAAATTATTTGCCTCCCAAAATTATTTGCCAAAATAATTTGCCTCCCAAAATAATTTGCCTCCCAAAATAATTTGCCAAAATAATTTGCCAAAATAATTTGCCTCCCAAAATAAATTTCCTCCCAAAATAATTTGCCTCCTAAAATAATTTGCCTCCCAAAATAATTTGCCTGCCAAAATAATTTGCCTCCCAAAATAATTTGCCAAAATAATTTGCCTCCCAAAATAATTTGCCTCCCAAAATAATTTGCCTCCCAAAATAATTTGCCTGCCAAAATAATTTGCCTCCCAAAATAATTTGCCTCCCAAAATAATTTGCCTCCCAAAATAATTTTCCTCCCAAAATAATTTGCCAAAATAATTTGCCTCCCAAAATAATTTGCCTCCCAAAATAATTTGCCTCCCAAAATAATTTGCCTCCCAAAATAATTTGCCAAAATAATTTGCCTCCCAAAATAATTTGCCTCCCAAAATAATTTTCCTCCCAAAATAATTTGCCAAAATAATTTGCCTCCCAAAATAATTTGCCAAAATAATTTGCCAAAATCTATCAAAATCTATTTTTAGACGTTTTTTATCCCATTTTTAGACACACGTCTAATAGCCGGCTATTGCTCAGTAGGATGGTCAAAAATGATGAAAAACGAGGATTCAAATTTTCTTCAAAAAATCAAAAAACATGGGCTATAACCCATCGTTTTTTTCATTTTTTTCATTTTTTTCAAATCCTCAAAAATGATGAAAAACGGCGTGCTATAGTATGCCGTACGATATGGGCTATAGCCCACGGTCCAAAATGATGAGAATCGAGGCTAACTTTTTTTTTCAAAAAGTCTAAAAATAGACGTCTAAAACACGTCTAAAAATAGACGTGTTTTAGACGTCTACTTTTAGACGTTTTTTATCCCATTTTTAGACACACGTCTAATAGCCGGCTATTGCTCAGTAGGATGGTCAAAAATGATGAAAAACTGCCTCCCAAAATAATTTGCCTCCCAAAATATTTTGCCTCCCAAAATAATTTGCCTCCCAAAATAATTTGCCAAAATAATTTGCCTCCCAAAATAAATTTCCTCCCAAAATAATTTGCCTCCCAAAATAATTTGCCTCCCAAAATAATTTGCCTCCCAAAATAATTTGCCAAAATAATTTGCCTCCCAAAATAATTTGCCTCCCAAAATAATTTGCCTCCCAAAATAATTTGCCTCCCAAAATAATTTGCCTCCCAAAATAATTTGCCTCCCAAAATAATTTGCCAAAATAATTTGCCTCCCAAAATAATTTGCCTGCCAAAATAATTTGCCTCCCAAAATAATTTGCCTCCCAAAATAATTTGCCAAAATAATTTGCCTCCCAAAATAAATTTCCTCCCAAAATAATTTGCCTCCCAAAATAATTTGCCTCCCAAAATAATTTGCCTCCCAAAATAATTTGCCAAAATAATTTGCCTCCCAAAATAATTTGCCTCCCAAAATAATTTGCCTCCCAAAATAATTTGCCTCCCAAAATAATTTGCCAAAATAATTTGCCTCCCAAAATAATTTGCCTCCCAAAATAATTTGCCTGCCAAAATAATTTGCCTCCCAAAATAATTTGCCTCCCAAAATAATTTGCCTCCCAAAATAATTTGCCAAAATAATTTGCCTCCCAAAATAATTTTCCTCCCAAAATAATTTGCCAAAATAATTTGCCAAAATAATTTGCCTCCCAAAATAATTTGCCTCCCAAAATAATTTGCCAAAATAATTTGCCTCCCAAAATAAATTTCCTCCCAAAATAATTTGCCTCCCAAAATAATTTGCCTGCCAAAATAATTTGCCTCCCAAAATAATTTGCCAAAATAATTTGCCTCCCAAAATAATTTGCCTCCCAAAATAATTTGCCTCCTTGTCTACTTTTAGACGTTTTTTATCCCATTTTTAGACACACGTCTAATAGCCGGCTATTGCTCAGTAGGATGGTCAAAAATGATGAAAAACTGCCTCCCAAAATAATTTGCCTCCCAAAATATTTTGCCTCCCAAAATAATTTGCCTCCCAAAATAATTTGCCAAAATAATTTGCCTCCCAATTTCCTCCCAAAATAATTTGCCTCCCAAAATAATTTGCCTCCCAAAATAATTTGCCTCCCAAAATAATTTGCCAAAATAACTTGCCTCCCAAAATAATTTGCCTCCCAAAATAATTTGCCTCCCAAAATAATTTGCCAAAATAATTTGCCTCCCAAAATAATTTGCCTCCCAAAATAATTTGCCTGCCAAAATAATTTGCCTCCCAAAATAATTTGCCTCCCAAAATAATTTGCCAAAATAATTTGCCTCCCAAAATAAATTTCCTCCCAAAATTTGCCTCCCAAAATAATTTGCCTCCCAAAATAATTTGCCTCCCAAAATAATTTGCCTCCCAAAATAATTTGCCTCCCAAAATAATTTGCCAAAATAATTTGCCTCCCAAAATAATTTGCCTGCCAAAATAATTTGCCTGCCAAAATAATTTGCCTCCCAAAATAATTTGCCTCCCAAAATAATTTGCCTCCCAAAATAATTTGCCTCCCAAAATAATTTCTCAAAATAATTTGCCTCCCAAAATAATTTGCCTCCCAAAATAATTTTCCTCCCAAAATAATTTTCCTCCCAAAATAATTTGCCAAAATAATTTGCCTCCCAAAATAATTTGCCTCCCAAAATAATTTGCCTCCCAAAATAATTTGCCTCCCAAAATAATTTGCCTCCCAAAATAATTTGCCTCCCAAAATAATTTGCCAAAATAATTTGCCAAAATAATTTGCCAAAATAATTTGCCTCCCAAAATAAATTTCCTCCCAAAATAATTTGCCTCCCAAAATAATTTGCCTCCCAAAATAATTTGCCTGCCAAAATAATTTGCCTCCCAAAATAATTTGCCAAAATAATTTGCCTGCCAAAATAATTTGCCTCCCAAAATAATTTGCCAAAATAATTTGCCTGCCAAAATAATTTGCCTCCCAAAATAATTTGCCAAAATAATTTGCCTCCCAAAATAAATTTCCTCCCAAAATAATTTGCCTCCCAAAATAATTTGCCTCCCAAAATAATTTGCCTCCCAAAATAATTTGCCAAAATAATTTGCCTCCCAAAATAATTTGCCAAAATAATTTGCCAAAATAATTTGCCAAAATAATTTGCCTCCCAAAATAATTTGCCTCCCAAAATAATTTGCCTGCCAAAATAATTTGCCTCCCAAAATAATTTGCCTCCCAAAATAATTTGCCAAAATAATTTGCCTCCCAAAATAATTTCTCAAAATAATTTGCCTCCCAAAATAATTTTCCTCCCAAAATAATTTGCCTGCCAAAATAATTTGCCTCCCAAAATAATTTGCCTCCCAAAATAATTTGCCTCCCAAAATAATTTGCCTGCCAAAATAATTTGCCTCCCAAAATAATTTGCCTCCCAAAATAATTTGCCAAAATAATTTGCCTCCCAAAATTATTTGCCAAAATAATTTGCCTCCCAAAATTATTTGCCAAAATTATTTGCCTCCCAAAATTATTTGCCAAAATAATTTGCCTCCCAAAATAATTTGCCTCCCAAAATAATTTGCCAAAATAATTTGCCAAAATAATTTGCCAAAATAATTTGCCTCCCAAAATAAATTTCCTCCCAAAATAATTTGCCTCCTAAAATAATTTGCCTCCCAAAATAATTTGCCTGCCAAAATAATTTGCCTCCCAAAATAATTTGCCAAAATAATTTGCCTCCCAAAATAATTTGCCTCCCAAAATAATTTGCCTCCCAAAATAATTTGCCAAAATAATTTGCCTGCCAAAATAATTTGCCTCCCAAAATAATTTGCCTCCCAAAATAATTTGCCTCCCAAAATAATTTCTCAAAATAATTTGCCTCCCAAAATAATTTGCCTCCCAAAATAATTTGCCAAAATAATTTGCCTCCCAAAATAATTTGCCAAAATAATTTGCCTCCCAAAATAATTTGCCTCCCAAAATAATTTGCCAAAATAATTTGCCTCCCAAAATAATTTGCCTCCCAAAATAATTTTCCTCCCAAAATAATTTGCCAAAATAATTTGCCAAAATAATTTGCCAAAATCTATCAAAATCTATTTTTAGACGTTTTTTATCCCATTTTTAGACACACGTCTAATAGCCGGCTATTGCTCAGTAGGATGGTCAAAAATGATGAAAAACGAGGATTCAAATTTTCTTCAAAAAATCAAAAAACATGGGCTATAACCCATCGTTTTTTTCATTTTTTCATTTTTTTCAAATCCTCAAAAATGATGAAAAACGGCGTGCTATAGTATGCCGTACGATATGGGCTATAGCCCACGGTCCAAAATGATGAGAAACGAGGCTAACTTTTTTTTTCAAAAAGTCTAAAAATAGACGTCTAAAACACGTCTAAAATTTGCCTGCCAAAATAATTTGCCTCCCAAAATAATTTGCCTCCCAAAATAATTTGCCTGCCAAAATAATTTGCCTCCCAAAATAATTTGCCTCCCAAAATAATTTGCCAAAATAATTTGCCTCCCAAAATTATTTGCCAAAATAATTTGCCTCCCAAAATTATTTGCCAAAATTATTTGCCTCCCAAAATTATTTGCCAAAATAATTTGCCTCCCAAAATAATTTGCCTCCCAAAATAATTTGCCAAAATATTTGCCAAAATAATTTGCCTCCCAAAATAAATTTCCTCCCAAAATAATTTGCCTCCTAAAATAATTTGCCTCCCAAAATAATTTGCCTGCCAAAATAATTTGCCTCCCAAAATAATTTGCCAAAATAATTTGCCTCCCAAAATAATTTGCCTCCCAAAATAATTTGCCTCCCAAAATAATTTGCCTGCCAAAATAATTTGCCTCCCAAAATAATTTGCCTCCCAAAATAATTTGCCTCCCAAAATAATTTTCCTCCCAAAATAATTTGCCAAAATAATTTGCCTCCCAAAATAATTTGCCTCCCAAAATAATTTGCCTCCCAAAATAATTTGCCTCCCAAAATAATTTGCCAAAATAATTTGCCTCCCAAAATAATTTGCCTCCCAAAATAATTTGCCTCCCAAAATAATTTGCCAAAATAATTTGCCTCCCAAAATAATTTGCCAAAATAATTTGCCAAAATCTATCAAAATCTATTTTTAGACGTTTTTTATCCCATTTTTAGACACACGTCTAATAGCCGGCTATTGCTCAGTAGGATGGTCAAAAATGATGAAAAACGAGGATTCAAATTTTCTTCAAAAAATCAAAAAACATGGGCTATAACCCATCGTTTTTTTCATTTTTTTCATTTTTTTCAAATCCTCAAAAATGATGAAAAACGGCGTGCTATAGTATGCCGTACGATATGGGCTATAGCCCACGGTCCAAAATGATGAGAATCGAGGCTAACTTTTTTTTTCAAAAAGTCTAAAAATAGACGTCTAAAACACGTCTAAAAATAGACGTGTTTTAGACGTCTACTTTTAGACGTTTTTTATCCCATTTTTAGACACACGTCTAATAGCCGGCTATTGCTCAGTAGGATGGTCAAAAATGATGAAAAACTGCCTCCCAAAATAATTTGCCTCCCAAAATATTTTGCCTCCCAAAATAATTTGCCTCCCAAAATAATTTGCCAAAATAATTTGCCTCCCAAAATAAATTTCCTCCCAAAATAATTTGCCTCCCAAAATAATTTGCCTCCCAAAATAATTTGCCTCCCAAAATAATTTGCCAAAATAATTTGCCTCCCAAAATAATTTGCCTCCCAAAATAATTTGCCTCCCAAAATAATTTGCCTCCCAAAATAATTTGCCAAAATAATTTGCCTCCCAAAATAATTTGCCTGCCAAAATAATTTGCCTCCCAAAATAATTTGCCTCCCAAAATAATTTGCCAAAATAATTTGCCTCCCAAAATAAATTTCCTCCCAAAATAATTTGCCTCCCAAAATAATTTGCCTCCCAAAATAATTTGCCTCCCAAAATAATTTGCCAAAATAATTTGCCTCCCAAAATAATTTGCCTCCCAAAATAATTTGCCTCCCAAAATAATTTGCCTCCCAAAATAATTTGCCAAAATAATTTGCCTCCCAAAATAATTTGCCTCCCAAAATAATTTGCCTGCCAAAATAATTTGCCTCCCAAAATAATTTGCCTCCCAAAATAATTTGCCTCCCAAAATAATTTGCCAAAATAATTTGCCTCCCAAAATAATTTTCCTCCCAAAATAATTTGCCAAAATAATTTGCCAAAATAATTTGCCTCCCAAAATAATTTGCCTCCCAAAATAATTTGCCAAAATAATTTGCCTCCCAAAATAAATTTCCTCCCAAAATAATTTGCCTCCCAAAATAATTTGCCTGCCAAAATAATTTGCCTCCCAAAATAATTTGCCTCCCAAAATAATTTGCCTCCTTGTCTACTTTTAGACGTTTTTTATCCCATTTTTAGACACACGTCTAATAGCCGGCTATTGCTCAGTAGGATGGTCAAAAATGATGAAAAACTGCCTCCCAAAATAATTTGCCTCCCAAAATATTTTGCCTCCCAAAATAATTTGCCTCCCAAAATAATTTGCCAAAATAATTTGCCTCCCAATTTCCTCCCAAAATAATTTGCCTCCCAAAATAATTTGCCTCCCAAAATAATTTGCCTCCCAAAATAATTTGCCAAAATAACTTGCCTCCCAAAATAATTTGCCTCCCAAAATAATTTGCCTCCCAAAATAATTTGCCAAAATAATTTGCCTCCCAAAATAATTTGCCTCCCAAAATAATTTGCCTGCCAAAATAATTTGCCTCCCAAAATAATTTGCCTCCCAAAATAATTTGCCAAAATAATTTGCCTCCCAAAATAAATTTCCTCCCAAAATTTGCCTCCCAAAATAATTTGCCTCCCAAAATAATTTGCCTCCCAAAATAATTTGCCTCCCAAAATAATTTGCCAAAATAATTTGCCTCCCAAAATAATTTGCCTGCCAAAATAATTTGCCTGCCAAAATAATTTGCCTCCCAAAATAATTTGCCTCCCAAAATAATTTGCCAAAATAATTTGCCTCCCAAAATAATTTGCCTCCCAAAATAATTTCTCAAAATAATTTGCCTCCCAAAATAATTTGCCTCCCAAAATAATTTTCCTCCCAAAATAATTTTCCTCCCAAAATAATTTGCCAAAATAATTTGCCTCCCAAAATAATTTGCCTCCCAAAATAATTTGCCTCCCAAAATAATTTGCCTCCCAAAATAATTTGCCTCCCAAAATAATTTGCCAAAATAATTTGCCAAAATAATTTGCCAAAATAATTTGCCTCCCAAAATAAATTTCCTCCCAAAATAATTTGCCTCCCAAAATAATTTGCCTCCCAAAATAATTTGCCTGCCAAAATAATTTGCCTCCCAAAATAATTTGCCAAAATAATTTGCCTGCCAAAATAATTTGCCTCCCAAAATAATTTGCCAAAATAATTTGCCTGCCAAAATAATTTGCCTCCCAAAATAATTTGCCAAAATAATTTGCCTCCCAAAATAATTTGCCTCCCAAAATAATTTGCCTCCCAAAATAATTTGCCTCCCAAAATAATTTGCCAAAATAATTTGCCTCCCAAAATAATTTGCCTCCCAAAATAATTTGCCTGCCAAAATAATTTGCCTCCCAAAATAAATTTCCTCCCAAAATAATTTGCCTCCCAAAATAATTTGCCTCCCAAAATAATTTGCCAAAATAATTTGCCTCCCAAAATAATTTGCCAAAATAATTTGCCTCCCAAAATAATTTGCCAAAATAATTTGCCTCCCAAAATAATTTGCCTCCCAAAATAATTTGCCTCCCAAAATAATTTGCCAAAATAATTTGCCAAAATAATTTGCCAAAATAATTTGCCTCCCAAAATAAATTTCCTCCCAAAATAATTTGCCTCCCAAAATAATTTGCCTCCCAAAATAATTTGCCTGCCAAAATAATTTGCCAAAATAATTTGCCTCCCAAAATAATTTGCCTCCCAAAATAATTTGCCTCCCAAAATAATTTGCCTCCCAAAATAATTTGCCTCCCAAAATAATTTGCCTCCCAAAATAATTTGCCTGCCAAAATAATTTGCCTCCCAAAATAATTTGCCTCCCAAAATAATTTGCCTCCCAAAATAATTTGCCAAAATAATTTGCCTCCCAAAATAATTTCTCAAAATAATTTGCCTCCCAAAATAATTTGCCTCCCAAAATAATTTTCCTCCCAAAATAATTTGCCAAAATAATTTGCCAAAATAATTTGCCTCCCAAAATAATTTGCCTCCCAAAATAATTTGCCTCCCAAAATAATTTGCCTCCCAAAATAATTTGCCTCCCAAAATAATTTGCCAAAATAATTTGCCTCCCAAAATAATTTCTCAAAATAATTTGCCTCCCAAAATAATTTGCCTCCCAAAATAATTTGCCTCCCAAAATAATTTTCCTCCCAAAATAATTTGCCAAAATAATTTGCCTCCCAAAATAATTTGCCTCCCAAAATAATTTGCCTCCCAAAATAATTTGCCTCCCAAAATAATTTGCCAAAATAATTTGCCAAAATAATTTGCCTCCCAAAATAAATTTCCTCCCAAAATAATTTGCCTCCCAAAATAATTTGCCTCCCAAAATAATTTGCCTGCCAAAATAATTTGCCTCCCAAAATAATTTGCCAAAATAATTTGCCTCCCAAAATAATTTGCCTCCCAAAATAATTTGCCTCCCAAAATAATTTGCCTCCCAAAATAATTTGCCAAAATAATTTGCCTCCCAAAATAATTTGCCTCCCAAAATAATTTGCCTGCCAAAATAATTTGCCTCCCAAAATAATTTGCCTCCCAAAATAATTTGCCTCCCAAAATAATTTGCCTCCCAAAATAATTTCTCAAAATAATTTGCCTCCCAAAATAATTTGCCTCCCAAAATAATTTTCCTCCCAAAATAATTTGCCAAAATAATTTGCCTCCCAAAATAATTTGCCTCCCAAAATAATTTGCCTCCCAAAATAATTTGCCAAAATAATTTGCCTCCCAAAATAATTTGCCTCCCAAAATAATTTGCCTCCCAAAATCGTTTTTGTCATTTCGTCATTTTTTTCAAATCTTCAAAAATGATGAAAAACTGCGCGCTATAGTATGCCGTACGATATGGGCTATAGCCCACGGTCCAAAATGATGAGAAACGAGGCTAACTTTTTTTTTCAAAAAGTCTAAAAATAGACGTCTAAAACACGTCTAAAAATAGACGTGTTTTAGACGTCTACTTTTAGACGTTTTTTATCCCATTTTTAGACACACGTCTAATAGCCGGCTATTGCTCAGTAGGATGGTCAAAAATGATGAAAAACTGCCTCCCAAAATAATTTGCCTCCCAAAATAATTTGCCTGCCAAAATAATTTGCCTGCCAAAATAATTTGCCTCCCAAAATAATTTGCCTCCCAAAATAATTTCTCAAAATAATTTGCCTCCCAAAATAATTTGCCTCCCAAAATAATTTTCCTCCCAAAATAATTTGCCAAAATAATTTGCCTCCCAAAATAATTTGCCTCCCAAAATAATTTGCCTCCCAAAATAATTTGCCTGCCAAAATAATTTGCCTGCCAAAATAATTTGCCTCCCAAAATAATTTGCCTCCCAAAATAATTTGCCTCCCAAAATAATTTGCCAAAATAATTTGCCTCCCAAAATAATTTGCCAAAATTATTTGCCTCCCAAAATTATTTGCCAAAATAATTTGCCTCCCAAAATTATTTGCCAAAATTATTTGCCTCCCAAAATTATTTGCCAAAATAATTTGCCTCCCAAAATAATTTGCCTCCCAAAATTATTTGCCTCCCAAAATAATTTGCCAAAATAATTTGCCTCCCAAAATAAATTTCCTCCCAAAATAATTTGCCTCCCAAAATAATTTGCCTCCCAAAATAATTTGCCTGCCAAAATAATTTGCCTGCCAAAATAATTTGCCTACCAAAATTATTTGCCAAAATTATTTGCCTCCCAAAATTATTTGCCAAAATAATTTGCCTCCCAAAATAATTTGCCTCCCAAAATAATTTGCCAAAATAATTTGCCTCCCAAAATAATTTGCCTCCCAAAATAATTTGCCTCCCAAAATAATTTGCCTGCCAAAATAATTTGCCTCCCAAAATAATTTGCCAAAATAATTTGCCTCCCAAAATAATTTGCCTCCCAAAATCGTTTTTGTCATTTCGTCATTTTTTTCAAATCTTCAAAAATGATGAAAAACTGCGCGCTATAGTATGCCGTACGATATGGGCTATAGCCCACGGTCCAAAATGATGAGAAACGAGGCTAACTTTTTTTTTCAAAAAGTCTAAAAATAGACGTCTAAAACACGTCTAAAAATAGACGTGTTTTAGACGTCTACTTTTAGACGTTTTTTATCCCATTTTTAGACACACGTCTAATAGCCGGCTATTGCTCAGTAGGATGGTCAAAAATGATGAAAAACTGCCTCCCAAAATAATTTGCCTCCCAAAATAATTTGCCTCCCAAAATAAATTTCCTCCCAAAATAATTTGCCTCCCAAAATAATTTGCCTCCCAAAATAAATTGCCTGCCAAAATAATTTGCCTCCCAAAATAATTTGCCAAAATAATTTGCCTCCCAAAATAATTTGCCTCCCAAAATAATTTGCCTCCCAAAATAATTTGCCTCCCAAAATAATTTGCCTCCCAAAATAATTTGCCAAAATAATTTCTCAAAATAATTTGCCTCCCAAAATAATTTGCCTCCCAAAATAATTTGCCTCCCAAAATAATTTGCCTCCCAAAATAATTTTCCTCCCAAAATAATTTGCCAAAATAATTTGCCTCCCAAAATAATTTGCCTCCCAAAATAATTTGCCTCCCAAAATAATTTGCCTGCCAAAATAATTTGCCTCCCAAAATAATTTGCCTCCCAAAATAATTTGCCAAAATAATTTGCCTCCCAAAATTATTTGCCTCCCAAAATTATTTGCCAAAATAATTTGCCTCCCAAAATAATTTGCCTCCCAAAATAATTTGCCTCCCAAAATAATTTGCCAAAATAATTTGCCTCCCAAAATAAATTTCCTCCCAAAATAATTTGCCTCCCAAAATAATTTGCCTCCCAAAATAATTTGCCTGCCAAAATAATTTGCCTCCCAAAATAATTTGCCAAAATAATTTGCCTCCCAAAATAATTTGCCTCCCAAAATAATTTGCCTCCCAAAATAATTTGCCTCCCAAAATAATTTGCCTGCCAAAATAATTTGCCTCCCAAAATAATTTGCCTCCCAAAATAATTTGCCTCCCAAAATAATTTGCCAAAATAATTTGCCTCCCAAAATAATTTCTCAAAATAATTTGCCTCCCAAAATTATTTGCCTCCCAAAATAATTTTCCTCCCAAAATAATTTGCCTCCCAAAATAATTTGCCTCCCAAAATAATTTGCCTCCCAAAATAATTTGCCAAAATAATTTGCCAAAATAATTTGCCTCCCAAAATAAATTTCCTCCCAAAATAATTTGCCTCCCAAAATAATTTGCCTCCCAAAATAATTTGCCTGCCAAAATAATTTGCCTCCCAAAATAATTTGCCAAAATAATTTGCCTCCCAAAATAATTTGCCTCCCAAAATAATTTGCCTCCCAAAATAATTTGCCTCCCAAAATAATTTGCCAAAATAATTTGCCTCCCAAAATAATTTGCCTCCCAAAATAATTTGCCTGCCAAAATAATTTGCCTCCCAAAATAATTTGCCTCCCAAAATAATTTCTCTCCCAAAATAATTTGCCAAAATAATTTGCCTCCCAAAATAATTTCTCAAAATAATTTGCCTCCCAAAATAATTTGCCTCCCAAAATAATTTTCCTCCCAAAATAATTTGCCAAAATAATTTGCCTCCCAAAATAATTTGCCTCCCAAAATAATTTGCCTCCCAAAATAATTTGCCTCCCAAAATAATTTGCCTCCCAAAATCGTTTTTGTCATTTCGTCATTTTTTTCAAATCTTCAAAAATGATGAAAAACTGCGCGCTATAGTATGCCGTACGATATGGGCTATAAAAAATAAAATAATTTGCCTCCCAAAATAATTTGCCAAAATAATTTGCCTCCCAAAATAATTTGCCTCCCAAAATAATTTGCCTGCCAAAATAATTTGCCTCCCAAAATAATTTGCCTCCCAAAATAATTTGCCTCCCAAAATAATTTGCCAAAATAATTTGCCTCCCAAAATAATTTCTCAAAATAATTTGCCTCCCAAAATAATTTGCCTCCCAAAATAATTTGCCTCCCAAAATAATTTGCCTGCCAAAATAATTTGCCTCCCAAAATAATTTGCCAAAATAATTTGCCTCCCAAAATAATTTGCCTCCCAAAATAATTTGCCTCCCAAAATAATTTGCCAAAATAATTTGACTCCCAAAATAATTTGCCTCCCAAAATAATTTGCCTGCCAAAATAATTTGCCTCCCAAAATAATTTCTCAAAATAATTTGCCTCCCAAAATAATTTGCCTCCCAAAATAATTTGCCTGCCAAAATAATTTGCCTCCCAAAATAATTTGCCTCCCAAAATAATTTGCCTCCCAAAATAATTTGCCTCCCAAAATAATTTGCCTCCCAAAATAATTTGCCAAAATAATTTGCCTCCCAAAATAATTTGCCTCCCAAAATAATTTGCCTGCCAAAATAATTTGCCTCCCAAAATAATTTGCCTCCCAAAATAATTTGCCTCCCAAAATAATTTGCCAAAATAATTTGCCTCCCAAAATAATTTCTCAAAATAATTTGCCTCCCAAAATAATTTGCCTCCCAAAATAATTTTCCTCCCAAAATCGTTTTTGTCATTTCGTCATTTTTTTCAAATCTTCAAAAATGATGAAAAACTGCGCGCTATAGTATGCCGTACGATATGGGCTATAAAAAATAAAATAATTTGCCTCCCAAAATAATTTGCCAAAATAATTTGCCTCCCAAAATAATTTGCCTCCCAAAATAATTTGCCTGCCAAAATAATTTGCCTCCCAAAATAATTTGCCTCCCAAAATAATTTGCCTCCCAAAATAATTTGCCAAAATAATTTGCCTCCCAAAATAATTTCTCAAAATAATTTGCCTCCCAAAATAATTTGCCTCCCAAAATAATTTGCCTGCCAAAATAATTTGCCAAAATAATTTGCCTCCCAAAATAATTTGCCTCCCAAAATAATTTGCCAAAATAATTTGCCTCCCAAAATAATTTGCCTCCCAAAATAATTTGCCTGCCAAAATAATTTGCCTCCCAAAATAATTTGCCTCCCAAAATAATTTGCCTCCCAAAATAATTTGCCAAAATAATTTGCCTCCCAAAATAATTTCTCAAAATAATTTGCCTCCCAAAATAATTTGCCTCCCAAAATAATTTTCCTCCCAAAATAATTTGCCAAAATAATTTGCCTCCCAAAATAATTTGCCTCCCAAAATAATTTGCCTCCCAAAATAATTTGCCTCCCAAAATAATTTGCCAAAATAATTTGCCAAAATAATTTGCCTCCCAAAATAAATTTCCTCCCAAAATAATTTGCCTCCCAAAATAATTTGCCTGCCAAAATAATTTGCCTCCCAAAATAATTTGCCTCCCAAAATAATTTGCCTCCCAAAATAATTTGCCTCCCAAAATAATTTGCCTCCCAAAATAATTTGCCTCCCAAAATAATTTGCCTGCCAAAATAATTTGCCTCCCAAAATAATTTGCCTCCCAAAATAATTTGCCAAAATAATTTGCCTCCCAAAATAATTTGCCTCCCAAAATAATTTGCCAAAATAATTTGCCTCCCAAAATAATTTCTCAAAATAATTTGCCTCCCAAAATAATTTGCCTCCCAAAATAATTTGCCAAAATAATTTGCCTCCCAAAATAATTTGCCTCCCAAAATAATTTGCCAAAATAATTTGCCTCCCAAAATAATTTGCCTCCCAAAATAATTTGCCTCCCAAAATCGTTTTTGTCATTTCGTCATTTTTTTCAAATCTTCAAAAATGATGAAAAACTGCGCGCTATAGTATGCCGTACGATATGGGCTATAGCCCACGGTCCAAAATGATGAGAAACGAGGCTAACTTTTTTTTTCAAAAAGTCTAAAAATAGACGTCTAAAACACGTCTAAAAATAGACGTGTTTTAGACGTCTACTTTTAGACGTTTTTTATCCCATTTTTAGACACACGTCTAATAGCCGGCTATTGCTCAGTAGGATGGTCAAAAATGATGAAAAACTGCCTCCCAAAATAATTTGCCTCCCAAAATAATTTGCCAAAATAATTTGCCTCCCAAAATAATTTGCCTCCCAAAATAATTTGCCTGCCAAAATAATTTGCCTCCCAAAATAATTTGCCTCCCAAAATAATTTGCCTCCCAAAATAATTTCTCAAAATAATTTGCCTCCCAAAATAATTTGCCTCCCAAAATAATTTTCCTCCCAAAATAATTTGCCAAAATAATTTGCCTCCCAAAATAATTTGCCTCCCAAAATAATTTGCCTCCCAAAATAATTTGCCTGCCAAAATAATTTGCCTGCCAAAATAATTTGCCTCCCAAAATAATTTGCCTCCCAAAATAATTTGCCTCCCAAAATAATTTGCCAAAATTATTTGCCAAAATTATTTGCCTCCCAAAATTATTTGCCAAAATAATTTGCCTCCCAAAATTATTTGCCAAAATTATTTGCCTCCCAAAATAATTTGCCTCCCAAAATAAATTTCCTCCCAAAATAATTTGCCTCCCAAAATAATTTGCCTCCCAAAATAATTTGCCAAAATAATTTGCCAAAATAATTTGCCTCCCAAAATAAATTTCCTCCCAAAATAATTTGCCTCCCAAAATAATTTGCCTCCCAAAATAATTTGCCTGCCAAAATAATTTGCCTCCCAAAATAATTTGCCTCCCAAAATAATTTGCCAAAATAATTTGCCTCCCAAAATTATTTGCCTCCCAAAATAATTTGCCTCCCAAAATAATTTGCCTCCCAAAATAATTTGCCTCCCAAAATAATTTGCCAAAATAATTTGCCTCCCAAAATAAATTTCCTCCCAAAATAATTTGCCTCCCAAAATAATTTGCCTGCCAAAATAATTTGCCTCCCAAAATAATTTGCCAAAATAATTTGCCTCCCAAAATAATTTGCCTCCCAAAATAATTTGCCTCCCAAAATAATTTGCCAAAATAATTTGCCAAAATAATTTGCCTCCCAAAATAATTTGCCTCCCAAAATAATTTGCCTGCCAAAATAATTTGCCTCCCAAAATAATTTGCCTCCCAAAATTATTTGCCAAAATTATTTGCCTCCCAAAATTATTTGCCAAAATTATTTGCCTCCCAAAATTATTTGCCAAAATAATTTGCCTCCCAAAATAATTTGCCTCCCAAAATAATTTGCCAAAATAATTTGCCTCCCAAAATAATTTGCCTCCCAAAATAATTTGCCTGCCAAAATAATTTGCCTCCCAAAATAATTTGCCTCCCAAAATAATTTGCCTCCCAAAATAATTTGCCTCCCAAAATAATTTCTCAAAATAATTTGCCTCCCAAAATAATTTGCCTCCCAAAATAATTTTCCTCCCAAAATAATTTGCCAAAATAATTTGCCTCCCAAAATAATTTGCCTCCCAAAATAATTTGCCTGCCAAAATAATTTGCCTCCCAAAATAATTTGCCTCCCAAAATAATTTGCCTCCCAAAATTATTTGCCAAAATTATTTGCCTCCCAAAATTATTTGCCTCCCAAAATTATTTGCCAAAATAATTTGCCTCCCAAAATTATTTGCCAAAATTATTTGCCTCCCAAAATAATTTGCCTCCCAAAATAAATTTCCTCCCAAAATAATTTGCCTCCCAAAATAATTTGCCTCCCAAAATAATTTGCCAAAATAATTTGCCAAAATAATTTGCCTCCCAAAATAAATTTCCTCCCAAAATAATTTGCCTCCCAAAATAATTTGCCTCCCAAAATAATTTGCCTCCCAAAATAATTTGCCAAAATAATTTGCCAAAATAATTTGCCAAAATAATTTGCCTCCCAAAATAATTTGCCTCCCAAAATAATTTGCCTGCCAAAATAATTTGCCTCCCAAAATAATTTGCCTCCCAAAATAATTTGCCTCCCAAAATAATTTCTCAAAATAATTTGCCTCCCAAAATAATTTGCCTCCCAAAATAATTTTCCTCCCAAAATAATTTGCCAAAATAATTTGCCTCCCAAAATAATTTGCCTGCCAAAATAATTTGCCTGCCAAAATAATTTGCCTCCCAAAATAATTTGCCTCCCAAAATAATTTGCCAAAATAATTTGCCTCCCAAAATAATTTGCCAAAATTATTTGCCTCCCAAAATTATTTGCCAAAATAATTTGCCTCCCAAAATTATTTGCCAAAATTATTTGCCTCCCAAAATAATTTGCCTCCCAAAATAAATGTCCTCCCAAAATAATTTGCCTCCCAAAATAATTTGCCAAAATAATTTGCCTCCCAAAATAAATTTCCTCCCAAAATAATTTGCCTCCCAAAATAATTTGCCTCCCAAAATAATTTGCCTGCCAAAATAATTTGCCTCCCAAAATAATTTGCCAAAATAATTTGCCTCCCAAAATTATTTGCCAAAATTATTTGCCTCCCAAAATTATTTGCCAAAATAATTTGCCTCCCAAAATAATTTGCCTCCCAAAATAATTTGCCTCCCAAAATAATTTGCCAAAATAATTTGCCTCCCAAAATAAATTTCCTCCCAAAATAATTTGCCTCCCAAAATAATTTGCCTCCCAAAATAATTTGCCTGCCAAAATAATTTGCCTCCCAAAATAATTTGCCAAAATAATTTGCCTCCCAAAATAATTTGCCTCCCAAAATAATTTGCCTCCCAAAATAATTTGCCAAAATAATTTGCCTGCCAAAATAATTTGCCTGCCAAAATAATTTGCCTCCCAAAATAATTTGCCTCCCAAAATAATTTGCCAAAATAATTTGCCTCCCAAAATAATTTGCCAAAATTATTTGCCTCCCAAAATTATTTGCCAAAATAATTTGCCTCCCAAAATTATTTGCCAAAATTATTTGCCTCCCAAAATAATTTGCCTCCCAAAATAAATTTCCTCCCAAAATAATTTGCCTCCCAAAATAATTTGCCTCCCAAAATAAATTTCCTCCCAAAATAATTTGCCTCCCAAAATAATTTGCCTCCCAAAATAATTTGCCTGCCAAAATAATTTGCCTCCCAAAATAATTTGCCAAAATAATTTGCCTCCCAAAATTATTTGCCAAAATTATTTGCCTCCCAAAATTATTTGCCAAAATAATTTGCCTCCCAAAATAATTTGCCTCCCAAAATAATTTGCCTCCCAAAATAATTTGCCAAAATAATTTGCCTCCCAAAATAAATTTCCTCCCAAAATAATTTGCCTCCCAAAATAATTTGCCTCCCAAAATAATTTGCCTGCCAAAATAATTTGCCTCCCAAAATAATTTGCCAAAATAATTTGCCTCCCAAAATAATTTGCCTCCCAAAATAATTTGCCTCCCAAAATAATTTGCCTGCCAAAATAATTTGCCTCCCAAAATAATTTGCCAAAATAATTTGCCTCCCAAAATAATTTGCCTCCCAAAATAATTTGCCTGCCAAAATAATTTGCCTCCCAAAATAATTTGCCAAAATAATTTGCCTCCCAAAATTATTTGCCAAAATTATTTGCCTCCCAAAATTATTTGCCAAAATAATTTGCCTCCCAAAATAATTTGCCTCCCAAAATAATTTGCCTCCCAAAATAATTTGCCAAAATAATTTGCCAAAATAATTTGCCAAAATAATTTGCCTCCCAAAATAATTTGCCTCCCAAAATAATTTGCCTCCCAAAATAATTTGCCTGCCAAAATAATTTGCCTCCCAAAATAATTTGCCAAAATAATTTGCCTCCCAAAATAATTTGCCAAAATAATTTGCCAAAATAATTTGCCAAAATAATTTGCCAAAATAATTTGCCTCCCAAAATAATTTGCCTCCCAAAATAATTTGCCTGCCAAAATAATTTGCCTCCCAAAATAATTTGCCTCCCAAAATAATTTGCCAAAATAATTTGCCTCCCAAAATAATTTCTCAAAATAATTTGCCTCCCAAAATAATTTGCCTCCCAAAATAATTTTCCTCCCAAAATAATTTGCCAAAATAATTTGCCTCCCAAAATAATTTGCCTCCCAAAATAATTTGCCTGCCAAAATAATTTGCCTCCCAAAATAATTTGCCTCCCAAAATAATTTGCCAAAATAATTTCCCTCCCAAAATTATTTGCCAAAATTATTTGCCTCCCAAAATTATTTGCCAAAATAATTTGCCTCCCAAAATAATTTGCCTCCCAAAATAATTTGCCAAAATTATTTGCCAAAATTATTTGCCAAAATAATTTGCCTCCCAAAATAATTTGCCTCCCAAAATAATTTGCCTCCCAAAATAATTTGCCTCCCAAAATAATTTGCCTCCCAAAATAATTTGCCAAAATAATTTGCCAAAATAATTTGCCAAAATAATTTGCCAAAATAATTTGCCTCCCAAAATAAATTTCCTCCCAAAATAATTTGCCTCCCAAAATAATTTGCCTCCCAAAATAATTTGCCTGCCAAAATAATTTGCCTCCCAAAATAATTTGCCAAAATAATTTGCCTCCCAAAATAATTTGCCTCCCAAAATAATTTGCCAAAATAATTTGCCTCCCAAAATAATTTGCCTCCCAAAATAATTTGCCTGCCAAAATAATTTGCCTCCCAAAATAATTTGCCAAAATAATTTGCCTCCCAAAATAATTTGCCAAAATAATTTGCCTCCCAAAATAATTTCTCAAAATAATTTGCCTCCCAAAATAATTTTCCTCCCAAAATAATTTTCCTCCCAAAATAATTTGCCAAAATAATTTGCCTCCCAAAATAATTTGCCTCCCAAAATAATTTGCCTCCCAAAATAATTTGCCTCCCAAAATAATTTGCCAAAATAATTTGCCAAAATAATTTGCCTCCCAAAATAATTTGCCTCCCAAAATAATTTGCCTCCCAAAATAATTTGCCTGCCAAAATAATTTGCCTCCCAAAATAATTTGCCAAAATAATTTGCCTCCCAAAATAATTTGCCTCCCAAAATAATTTGCCTCCCAAAATAATTTGCCAAAATTATTTGCCTCCCAAAATAATTTGCCTCCCAAAATAAATTTCCTCCCAAAATAATTTGCCTCCCAAAATAATTTGCCTCCCAAAATAATTTGCCAAAATAATTTGCCAAAATAATTTGCCTCCCAAAATAAATTTCCTCCCAAAATAATTTGCCTCCCAAAATAATTTGCCTCCCAAAATAATTTGCCTGCCAAAATAATTTGCCTCCCAAAATAATTTGCCAAAATAATTTGCCTCCCAAAATTATTTGCCAAAATTATTTGCCTGCCAAAATAATTTGCCTCCCAAAATAATTTGCCTCCCAAAATAATTTGCCTCCCAAAATAATTTGCCAAAATAATTTGCCAAAATAATTTGCCTCCCAAAATAAATTTCCTCCCAAAATAATTTGCCTCCCAAAATAATTTGCCTGCCAAAATAATTTGCCTCCCAAAATAATTTGCCAAAATAATTTGCCTCCCAAAATAATTTGCCTCCCAAAATAATTTGCCAAAATAATTTGCCAAAATAATTTGCCAAAATAATTTGCCTCCCAAAATAAATTTCCTCCCAAAATAATTTGCCTCCCAAAATAATTTGCCTCCCAAAATAATTTGCCTGCCAAAATAATTTGCCTCCCAAAATAATTTGCCAAAATAATTTGCCTCCCAAAATAATTTGCCTCCCAAAATAATTTGCCTCCCAAAATAATTTGCCAAAATAATTTTTCCTCCCAAAATAATTTGCCTCCCAAAATAATTTGCCTGCCAAAATAATTTGCCTCCCAAAATAATTTGCCTCCCAAAATAATTTGCCAAAATAATTTGCCTCCCAAAATAATTTGCCTGCCAAAATAATTTGCCTCCCAAAATAATTTGCCTCCCAAAATAATTTGCCAAAATAATTTGCCTCCCAAAATTATTTGCCAAAATTATTTGCCTCCCAAAATTATTTGCCAAAATAATTTGCCTCCCAAAATAATTTGCCTCCCAAAATAATTTGCCAAAATAATTTGCCAAAATAATTTGCCAAAATTATTTGCCAAAATAATTTGCCTCCCAAAATAATTTGCCTCCCAAAATAATTTGCCTCCCAAAATAATTTGCCAAAATAATTTGCCTCCCAAAATAAATTTCCTCCCAAAATAATTTGCCTCCCAAAATAATTTGCCTCCCAAAATAATTTGCCTCCCAAAATAATTTGCCAAAATAATTTGCCAAAATTATTTGCCCAAAATAATTTGCCAAAATAATTTGCCTCCCAAAATAAATTTCCTCCCAAAATAATTTGCCTCCCAAAATAATTTGCCTGCCAAAATAATTTGCCTCCCAAAATAATTTGCCTGCCAAAATAATTTGCCTCCCAAAATAATTTGCCAAAATAATTTGCCTCCCAAAATAATTTGCCTCCCAAAATAATTTGCCTCCCAAAATAATTTGCCAAAATAATTTGCCTCCCAAAATAATTTGCCTCCCAAAATAATTTGCCTGCCAAAATAATTTGCCTCCCAAAATAATTTGCCTCCCAAAATAATTTGCCTCCCAAAATAATTTCTCAAAATAATTTGCCTCCCAAAATAATTTGCCTCCCAAAATAATTTTCCTCCCAAAATAATTTTCCTCCCAAAATAATTTTCCTCCCAAAATAATTTGCCAAAATAATTTGCCTCCCAAAATAATTTGCCTCCCAAAATAATTTGCCAAAATAATTTGCCTCCCAAAATAAATTTCCTCCCAAAATAATTTGCCTCCCAAAATAATTTGCCTCCCAAAATAATTTGCCTGCCAAAATAATTTGCCTCCCAAAATAATTTGCCAAAATAATTTGCCTCCCAAAATAATTTGCCTCCCAAAATAATTTGCCAAAATTATTTGCCTCCCAAAATAATTTGCCTCCCAAAATAAATTTCCTCCCAAATTAATTTGCCTCCCAAAATAATTTGCCTCCCAAAATAATTTGCCAAAATAATTTGCCAAAATAATTTGCCTCCCAAAATAAATTTCCTCCCAAAATAATTTGCCTCCCAAAATAATTTGCCTCCCAAAATAATTTGCCTGCCAAAATAATTTGCCTCCCAAAATAATTTGCCAAAATAATTTGCCTCCCAAAATTATTTGCCAAAATTATTTGCCTCCCAAAATAATTTGCCAAAATAATTTGCCTCCCAAAATAATTTGCCTCCCAAAATAATTTGCCTCCCAAAATAATTTGCCAAAATAATTTGCCAAAATAATTTGCCTCCCAAAATAATTTCCTCCCAAAATAATTTGCCTCCCAAAATAATTTGCCTGCCAAAATAATTTGCCTCCCAAAATAATTTGCCTCCCAAAATAATTTCTCAAAATAATTTGCCTCCCAAAATAATTTTCCTCCCAAAATAATTTGCCAAAATAATTTGCCTCCCAAAATAATTTGCCTCCCAAAATAATTTGCCTGCCAAAATAATTTGCCTCCCAAAATAATTTGCCTCCCAAAATAATTTGCCAAAATAATTTGCCTCCCAAAATTATTTGCCAAAATTATTTGCCTCCCAAAATTATTTGCCAAAATAATTTGCCTCCCAAAATAATTTGCCTCCCAAAATTATTTGCCAAAATTATTTGCCAAAATTATTTGCCAAAATAATTTGCCAAAATAATTTGCCTCCCAAAATAATTTGCCTCCCAAAATAATTTGCCTCCCAAAATAATTTGCCTCCCAAAATAATTTGCCAAAATAATTTGCCTCCCAAAATAATTTCCTCCCAAAATAATTTGCCTCCCAAAATAATTTGCCTGCCAAAATAATTTGCCTCCCAAAATAATTTGCCTGCCAAAATAATTTGCCTCCCAAAATAATTTGCCAAAATAATTTGCCTCCCAAAATAATTTGCCTCCCAAAATAATTTGCCTCCCAAAATAATTTGCCAAAATAATTTGCCTCCCAAAATAATTTGCCTCCCAAAATAATTTGCCTCCCAAAATAATTTGCCTCCCAAAATAATTTGCCTCCAAAATAATTTGCCTCCCAAAATAATTTCTCAAAATAATTTGCCTCCCAAAATAATTTGCCTCCCAAAATAATTTTCCTCCCAAAATAATTTTCCTCCCAAAATAATTTGCCAAAATAATTTGCCTCCCAAAATAATTTGCCTCCCAAAATAATTTGCCAAAATAATTTGCCTCCCAAAATAAATTTCCTCCCAAAATAATTTGCCTCCCAAAATAATTTGCCTCCCAAAATAATTTGCCTGCCAAAATAATTTGCCTCCCAAAATAATTTGCCAAAATAATTTGCCTCCCAAAATAATTTGCCTCCCAAAATAATTTGCCAAAATTATTTGCCTCCCAAAATAATTTGCCTCCCAAAATAAATTTCCTCCCAAATTAATTTGCCTCCCAAAATAATTTGCCTCCCAAAATAATTTGCCAAAATAATTTGCCAAAATAATTTGCCTCCCAAAATAAATTTCCTCCCAAAATAATTTGCCTCCCAAAATAATTTGCCTCCCAAAATAATTTGCCTGCCAAAATAATTTGCCTCCCAAAATAATTTGCCAAAATAATTTGCCTCCCAAAATTATTTGCCAAAATTATTTGCCTCCCAAAATAATTTGCCAAAATAATTTGCCTCCCAAAATAATTTGCCTCCCAAAATAATTTGCCTCCCAAAATAATTTGCCAAAATAATTTGCCAAAATAATTTGCCAAAATAATTTGCCTCCCAAAATAAATTTCCTCCCAAAATAATTTGCCTCCCAAAATAATTTGCCTCCCAAAATAATTTGCCTGCCAAAATAATTTGCCTCCCAAAATAATTTGCCTCCCAAAATAATTTGCCTCCCAAAATAATTTGCCAAAATAATTTGCCAAAATAATTTGCCAAAATAATTTGCCTCCCAAAATAATTTGCCTCCCAAAATAATTTCTCAAAATAATTTGCCTCCCAAAATAATTTTCCTCCCAAAATAATTTGCCTCCCAAAATAATTTGCCTCCCAAAATAATTTGCCTGCCAAAATAATTTGCCTCCCAAAATAATTTGCCTCCCAAAATAATTTGCCAAAATAATTTGCCTCCCAAAATTATTTGCCAAAATTATTTGCCTCCCAAAATTATTTGCCAAAATAATTTGCCTCCCAAAATAATTTGCCTCCCAAAATTATTTGCCAAAATTATTTGCCAAAATTATTTGCCAAAATTATTTGCCAAAATAATTTGCCTCCCAAAATAATTTGCCTCCCAAAATAATTTGCCTCCCAAAATAATTTGCCTCCCAAAATAATTTGCCAAAATAATTTGCCTCCCAAAATAAATTTCCTCCCAAAATAATTTGCCTCCCAAAATAATTTGCCTGCCAAAATAATTTGCCTCCCAAAATAATTTGCCAAAATAATTTGCCTCCCAAAATAATTTGCCTCCCAAAATAATTTGCCAAAATAATTTGCCTCCCAAAATAATTTGCCTGCCAAAATAATTTGCCTCCCAAAATAATTTGCCTCCCAAAATAATTTGCCTCCCAAAATAATTTGCCTCCCAAAATAATTTCTCAAAATAATTTGCCTCCCAAAATAATTTGCCTCCCAAAATAATTTTCCTCCCAAAATAATTTTCCTCCCAAAATAATTTGCCAAAATAATTTGCCTCCCAAAATAATTTGCCTCCCAAAATAATTTGCCTCCCAAAATAATTTGCCAAAATAATTTGCCAAAATAATTTGCCTCCCAAAATAAATTTCCTCCCAAAATAATTTGCCTCCCAAAATAATTTGCCTCCCAAAATAATTTGCCTGCCAAAATAATTTGCCTCCCAAAATAATTTGCCAAAATAATTTGCCTCCCAAAATAATTTGCCTCCCAAAATAATTTGCCAAAATTATTTGCCTCCCAAAATAATTTGCCTCCAAAATAAATTTCCTCCCAAATTAATTTGCCTCCCAAAATAATTTGCCTCCCAAAATAATTTGCCAAAATAATTTGCCAAAATAATTTGCCTCCCAAAATAAATTTCCTCCCAAAATAATTTGCCTCCCAAAATAATTTGCCTCCCAAAATAATTTGCCTGCCAAAATAATTTGCCTCCCAAAATAATTTGCCAAAATTATTTGCCTCCCAAAATTATTTGCCAAAATTATTTGCCTCCCAAAATTATTTGCCAAAATAATTTGCCTCCCAAAATAATTTGCCTCCCAAAATAATTTGCCTCCCAAAATAATTTGCCTCCCAAAATAATTTGCCAAAATAATTTGCCAAAATAATTTGCCAAATAATTTGCCAAAATAATTTGCCTCCCAAAATAAATTTCCTCCCAAAATAATTTGCCTCCCAAAATAATTTGCCTCCCAAAATAATTTGCCTGCCAAAATAATTTGCCTCCCAAAATAATTTGCCAAAATAATTTGCCTCCCAAAATAATTTGCCTCCCAAAATAATTTGCCTCCCAAAATAATTTGCCAAAATAATTTGCCAAAATAATTTGCCAAAATAATTTGCCTCCCAAAATAAATTTCCTCCCAAAATAATTTGCCTCCCAAAATAATTTGCCTCCCAAAATAATTTGCCTGCCAAAATAATTTGCCTCCCAAAATAATTTGCCTCCCAAAATAATTTGCCTCCCAAAATAATTTGCCAAAATAATTTGCCTCCCAAAATTATTTGCCAAAATTATTTGCCTCCCAAAATTATTTGCCAAAATAATTTGCCTCCCAAAATTATTTGCCAAAATTATTTGCCAAAATTATTTGCCAAAATTATTTGCCTCCCAAAATAATTTGCCTCCCAAAATAATTTGCCAAAATAATTTGCCAAAATAATTTGCCAAAATAATTTGCCTCCCAAAATAAATTTCCTCCCAAAATAATTTGCCTCCCAAAATAATTTGCCTCCCAAAATAATTTGCCTGCCAAAATAATTTGCCTCCCAAAATAATTTGCCAAAATAATTTGCCTCCCAAAATAATTTGCCTCCCAAAATAATTTGCCTCCCAAAATAATTTGCCAAAATAATTTGCCTCCCAAAATAATTTGCCTCCCAAAATAATTTGCCTGCCAAAATAATTTGCCTCCCAAAATAATTTGCCTCCCAAAATAATTTGCCTCCCAAAATAATTTGCCAAAATAATTTGCCTCCCAAAATAATTTCTCAAAATAATTTGCCTCCCAAAATAATTTTCCTCCCAAAATAATTTTCCTCCCAAAATAATTTGCCAAAATAATTTGCCTCCCAAAATAATTTGCCTCCCAAAATAATTTGCCAAAATAATTTGCCTCCCAAAATAAATTTCCTCCCAAAATAATTTGCCTCCCAAAATAATTTGCCTCCCAAAATAATTTGCCTGCCAAAATAATTTGCCTCCCAAAATAATTTGCCTCCCAAAATAATTTGCCTCCCAAAATAATTTGCCTCCCAAAATAATTTGCCAAAATTATTTGCCTCCCAAAATAATTTGCCTCCCAAAATAAATTTCCTCCCAAATTAATTTGCCTCCCAAAATAATTTGCCTCCCAAAATAATTTGCCAAAATAATTTGCCAAAATAATTTGCCTCCCAAAATAAATTTCCTCCCAAAATAATTTGCCTCCCAAAATAATTTGCCTCCCAAAATAATTTGCCTGCCAAAATAATTTGCCTCCCAAAATAATTTGCCAAAATAATTTGCCTCCCAAAATTATTTGCCAAAATTATTTGCCTCCCAAAATTATTTGCCAAAATAATTTGCCTCCCAAAATAATTTGCCTCCCAAAATAATTTGCCAAAATAATTTGCCAAAATAATTTGCCTCCCAAAATAAATTTCCTCCCAAAATAATTTGCCTCCCAAAATAATTTGCCTCCCAAAATAATTTGCCTGCCAAAATAATTTGCCTCCCAAAATAATTTGCCAAAATAATTTGCCTCCCAAAATTATTTGCCAAAATTATTTGCCTCCCAAAATTATTTGCCAAAATAATTTGCCTCCCAAAATAATTTGCCTCCCAAAATAATTTGCCAAAATAATTTGCCAAAATAATTTGCCAAAATAATTTGCCTCCCAAAATAAATTTCCTCCCAAAATAATTTGCCTCCCAAAATAATTTGCCTCCCAAAATAATTTGCCTGCCAAAATAATTTGCCTCCCAAAATAATTTGCCTCCCAAAATAAGTTGCCTCCCAAAATAATTTGCCAAAATAATTTGCCAAAATAATTTGCCTCCCAAAATAATTTCTCAAAATAATTTGCCTCCCAAAATAATTTGCCTCCCAAAATAATTTTCCTCCCAAAATAATTTGCCAAAATAATTTGCCTCCCAAAATAATTTGCCTCCCAAAATAATTTGCCTGCCAAAATAATTTGCCTCCCAAAATAATTTGCCTCCCAAAATAATTTGCCTCCCAAAATAATTTGCCAAAATAATTTGCCTCCCAAAATTATTTGCCAAAATTATTTGCCTCCCAAAATTATTTGCCAAAATAATTTGCCTCCCAAAATAATTTGCCTCCCAAAATTATTTGCCAAAATTATTTGCCAAAATTATTTGCCTCCCAAAATAATTTGCCTCCCAAAATAATTTGCCAAAATAATTTGCCTCCCAAAATAAATTTCCTCCCAAAATAATTTGCCTCCCAAAATAATTTGCCTCCCAAAATAATTTGCCTGCCAAAATAATTTGCCTCCCAAAATAATTTGCCAAAATAATTTGCCTCCCAAAATAATTTGCCTCCCAAAATAATTTGCCTCCCAAAATAATTTGCCAAAATAATTTGCCTCCCAAAATAATTTGCCTCCCAAAATAATTTGCCTGCCAAAATAATTTGCCTCCCAAAATAATTTGCCTCCCAAAATAATTTGCCTCCCAAAATAATTTGCCAAAATAATTTGCCTCCCAAAATAATTTCTCAAAATAATTTGCCTCCCAAAATAATTTGCCTCCCAAAATAATTTTCCTCCCAAAATAATTTGCCAAAATAATTTGCCTCCCAAAATAATTTGCCTCCCAAAATAATTTGCCAAAATAATTTGCCAAAATAATTTGCCTCCCAAAATAAATTTCCTCCCAAAATAATTTGCCTCCCAAAATAATTTGCCTCCCAAAATAATTTGCCTGCCAAAATAATTTGCCTCCCAAAATAATTTGCCTCCCAAAATAATTTGCCAAAATTATTTGCCTCCCAAAATAATTTGCCTCCCAAAATAAATTTCCTCCCAAATTAATTTGCCTCCCAAAATAATTTGCCTCCCAAAATAATTTGCCAAAATAATTTGCCAAAATAATTTGCCTCCCAAAATAAATTTCCTCCCAAAATAATTTGCCTCCCAAAATAATTTGCCTCCCAAAATAATTTGCCTGCCAAAATAATTTGCCTCCCAAAATAATTTGCCAAAATAATTTGCCTCCCAAAATTATTTGCCAAAATTATTTGCCTCCCAAAATTATTTGCCAAAATAATTTGCCTCCCAAAATAATTTGCCTCCCAAAATAATTTGCCTCCCAAAATAATTTGCCAAAATAATTTGCCAAAATAATTTGCCAAAATAATTTGCCAAAATAATTTGCCTCCCAATATAATTTGCCTCCCAAAATAATTTGCCTCCCAAAATAATTTGCCTGCCAAAATAATTTGCCTCCCAAAATAATTTGCCAAAATAATTTGCCTCCCAAAATAATTTGCCTCCCAAAATAATTTGCCTCCCAAAATAATTTGCCAAAATAATTTGCCAAAATAATTTGCCTCCCAAAATAAATTTCCTCCCAAAATAAATTTCCTCCCAAAATAATTTGCCTCCCAAAATAATTTGCCTCCCAAAATAATTTGCCTCCCAAAATAATTTGCCTGCCAAAATAATTTGCCTCCCAAAATAATTTGCCAAAATAATTTGCCTCCCAAAATAATTTGCCAAAATAATTTGCCTCCCAAAATAATTTGCCTCCCAAAATAATTTGCCTGCCAAAATAATTTGCCTCCCAAAATAATTTGCCTCCCAAAATAATTTGCCAAAATAATTTGCCTCCCAAAATAATTTGCCAAAATAATTTGCCAAAATAATTTGCCTCCCAAAATAAATTTCCTCCCAAAATAATTTGCCTCCCAAAATAATTTGCCTCCCAAAATAATTTGCCTGCCAAAATAATTTGCCTCCCAAAATAATTTGCCAAAATAATTTGCCTCCCAAAATTATTTGCCAAAATTATTTGCCTCCCAAAATTATTTGCCAAAATAATTTGCCTCCCAAAATAATTTGCCTCCCAAAATAATTTGCCAAAATAATTTGCCAAAATAATTTGCCAAAATAATTTGCCAAAATAATTTGCCTCCCAAAATAAATTTCCTCCCAAAATAATTTGCCTCCCAAAATAATTTGCCTCCCAAAATAATTTGCCTGCCAAAATAATTTGCCTCCCAAAATAATTTGCCAAAATAATTTGCCTCCCAAAATTATTTGCCAAAATTATTTGCCTCCCAAAATAATTTGCCAAAATAATTTGCCAAAATAATTTGCCAAAATAATTTGCCTCCCAAAATAAATTTCCTCCCAAAATAATTTGCCTCCCAAAATAATTTGCCTCCCAAAATAATTTGCCTGCCAAAATAATTTGCCTCCCAAAATAATTTGCCTCCCAAAATAAGTTGCCTCCCAAAATAATTTGCCAAAATAATTTGCCAAAATAATTTGCCAAAATAATTTGCCTCCCAAAATAATTTGCCTCCCAAAATAATTTCTCAAAATAATTTGCCTCCCAAAATAATTTGCCTCCCAAAATAATTTTCCTCCCAAAATAATTTGCCAAAATAATTTGCCTCCCAAAATAATTTGCCTCCCAAAATAATTTGCCTGCCAAAATAATTTGCCTCCCAAAATAATTTGCCTCCCAAAATAATTTGCCTCCCAAAATAATTTGCCAAAATAATTTGCCTCCCAAAATTATTTGCCAAAATTATTTGCCTCCCAAAATTATTTGCCAAAATAATTTGCCTCCCAAAATAATTTGCCTCCCAAAATAATTTGCCTCCCAAAATTATTTGCCAAAATTATTTGCCAAAATTATTTGCCTCCCAAAATAATTTGCCTCCCAAAATAATTTGCCAAAATAATTTGCCTCCCAAAATAAATTTCCTCCCAAAATAATTTGCCTCCCAAAATAATTTGCCTCCCAAAATAATTTGCCTGCCAAAATAATTTGCCTCCCAAAATAATTTGCCAAAATAATTTGCCTCCCAAAATAATTTGCCTCCCAAAATAATTTGCCTCCCAAAATAATTTGCCAAAATAATTTGCCTCCCAAAATAATTTGCCTCCCAAAATAATTTGCCTGCCAAAATAATTTGCCTCCCAAAATAATTTGCCTCCCAAAATAATTTGCCTCCCAAAATAATTTGCCAAAATAATTTGCCTCCCAAAATAATTTCTCAAAATAATTTGCCTCCCAAAATAATTTGCCTCCCAAAATAATTTTCCTCCCAAAATAATTTTCCTCCCAAAATAATTTGCCAAAATAATTTGCCTCCCAAAATAATTTGCCTCCCAAAATAATTTGCCAAAATAATTTGCCAAAATAATTTGCCTCCCAAAATAAATTTCCTCCCAAAATAATTTGCCTCCCAAAATAATTTGCCTCCCAAAATAATTTGCCTGCCAAAATAATTTGCCTCCCAAAATAATTTGCCTCCCAAAATAATTTGCCAAAATTATTTGCCTCCCAAAATAATTTGCCTCCCAAAATAATTTCTCAAAATAATTTGCCTCCCAAAATAATTTGCCTCCCAAAATAATTTTCCTCCCAAAATAATTTTCCTCCCAAAATATTTTGCCAAAATAATTTGCCTCCCAAAATAATTTGCCTCCCAAAATAATTTGCCTCCCAAAATAATTTGCCAAAATAATTTGCCAAAATAATTTGCCTCCCAAAATAAATTTCCTCCCAAAATAATTTGCCTCCCAAAATAATTTGCCTCCCAAAATAATTTGCCTGCCAAAATAATTTGCCTCCCAAAATAATTTGCCAAAATAATTTGCCTCCCAAAATTATTTGCCAAAATTATTTGCCTCCCAAAATTATTTGCCAAAATAATTTGCCTCCCAAAATAATTTGCCTCCCAAAATAATTTGCCTCCCAAAATAATTTGCCTCCCAAAATAATTTGCCAAAATAATTTGCCAAAATAATTTGCCTCCCAAAATAAATTTCCTCCCAAAATAATTTGCCTCCCAAAATAATTTGCCTGCCAAAATAATTTGCCTCCCAAAATAATTTGCCAAAATAATTTGCCTCCCAAAATAATTTGCCTCCCAAAATAATTTGCCAAAATAATTTGCCAAAATAATTTGCCTCCCAAAATAAATTTCCTCCCAAAATAAATTTCCTCCCAAAATAATTTGCCTCCCAAAATAATTTGCCTCCCAAAATAATTTGCCTCCCAAAATAATTTGCCTGCCAAAATAATTTGCCTCCCAAAATAATTTGCCAAAATAATTTGCCTCCCAAAATAATTTGCCAAAATAATTTGCCTCCCAAAATAATTTGCCTCCCAAAATAATTTGCCTCCCAAAATAATTTGCCTGCCAAAATAATTTGCCTCCCAAAATAATTTGCCTCCCAAAATAATTTGCCAAAATAATTTGCCTCCCAAAATAATTTCTCAAAATAATTTGCCTCCCAAAATAATTTGCCTCCCAAAATAATTTTCCTCCCAAAATAATTTGCCAAAATAATTTGCCTCCCAAAATAATTTGCCTCCCAAAATAATTTGCCTGCCAAAATAATTTGCCTCCCAAAATAATTTGCCTCCCAAAATAATTTGCCTCCCAAAATAATTTGCCAAAATAATTTGCCTCCCAAAATTATTTGCCAAAATTATTTGCCTCCCAAAATTATTTGCCAAAATAATTTGCCTCCCAAAATAATTTGCCAAAATTATTTGCCAAAATTATTTGCCAAAATTATTTGCCAAAATAATTTGCCTCCCAAAATAATTTGCCTCCCAAAATAATTTGCCTCCCAAAATAATTTGCCAAAATAATTTGCCAAAATAATTTGCCTCCCAAAATAAATTTCCTCCCAAAATAATTTGCCTCCCAAAATAATTTGCCTCCCAAAATAATTTGCCTGCCAAAATAATTTGCCTCCCAAAATAATTTGCCAAAATAATTTGCCTCCCAAAATAATTTGCCTCCCAAAATAATTTGCCTCCCAAAATAATTTGCCTCCCAAAATAATTTGCCAAAATAATTTGCCTCCCAAAATAATTTGCCTCCCAAAATAATTTGCCTGCCAAAATAATTTGCCTCCCAAAATAATTTGCCTCCCAAAATAATTTGCCAAAATTATTTGCCTCCCAAAATTATTTGCCAAAATAATTTGCCTCCCAAAATAATTTGCCTCCCAAAATAATTTGCCTCCCAAAATAATTTGCCAAAATAATTTGCCTCCCAAAATAAATTTCCTCCCAAAATAATTTGCCTCCCAAAATAATTTGCCTGCCAAAATAATTTGCCTCCCAAAATAATTTGCCAAAATAATTTGCCTCCCAAAATAATTTGCCAAAATAATTTGCCAAAATAATTTGCCAAAATAATTTGCCTCCCAAAATAATTTGCCTCCCAAAATAATTTGCCTGCCAAAATAATTTGCCTCCCAAAATAATTTGCCTCCCAAAATAATTTGCCAAAATAATTTGCCTCCCAAAATAATTTCTCAAAATAATTTGCCAAAATAATTTGCCTCCCAAAATAATTTGCCTCCCAAAATAATTTGCCTGCCAAAATAATTTGCCTCCCAAAATAATTTGCCTCCCAAAATAATTTGCCTCCCAAAATAATTTGCCAAAATAATTTGCCTCCCAAAATTATTTGCCTCCCAAAATTATTTGCCAAAATAATTTGCCTCCCAAAATAATTTGCCTCCCAAAATAATTTGCCAAAATTATTTGCCAAAATTATTTGCCAAAATAATTTGCCAAAATAATTTGCCTCCCAAAATAATTTGCCTCCCAAAATAATTTGCCTCCCAAAATAATTTGCCTCCCAAAATAATTTGCCAAAATAATTTGCCAAAATAATTTGCCAAAATAATTTGCCAAAATAATTTGCCAAAATAATTTGCCTCCCAAAATAAATTTCCTCCCAAAATAATTTGCCTCCCAAAATAATTTGCCTCCCAAAATAATTTGCCTGCCAAAATAATTTGCCTCCCAAAATAATTTGCCAAAATAATTTGCCTCCCAAAATAATTTGCCTCCCAAAATAATTTGCCTCCCAAAATAATTTCTCAAAATAATTTGCCTCCCAAAATAATTTGCCTCCCAAAATAATTTTCCTCCCAAAATAATTTGCCAAAATAATTTGCCTCCCAAAATAATTTGCCTCCCAAAATAATTTGCCTCCCAAAATAATTTTCCTGCCAAAATAATTTGCCTCCCAAAATAATTTGCCTCCCAAAATAATTTGCCACCCAAAATAATTTGCCTCCCAAAATAATTTGCCTCCCAAAATAATTTGCCTCCCAAAATAATTTGCCAAAATAATTTGCCTCCCAAAATAATTTGCCTGCCAAAATAATTTGCCTGCCAAAATAATTTGCCAAAATAATTTGCCTCCCAAAATAATTTGCCTCCCAAAATAATTTGCCAAAATAATTTGCCTCCCAAAATAATTTGCCAAAATAATTTGCCTCCCAAAATAATTTGCCTCCCAAAATTATTTGCCAAAATTATTTGCCTCCCAAAATTATTTGCCTCCCAAAATAATTTGCCTGCCAAAATAATTTGCCTCCCAAAATAATTTGCCAAAATAATTTACCTCCCAAAATAATTTGCCAAAATAATTTGCCTCCCAAAATAATTTGCCTGCCAAAATAATTTGCCTCCCAAAATAATTTGCCTGCCAAAATAATTTGCCTCCCAAAATAATTTGCCTCCCAAAATAATTTGCCAAAATAATTTGCCACCCAAAATAATTTGCCTCCCAAAATAATTTGCCTCCCAAAATAATTTGCCAAAATAATTTGCCTGCCAAAATAATTTGCCTCCCAAAATAATTTGCCAAAATAATTTGCCTCCCAAAATAATTTGCCTGCAAAAATAATTTGCCTCCAAAAATAATTTGCCAAAATAATTTACCTCCCAAAATAATTTGCCAAAATAATTTGCCTCCCAAAATAATTTGCCAAAATAATTTGCCTCCCAAAATAATTTGCCTGCCAAAATAATTTGCCTCCCAAAATAATTTGCCTCCCAAAATAATTTGCCAAAATAATTTGCCACCCAAAATAATTTGCCTCCCAAAATAATTTGCCTGCCAAAATAATTTGCCTCCCAAAATAATTTGCCTCCCAAAATAATTTGCCAAAATAATTTGCCTCCCAAAATAATTTGCCTCCCAAAATAATTTGCCTCCCAAAATAATTTGCCAAAATATTTTGGCTCCCAAAATAATTTGCCAAAATAATTTGCCTCCCAAAATAATTTGCCTCCCAAAATAATTTGCCAAAATAATTTGCCTCCCAAAATAATTTGCCTCCCAAAATAATTTGCCTCCCAAAATAATTTGCCAAAATATTTTGGCTCCCAAAATAATTTGCCAAAATAATTTGCCTCCCAAAATAATTTGCCAAAATAATTTGCCTCCCAAAATAATTTGCCTCCCAAAATAATTTGGCTCCCAAAATAATTTGCCAAAATAATTTGCCTCCCAAAATAATTTGCCTGCCAAAATAATTTGCCTCCCAAAATAATTTGCCTCCCAAAATAATTTGCCAAAATAATTTGCCACCCAAAATAATTTGCCTCCCAAAATAATTTGCCTGCCAAAATAATTTGCCTCCCAAAATAATTTGCCTCCCAAAATAATTTGCCAAAATAATTTGCCTCCCAAAATAATTTGCCTCCCAAAATAATTTGCCTCCCAAAATAATTTGCCAAAATATTTTGGCTCCCAAAATAATTTGCCAAAATAATTTGCCTCCCAAAATAATTTGCCTCCCAAAATAATTTGCCAAAATAATTTGCCAAAATAATTTGCCTCCCAAAATAATTTGCCTCCCAAAATAATTTGCCTCCCAAAATAATTTGCCAAAATATTTTGGCTCCCAAAATAATTTGCCAAAATAATTTGCCTCCCAAAATAATTTGCCAAAATAATTTGCCTCCCAAAATAATTTGCCTCCCAAAATAATTTGGCTCCCAAAATAATTTGCCAAAATAATTTGCCTCCCAAAATAATTTGCCAAAATAATTTGCCTCCCAAAATAATTTGCCTCCCAAAATAATTTGCCTCCCAAAATAATTTTCCTGCCAAAATAATTTGCCTCCCAAAATAATTTGCCTCCCAAAATAATTTGCCACCCAAAATAATTTGCCTCCCAAAATAATTTGCCTCCCAAAATAATTTGCCTCCCAAAATAATTTGCCAAAATAATTTGCCTCCCAAAATAATTTGCCTGCCAAAATAATTTGCCAAAATAATTTGCCTCCCAAAATAATTTGCCTCCCAAAATAATTTGCCAAAATAATTTGCCTCCCAAAATAATTTGCCAAAATAATTTGCCTCCCAAAATAATTTGCCTCCCAAAATTATTTGCCAAAATTATTTGCCTCCCAAAATTATTTGCCTCCCAAAATAATTTGCCTGCCAAAATAATTTGCCTCCCAAAATAATTTGCCAAAATAATTTACCTCCCAAAATAATTTGCCAAAATAATTTGCCTCCCAAAATAATTTGCCTGCCAAAATAATTTGCCTCCCAAAATAATTTGCCTGCCAAAATAATTTGCCTCCCAAAATAATTTGCCTCCCAAAATAATTTGCCAAAATAATTTGCCACCCAAAATAATTTGCCTCCCAAAATAATTTGCCTCCCAAAATAATTTGCCAAAATAATTTGCCTGCCAAAATAATTTGCCTCCCAAAATAATTTGCCAAAATAATTTGCCTCCCAAAATAATTTGCCTGCAAAAATAATTTGCCTCCAAAAATAATTTGCCAAAATAATTTACCTCCCAAAATAATTTGCCAAAATAATTTGCCTCCCAAAATAATTTGCCAAAATAATTTGCCTCCCAAAATAATTTGCCTGCCAAAATAATTTGCCTCCCAAAATAATTTGCCTCCCAAAATAATTTGCCAAAATAATTTGCCACCCAAAATAATTTGCCTCCCAAAATAATTTGCCTGCCAAAATAATTTGCCTCCCAAAATAATTTGCCTCCCAAAATAATTTGCCAAAATAATTTGCCTCCCAAAATAATTTGCCTCCCAAAATAATTTGCCTCCCAAAATAATTTGCCAAAATATTTTGGCTCCCAAAATAATTTGCCAAAATAATTTGCCTCCCAAAATAATTTGCCAAAATAATTTGCCTCCCAAAATAATTTGCCTCCCAAAATAATTTGGCTCCCAAAATAATTTGCCTCCCAAAATAATTTGCCAAAATAATTTGCCTCCCAAAATAATTTGCCTCCCAAAATAATTTGCCAAAATAATTTGCCTCCCAAAATAATTTGCCTCCCAAAATAATTTGCCAAAATAATTTGCCTCCCAAAATAATTTGCCTCCCAAAATAATTTGCCTCCCAAAATAATTTGCCAAAATAATTTGCCTCCCAAAATAATTTGGTCTCAATGAAATAGAAATGGAGGAGAAAAAAATAGCTGCCGATCTACAAGGTTTAGAGATTAGACAGTTTCACTATTGCAGATATTAGTTCTCATGTAGGCTATATAGTCTACATTGTTTCTTTTGGGCATGCTTTCATAGTAGTAGCTGGATGGTGTTGTCATGGTTACCAACATGATATGAGAGAGAGAGAGAGTTGATATTGTTTTCTGTTGTATTATTTGTTCTGTTTTTGCTGCATTTGATGCTTTCAATACTGTAGTTGTACCAGTGTTGTATTTATTTAGTTTCACTCATAATATATAGTCTTTTGAACAAAACTTGTTTTAGTCATAGGCCTATATTTATTCACCTAAAGATATTGGACATCCAGGCCTCACAATGCATTGCAAAGTGACACATTGTGAGCTTGTAGATCTGCTAGTTTCAGCAAAATGCAGAATTACTTAAGTAGGACCTACTGTATTACAATTTTTAGGTGTTTGTTGAGTATTTCCAATTTCCTATATGTTCAGCTGTTGGAGAGGAGCTCATCAAGAGTCATCAATGTCATATTTATGGATAAATCTAAATGGAGGAGAGTGTAAATGTGTCAAACAGCTACAGTACATCTGCACCTACTGTATAGCCCTAGTAAAAGTATATTCTCGAAGCTGGAAAGCGTCTCAGGTCCCCATGCAGCTTCTCTCTAAAATGCACTATTTTAGTCATTAAATAAAATGAATCCAACCAGATCGGTGCAGGCAAAAACCTGGAAATGCCGTAGTAGAAGAAAAGACTCAGTATGCAAGTACAGTATAGGCCTACAGTAAATGTACTTAGTTACTGTAAAGTAGGCCTACACCAATGGCAGTGCATGTTGAGATGATGAAACATTTGAGGTACAGCGGTGGCCGAACGGTTTGCGGAGCGGTCTTGATATCGGAAAGGTCGCTATAGTTCGTATCCCCGGAACCGGCACGTTACAATTACCACCGCTGAAGTGCCCTTGAGCAAGGCATTGAACCCCTACCATGCAATGTTCTATATGAGCAGGGCCTGGCTGTAAACACGCTATTGAGCTTAGTCCAGTTACCCTGGGTAAACAATAAACATATAGTACCTTTCCTTTCCTTAGTCCAGTTACCCTGGGTAAACATAGTACCTTTCCTTTCCTTAGTCCAGTTACCCTGGGTAAACATATAGTACTTTCCTTTCCTTAGTCCAGTTACCCTGGGTAAACATAGTACCTTTCCTTTCCTTAGTCCAGTTACCCTGGGTAAACATAGTACCTTTCCTTTCCTTAGTCCAGTTACCCTGGGTAAACATATAGTACCTTTCCTTTCCTTAGTCCAGTTACCCTGGGTAAACATAGTACCTTTCCTTTCCTTAGTCCAGTTACCCTGGGTAAACATAGTACCTTTCCTTACCTCTCTCTCTCTGCAAGTTCAATGGTGCAGAGAGAGAGCGACAGAGCTCCTCCCCCTCTCTCTCTCTCTCTCTCTCTCTCTCTCTCTCTCTCTCTCTCTCTCTCTCTAGTATAAGAATGTGAATTAAAGGCATCATGTGTGTAACTTTGCTGAAAACGATAAATACATTTTCATTGTGATAAATAAATAGGCTGTAACATTGGTGTTTGTTTTGGGTAGACAGGGAGAGATGTTTTGGGGCTTTAATAGTACCAAAACTAAACAATGAAAACATCAAAACACAGCATTATATATAGGGCAGTGTGTTAGTGCAGCTTATAAACACCATGCACCACACTGTCCGTAACGGCGGGGTATATAATTATATATATTATTTGTTTTGTGATGTTAAATGCAAACACAGGACAAAGTTACATTCTATGCCTTCAAATACCACAATATAAAAATAGAAGTAAAGGGCCTGCATAACATTCAAACATTTAAACGTAGGCCTACAGTAAGGTTTTAGTTTGTAATGTTTAGTTTGTTTACCCTGCAGGGTAACTGGACTAAGGAAAGGAAAGGTACTATGTTTACCCAGGGTAACTGGACTAAGGAAAGGAAAGGTACTATGTTTACCCAGGGTAACTGGACTAAGGAAAGGAAAGGTACCATGTTTACCCAGGGTAACTGGACTAAGGAAAGGAAAGGTACTATGTTTACCCAGTGTAACTGGACTAAGGAAAGGAAAGGTACTATGTTTACCCAGGGTAACTGGACTAAGGAAAGGAAAGGTACTATGTTTACCCAGGGTAACTGGACTAAGGAAAGGAAAGGTACTATGTTTACCCAGGGTAACTGGACTAAGGAAAGGAAAGGTACTATGTTTACCCAGGGTAACTGGACTAAGGAAAGGAAAGGTACCATGTTTACCCAGGGTTTAGTACCTTTCCTTTCCTTAGTCAAGTTACCCTGGGTAAACAAACTAAACATTACAAACTAAAACCTTACTGTAGGCCTACGTTTAAATGTTTGAATGTTATGCAGGCCCTTTACTTCTATTTTTATATTGTGGTATTTGAAGGCATAGAATGTAACTTTGTCCTGTGTTTGCATTTAACATCACAAAACAAATAATATATATAATTATATACCCCGCCGTTACGGACAGTGTGGTGCATGGTGTTTATAAGCTGCACTAACACACTGCCCTATATATAATGCTGTGTTTTGATGTTTTCATTGTTTAGTTTTGGTACTATTAAAGCCCCAAAACATCTCTCTCTGTCCACCCAAAACAAACACCAATGTTACAGCCTATTTATTTATCACAATGAAAATGTATTTATCGTTTTCAGCAAAGTTACACACATGATGCCTTTAATTCACATTCTTATACTAGAGAGAGAGAGAGAGAGAGAGAGAGGGGGAGGAGCTCTGTCGCTCTCTCTCTGCACCATTGAACTTGCAGAGAGAGAGAGAGCCAGTATGGTGGAAAACAACACAACGCGAGCACCGCGCCGCAGCAGCAGCCGCCGCAGCTGAACAGAACAGACAGCCGTTTAGCTTTGCCTTCCGATCCGGTTCCGATCCAATCCAGAGGCATTCCGCCACAATGTTCCGCGGCGGAGGATCGCTCACAACAACAACAACAGCAGGCTCCCACAGCCACAGCAGGGCGGCGGGATCGGATCCAATGCACACTTTTTCGGTGCGTGAATAACACTGAACACAACACAGTGAGTGAACACACAGCAGCAGCAGCAGCAGCAGCTAGCCTTCTGAAAGCTGCCAGGCTTCAGCTACTGATCATCGGTCGGAGCCCAGGATAACCTCCAGACAGGCAGCTGTGGTGGTGGTGGTATTGGAATAACCCGACAGACAGACAGCAGCCTAGCTGGGACCTGCATGGGTCCATGCATGCAATCTCTCTCTCACTGACTGACTGATTGAAGTTCTTCTGGCACGCACTGACGCACGGCACGCACGCACAGCGCGCACGTCGATCTATCGATCCTCCTGCATCAATACGTATCTCTTCTGTTGGTGACTGGTGAGGAGAGAGAGAGAGAGAGGCGGTGGTGTTGTGTGTGGGATCAGTCGCTCGGTCCAGTAGGCTACTGTCCAGCCCTGTCCAGCAGAACAACAACATGTCATCATCATCTCAGACGAAGATCAAGAAGGACAAAGAGATTATCGCCGAATATGAGACTCAAGTTAAAGGTTGGTGTCATGGTGTGTGTGTGTGTGTGTGTGGTCCGGGTACCACCAGTGGTCCTGAGGACCGGGTTCCAGGTGGTCCGCAATTTGCATGCAGCTAAATGATGGCGAGACTATAACCAAATGGACCCTTGTTGTTATTATAGATCTTTAACTCTGGAGAGCGTATAACATGAAACCAAACGGACCCGTAAGGGTTCAATTATTGTTAAACATCTGCGTTAATACTTCTACACAATTAGAGAATGTAGAATAATTGTTTGCCTGTTAATATCTCTCCGAATAGTAGGCTACCAACATCAATGTGGAATTGTGGACAAAATCCTATCCAACGACAACTAGATCTTTAGTTTGAGTCTGAGAGGCTAAATGTCATCAAATGGTGGTTCCCTGTGGCTCCAATGCAGCATAAATGAATAATGGACCTTGACGTGGATTAAATAAAGCGGTGCTGTTTATATGTCTAGGAGGCTCTACTGTAGTACAGTAGCGTCATCACATTGCAGTGTGTGTGTGTGTGTGTGTGTGTCAGTGTGTCAGTCAGGGCTCGTCTCGTCTGTCTCTACTACTATCATTGCGTAACTTTCTGTCATCGCAAGGCGTGTGCGGGTTTCGGTGGGATTTAGACATTTAGCAACGTTTGTTCTGTAGTAGCCAGCAGCATAGATAACTACTAGATACTTCAACGTTTGTTCTGTAGTAGCCAGCAGCATAGATAACTACTAGATACTTCAACGTTTGTTCTGTAGTAGCCAGCAGCATAGATCAATACTAGATACTTCAACGTTTGTTCTGTAGTAGCCAGCAGCATAGATAACTGATTCTTCAACGTTTGTTCTGTAGTAGCCAGCAGCATAGATCAATACTAGATACTTCAATGTTTGTCCTTATTGCGGAAATTTAATTTGTGCCTTTTTTTAGTCATCAGGATACAAAATATATCACACCCGGGTGAAGTGAGGGGCGCTCTTATCACACAGGGCAGGGGGGCCAGGGGCCCTGTCCAAGGGCCAGCAACACATGGACCCTGCTGGGCAGGGGCCCTGCAGTCCAGAGCCCCGGGGTGTAGAGGCCTTTTTGTGGCGTTTCTGGACAACCGTAGGTCCGCCCGACTCGACACCGGGCCCTGCACTACCCTGTGGTGACGTGGAACACGTGTGTCGAATTTGAAGTCGGTGGGGTGAACGGTTCCCAGGTTACGTGGATTACAGACAGACAGACAGACAGACAGACAGACAGACAGACAGACAGACAGACAGACAGACAGAGACTTGGATTGCATTTATAGATAGAAGGTAATGGACCTTGATATGAAAAAGGTTGAAAACCGCCGGTCTAAGAGGGAGAAGTTGAGGTTAAAAATGGGCGACCTGTAGGAGTGTAACGATACATAGTAACAGCGATACGATACATGGTTGATGCTACGATATATGGACCATATTGGTTCATTATGGAGATCCGATACGATACGATTTTAAATACATTGACATTATTTTAAACTATACAGTGGGTGCTGTACTTAGTTTAGACAGTTTTTGGTTTAGACTAGTCATTGGTTAGACCAGTCATTATAGTCCTACAACTACAACCTATCTCAAACCCTCACCCTAAACCTAACCTCCCACGGGGCAGCACACCTAAACCTAACCGTAACCCATGTCTAACCAATGACTATAGTCTAAACTATAAGTATGCACCCCCTATACAGTAAGTAATTAATCCCCTTTTTTCTTTTGTCTTCTAAAAATTGCAAAAATACCACGCACACAAATATAGAATTGATACAATCGATTATTTGCATAGCAAAACGATTCGATACCCATTATTTGCTTTGCAAAGCGATACGATACAATAATCAATGTTGCTGTTTTTCATTTCGATATATACTTCATTCATTCATTCATTCATTTTTCGATGCAGTTACTAATATCTTTAACCGGGGTGCATACTTATAGTGTAGACTAGTCATTGGTTAAGACATGGGTTAAGGTTAGGTATAGGTGTGCTGCCCCGTGGGAGGTTAGGTTTAGGGTGAGGGTTTAGGGTTTAGCATTTGATACAGACTTATAGCATGTTATGTAGACAGCATAAGTGCATTGTATGTGCTATTGTCATAGCACGTCATAGTACATATGTATAGCATAGTAGTATAGATGTATAGCTTATATGTATAGTTTCATTATAGATATTCCACTGTTACTTTCTTAGCTTACGCATGTTTCATGATAAATGTTTTTATGTGATGTATACCCATGCTTTTTTGTTCTTGCTTAATGTAAGTCGCTCTGGATTAAGAGCGTCTGCTAAATGCCTAAATTGTAAATTGTAGGGTGCATACTTATAGTTTAGACTAGTCATTGGTTAAGACATGGGTTAAGGTTAGGTATAGGTGTGCTGCCCCGTGGGAGGTTAGGTTTAGGGGGGTGCATACTTAGTTTAGACTAGTCATTGGTTAGACATGGGTTAGGGTTAGGTTTAGGTGTGCTGCCCCGTGGGAGGTTAGGTTTAGGGCGAGGGTTTGAGATAGGTTATAGTTGTAGGACTAATGACTGGTCTAACCAATGACTAGTCTAAACCAAGTACCGTTTAAACTAAGTACTGCACCCCGTTAAGGCCCTAGCGACGTTGCTCTTGAGCTGGAACTGTAGGATTCCAGGACAGAAGAGACAGCGTGTGATTCCTAGATGCTAAATGTTCACACAGTGGAGACTCAGAGGAGAAGGTCACAGTCTGAGCAGAGCCATACATACATACATAATGCATGTGGTCACTAGTATGAATTATGAAACCATGAAAGCATTTCTCTGTCTGTCTGTCTGTCTGAAACCCTTTGCATTGCGCCTCAATTTCCCAGAAACCCTTTGCATTGCGGGAGGCGGCCTTTTTTTCCGACAGCATTCTAGCCGACGGGGCAACGGTCCGATCCGCAGCGGGGGGACATTTGCTGCGATGCGAAAAAGCGATGGTCCGACATGCGCTGCTCCCGTGCTTGCGGTTATAGGGTTAGGTTAGGATTGAGGTTTCGGATCAATATGCTGTCGGAAAAAAAAGACGCCTCTATAGAGCGTCGCAGTCCCACCCCCTTTTCAGAACGACTATAGTGGCCCAGGAAATGAATCCCAATGCATTTTTCCCATAGGCCAAATTCCAATACCCAAAATCTCAGCCACTCGCTCACTCCCACTCGGTCACTACAGCATGGCAAAGTATGGTGAAATTGGTGACCTGCCGGGATATGTTACCATCTTGTGGACTTCACACAACCTACATGGAGGTCTTTAAATATGTGGCCTGAATACCGCTATAGGTTGAACTCTGCTAATGAACCAACTGCAACGATGTTCATTCGGACACTGACATTATGTGACGTCTGCAAGATTTTCACATTATTTCAGCAGGTCACCAATTTCACCGTAACACCTCCATGCTGGAGTGAGCGAGTGTGAGTGAGCGAGTGGCCGAGATTTGGGGTATTGGAATTTGGCTATAGGCTTTTCTTAAAAGCATTGGGATTCATTTCCTGGGCCACTCGTCGTTCTCAAAGGGGGTGGGACTGCGACGCTCTATTTCCCAGAAGCCCTTTGCATTGCGCCTCATTTTCCCAGAAGCCCTGAGAAGCCGGTGTCTCTTTCGGTCACGTGATCTAAAACGTGTGCCGTATCCTGTATACTGTACTGTCCGACGGAAACCATGTAACAAAATATAGATTCTGAAATATTGTATATTTTCAATATTATCTGTTCTTTGGTAAATGCCGTGCACTTGGCTGTACAATCTAGTATTTCTGATTTATTGATGTTATAAATCCAGAGCAAACTCTTAACTCTTAAGTCTAGTCCAAAGCCATGGGACTAAATCACATGCATTATAGAGACTACAGAACCCAGAGGGATGGTGGGTACACTCACTGTATATCAAGCTATTCTCAACACATTATGTTATGCTTTAGCTATTGAAAAACAGCAGATCTACAAGCTCATAGCGCACCACCGAGTGGCGCGCTACGAGCTTGTAGGTCTGCTATTTTTGAAAAATCGAAGAACGACTGACATAGAAACATAGCTTTTTCAGAAAACTGTCAAGATGTAAGAAGACATTTATAGAATCTGATCTCGGGTCAGAATGGGTTTTAAGGATCCCACTCCCCAGTTTGATATGCATATTATTAGACCACAGAGCCTGCATTTAAAAAGTAAAGTTCATGAATGCAGGCATTCGCGTTGTTGCCATTCATGTCTTCCAGAGCAGAAACAGGCATGTCGTTATGAGGGCCCTCCGTCAATGTTCAATCTCATCTTTTGTGTAAATGGCTCTTCTGCGCTTATTTATTATTATTATGGCACACCTTCTTGTCTAACTCAACTCTGGGTTTGTGCCTCGGAACTAGCAGATCTACAAGCTCTCAACGCGTCATGCTGCGACGCGTTGAGAGCTTGTAGATCTGCTATTTTCGAGGCACAAACCCGGCCCTCACTCCTTTAGAGCCACTGGAGATGTGTTGTGGTGTATATGTCATACATTTGTAAACAAATTATTTCATCGTAAAATGCTGCCTTTCAAATTCAGAAAAGGGCAATTCTCCTGAATGCTGCCTTCGGGTATGGCATGGCATGGAAAAGGGGGCAGTTGTCTGGAGAGGGCAGTTGTTTTACAGACGGGTAAAAGGGCAGCCGCTGAAGCCCCCTTTGATGTCTGTCTGTGTGTGTGCTGTGCACGCGCCTGGAGTAGACCCTGTAGGTCGAAGGTCTCCTTTAGCAGCGTTACTATGAAGGTCTCCTTTAGCAGCGTTACTATGAAGGTCTCCTTTAGCAGCGTTGCTATGAAGGTCTCCTTTAGCAGCGTTACTATGAAGGTCTCCTTTAGCAGCGTTGCTATGAAGGTCTCCTTTAGCAGCGTTGCTATGAAGGTCTCCTTTAGCAGTGTTACTATGAAGGTCTCCTTTAGCAGCGTTACTATGAAGGTCTCCTTTAGCAGCGTTGCTATGAAGGTCTCCTTTAGCAGCGTTACTATGAAGGTCTCCTTTAGCAGCGTTGCTATGAAGGTCTCCTTTAGCAGCGTTACTATGAAGGTCTCCTTTAGCAGCGTTACTATGAAGGTCTCCTTTAGCAGTGTTACTATGAAGGTCTCCTTTAGCAGCGTTGCTATGAAGGTCTCCTTTAGCAGTGTTACTATGAAGGTCTCCTTTAGCAGCGTTACTATGAAGGTCTCCTTTAGCAGCGTTACTATGAAGGTCTCCTTTAGCAGTGTTACTATGAAGGTCTCCTTTAGCAGCGTTACTATGAAGGTCTCCTTTAGCAGCGTTGCTATGAAGGTCTCCTTTAGCAGCGTTACTATGAAGGTCTCCTTTAGCAGCGTTGCTATGAAGGTCTCCTTTAGCAGCGTTACTATGAAGGTCTCCTTTAGCAGCGTTACTATGAAGGTCTCCTTTAGCAGTGTTACTATGAAGGTCTCCTTTAGCAGCGTTGCTATGAAGGTCTCCTTTAGCAGTGTTACTATGAAGGTCTCCTTTAGCAGCGTTACTATGAAGGTCTCCTTTAGCAGCGTTACTATGAAGGTCTCCTTTAGCAGCGTTACTATGAAGGTCTCCTTTAGCAGCGTTACTATGAAGGTCTCCTTTAGCAGTGTTACTATGCGTTGGAGATGGGCGAAGGTCTCCTTTAGCAGTGTTACTATGCGTTGGAGATGGGCGAAGGTCTCCTTTAGCAGTGTTACTATGAAGGTCTCCTTTAGCAGTGTTACTATGAAGGTCTCCTTTAGCAGCGTTACTATGTGTTGGAGATGGGCGAAGGTCTCCTTTAGCAGTGTTACTATGAAGGTCTCCTTTAGCAGTGTTACTAAACTTACTATGCCGCAGCATGTGAGTTGTGAATGGAATGGTGAACAGGAGCAGCATTCTGCAGAATCTGCACCCAGAGATAGGTGTGGCATGCTCATGAGTCACCCCCCCTCCCTCCCCCCCCGGACTAATATCACTGCATAGATATTGCTATTTAGTTTTTGTTGCACTGGTAGTTGGTTTCCAAGCTACTTTTTTGTTAAAGGTATATTCAGTGATTTCACTTAATTCAAAAATCACTTATTTTTTGTTTGTTTTGTTGTGATAACCCTCCCTATACTATAGAGTGTGCTGACCATATAAGGAGTTCCTCCCTGTCCCCAGTTAGTTAACCCCTAGCTAGGTGGCCCAGCCTTCATCCAATCAGGATAGAGAGGGGGCGGGCCTTGGTGTGTGTACTGTAGTATGTGTGCATGTTCACATCTTGTCACTTGGGTGGTACCAAATCACTGAATGCTCCTTTAAACCTTTAATGTAGAGATGTCCTCTCCTCTGTCTGTGAGGCTGGCCTGATAGCATGTTGTATATGATTAATGTAGAGATGTCCTCTCCTCTGTCTGTGAGGCTGGCCTGATAGCATGTTGTATATGATTCATCTAGAGATGTCCTCTCCTCTGTCTGTGAGGCTGGCCTGATAGCATGTTGTATATGATTCATCTAGAGATGTCCTCTCCTCTGTCTGTGAGGCTGGCCTGATAGCATGTTGTATATGATTAATCTAGAGATGTCCTCTCCTCTGTCTGTGAGGCTGGCCTGATAGCATGTTGTATATGATTCATCTAGAGATGTCCTCTCCTCTGTCTGTGAGGCTGGCCTGATAGCATGTTGTATATGATTAATGTAGAGATGTCCTCTCCTCTGTCTGTGAGGCTGGCCTGATAGCATGTTGTATATGATTAATCTAGAGATGTCCTCTCCTCTGTCTGTGAGGCTGGCCTGATAGCATGTTGTATATGATTAATGTAGAGATGTCCTCTCCTCTGTCTGTGAGGCTGGCCTGATAGCATGTTGTATATGATTCATCTAGAGATGTCCTCTCCTCTGTCTGTGAGGCTGGCCTGATAGCATGTTGTATATGATTAATCTAGAGATGTCCTCTCCTCTGTCTGTGAGGCTGGCCTGATAGCATGTTGTATATGATTCATCTAGAGATGTCCTCTCCTCTGTCTGTGAGGCTGGCCTGATAGCATGTTGTATATGATTAATCTAGAGATGTCCTCTCCTCTGTCTGTGAGGCTGGCCTGATAGCATGTTGTATATGATTAATGTAGAGATGTCCTCTCCTCTGTCTGTGAGGCTGGCCTGATAGCATGTTGTATATGATTCATCTAGAGATGTCCTCTCCTCTGTCTGTGAGGCTGGCCTGATAGCATGTTGTATATGATTCATCTAGAGATGTCCTCTCCTCTGTCTGTGAGGCTGGCCTGATGGCATGTTGTATATGATTAATGTAGAGATGTCCTCTCCTCTGTCTGTGAGGCTGGCCTGATAGCATGTTGTATATGATTCATCTAGAGATGTCCTCTCCTCTGATGCGTCGTGTGAGGCCGATAGCATGTTGTATAATGATTAATTCATAGAGAGCGTATGGATATTCACACGTGTGAACATGGGACCTGTCATGTTGTGACACCAGTGTTGTTTTTGTCGACTGAAACTAAGACTAAAAATGTTCGTCGACTACCTTTTTTTCCACCGAGGAAGACTAAATGTATTGACAATATTAAGTCAGTTGTCAATAGATAAAAACTAGACTAAAATGTTAGGAAGGGACTAGTGGACGAGAGATCCAGTATGAGTCATTTTACACGTGGTTGCATGCTGAAAATGGCAGATCTACAAGCTCACAACGCGTCGCACTGCGACTGTGATGAATTACTTAATGTAAAATCAGTCATTACGACGGCATCGAGGCCCCGCCAAAATACATTTAAAATACGTCAGTCGACTAAATCAACTATAGATGTATAGTCGACTGAAAATCTCACGACATTTAGTCCACTAAAACTATAGACACATTCCAGGTGACTAAAACTAAATGAGAACTATATTCAAAAGACTTTAATAAAGTCTAAATTTGCTGCCAAAAACAACACGGTGTGAAACACGCCACTACATGTTGCACTGCAGGCGCCGCGGTGGTAACTCCAAATGACATTATGCGTTCTTTGTGTCATATCGTGGTTTGTGGTTCGTTGTCAAAAAGCCAACTGTTGTCCCTCTAGAATAAAGCATTCATGGGCTAACCTGCTTAACCCATTCTGACCTGAGATCAGATTCTATAAATGTCTTCTTACATCCTGACAGTTTTCTATGTCAGTCGTTCTTCGATTTTTTCTAAAATATCAGACCTACGAGCTTGTAGATCTGCTATTTTTCAATAGCTATAAAGCATAACATAGTGCTAACCCCAAAAGGTGTTCCTGCCCAAAATGGGTTATTAAAGCACTTATTAAACCCCCCATAGGCTAATGCTTTGTTGGCCTCTGGCGGGCGGGGTCCCCCAGGGGTCTGTACTCGGCCCCCTTCTTTATTCTTCCATTTACAGAGTAAGTCCAAATGTCTAAAATGCTAAAAACCAGCCGATATAAAGAGCTCATTGTAGATCAGTAACCATTCTTCTCTCCCAGATGGCACTGACTGAAGGTGACTATTTAAGTAACCTTTATAATGCCTAAAATAGAAAGAAAAGGACCAGCATTACTTGCACCAACGACAACCAATGACAGACATACCATTCAAAAACTGGTCAAACATTGATCAAATACAGTAGTCAAATAATATAAATAGACTATGTACAAGCTCACAACGCCTCACAGTGCGAGGCATTGTGATCTTGTAGCTCGGCTATTTTCACAAGTCAAACTAAATTGAATGTCTCAACTCTTACATTGAATTCAAATTTGCTTGTCAGTGTCCTGTTCGAATAGGATTATTTTGGGGGGGGGGCCCCCAGTTCAAAACAATATTATTTTGGGGTTCCCCAGTTCACATAGGATTCTTTTGGGGGGTCAATCATGGTGGCCCAAAAAGGTTGAGAAGCACTGTTGCAGATCAGCTATAGCCTATTATGTCAGGATTCAGAAGATATTTGTAGAATCGATGGTAGGTCTAAATGGGTTAATTGAACACGTTTATGCCATACCACAATATATCAATATCCACCATGATATGGATATATTGATCCGAATCCGATCATTTAAGTATATTAACATTTCTTTTAACATAATGCTTAGTTAAAACACCAAAGGGGTTCGCGCCCTGAATGGGTTAAAGCAATGTTTTTTTTTGAGTAGTCCATGATAAAGAATGGGCAGGTTACAGTAGGCTAGTCTCTACTGTATGTATACTACTGTAATGGACAGGTTACAGTAGGCTAGTCTCTACTGTAGGTACTACTGTAATGGGCAGGTTACAGTAGGCTAGTCTCTACTGTATGTATACTACTGTAATGGGCAGGTTACAGTAGGCTAGTCTCTACTGTATGTATACTACTGTAATGGGCAGGTTACAGTAGGATAGTCTCTACTGTAGGTACTACTGTAATGGGCAGGTTACAGTAGGCTAGTCTACTGTATGTATACTACTGTAATGGGCAGGTTACAGTAGGCTAGTCTCTACTGTAGGTACTACTGTAATGGGCAGGTTACAGTAGGCTAGTCTCTACTGTAGGTACTACTGTAATGGGCAGGTTACAGTAGGCTAGTCTCTACTGTAGGTACTACTGTAATGGGCAGGTTACAGTAGGCTAGTCTCTACTGTAGGTACTACTGTAATGGGCAGGTTACAGTAGGCTAGTCTCTACTGTAGGTACTACTGTAATGGGCAGGTTACAGTAGGCTAGTCTACTGTAGGTACTACTGTAATGGGCAGATTACAGTAGGCTAGTCTCTACTGTATGTATACTACTGTAATGGACAGGTTACAGTAGGCTAGTCTCTACTGTAGGTACTACTGTAATGGACATGTTACAGTATGCTAGTCTCTACTGTAACCAGGTTACAGTAGGCTAGTCTCTACTGTAGGTACTACTGTAATGGACATGTTACAGTATGCTAGTCTCTACTGTAACCAGGTTACAGTAGGCTAGTCTCTACTGTAGGTACTACTGTAATGGGCAGGTTACAGTAGGCTAGTCTCTACTGTAGGTACTACTGTAATGGACAGGTTACAGTAGGCTAGTCTCTACTGTAGGTACTACTGTAATGGGCAGGTTACAGTAGGCTAGTCTCTACTGTAACCAGGTTACAGTAGGCTAGTCTCTACTGTAGGTACTACTGTAATGGGCAGGTTATAGTAAGCTAGTCTCTACTGTAGGTACTACTGTAATGGCCAGGTTACAGTAGGCTAGTCTCTACCGTAACCAGGTTACAGTAGGCTAGTCTCTAGTACTGTACAGCTCAGGGCCGCGTTTAAGAGCCACTAGGACGGAAGGAATTGGATGCGAGCCAACTGGGGTCTTTACATTCTGCTCCAGTTAGCATTAGCATCAACCGACACTATCGTCATGGAATCCCTTCACTCAGAGCTGGCGTTTACGTCTAAGAGGGTTAACTCGAGACGGGCCCGTCACGACAAATACCATCGCCTGATCACCACCGTTTGAGATAATCCCAATTTGTTTGTCACATGACCATCCATCCATCTATACATCCATCCATCCGTATGAATTAACTCATTCTGACCTGAGATCAGATTCTATAAATGTTCTTCTACATCCTGACAGTTTTCTGCAAAAAGCTGTTTCTATGTCGGTCGTTCTTCGATTTTTCAAAAAATAGCAGAGCTACAAGCTCGTAGCGCTCCACTCGGTGGCGCGCTACGAGCTTGTAGATCTGCTATTTTTAAATGGCTAAAGCATAACGTAATGCTGACACCAAAAGGGGGTTCCTGCCTAAAATAGGTTAAAATGTGACCCACCGTCAATGTGGGCCTGTCATTGGAGTATTATTTTTTTGTTTTTTTGTGTCATGTGAAAGCAGGGAATCACAGTTTCAAATCGATATATTGGTTGTTTGACCCACCAGTTTTTGGAGATATGGCTTATAGAGTAATAATGTCTGGCAGAGAAACTGCGAGTTTGAGAAAACAGGCTTGAAATTAAGGTTCACTTCTGTGGCCGGAAAAGGAACTACTGTCCCCGGTCACATATGTAAAAGTATGTGAATGCGTGTGTGAAGAGAGCGAGCATATAGCAGACAGCGAGCATCCAGGTAGCCAGCGAGCCATCCCTCCAGCTAGACAGACATAAATACATAAAGAGAGAAATACAGTAGTTCAGACAATGAGTTCTCCAGTCATCCATCCAGCGAGACAGACATTCAGTTATCCAGCCAGAGAGTCTGTTGGTAGTCATGGCTGCCAGTTCCCACCTGATGTTGTGTGGGAGTCCAGACTGCTTCAGACCGTACTGAATAACTGCTAGCTTACACAACGTCTTCAGACTAGGACTGAAGTCCAAGACATACAGGTCATCAGGTGTTTCCTCTCCTCCAAAGAGGACGATACGATCTCCCATCATGCAACAGCACATCCTAGACGTCGGAGACGGGCCTTTCCCCTTGGGCTCGACCCTCTTCCAGGAGAAGGACTCTGGACTGAACCTCCACAGATCATTGAAATATTCATAGTTACTGTTCCAGCCACCAAATATATACAGCTCTCCATTGTAGGTAAAGACTGAATGACCCAAACGTCCTTCTGTAATGATCTGTGGATATTCTATAGAGGGTGTGTTCAGCCAACGGTTGGCATCTGTGTCAAACACTCTGACGGTGTTGTAGTAGCCTCCTAATACAAACATCTTTGTCCCGATGATGGTGGTAGAGTGACCCCTACTGATACATCGACCTCTGCTATGAATTAAAGACCAGAACATTGTGCTGGTGTCCAACCTGTACATGTCATCAGTGTATTTAGTCAGCTTGGTGTCTCCTCCGTGGATAAACATGACCTTCTCCAACACACAGGCTGAGTGGCCCCACCTCCCCTCTGGAACAGCCCCAGAGACCCTGGGTCTGAACCATCTGTGGGCGTCGACGTCAAATGCATCCAGCACATTGAAATACTCCTCTCTCCATATCCCTCCCCAGAGGTAGACGGTATCTTCGATGAGCACGGCTGTGTGGCCGTCACGCTTGGAGGGAACCTCTAGGGGGCGTCCTCCTCCTCTCCCATTGGTCTCTGGGGTCAACTTCCTCCAGCATAACGACACTGTGTTGAAGACGTGAACGTCACCGTCTCCTCCAAAGCGGTACAGCTCCTTCTCCACCGCCACAGCAGCAGCAGAACGGGCCTCCTTATCGGGTACTCCTTTCAGGTGTGTCGTCCAGTGAAGCATTTCTCTCTCCGGTCTTGGAAGGTCACTGCGTTGGTATGAGGTCAAAGGTCACTGCGTTGGCACGAGGTCAAAGGTCACTGCGTCCGTACGAGGTCAAAGGTCACTGTGTCCATACGAGGTCAAAGGTAACTGCGTTGGCACGAGGTCAAAGGTCACTGCATTGGCACGGGGTCAAAGGTAACTGCGTCGGTACGAGCCGCTGAATCACGTTGTGTTTGTCGTACGATGTGTTTTATATCACGTGGGGTCGTTATGACGCGATTGAATGACGTTGCTCAACCCGATTGGGCCACGCAGTCCGTGACATCATCAGTCTTCCATATTTGGACGTTGAGTACAAGTTGTTTGCACTCAAACAACTTCAGTTGGAGGGGGGGGGGGGGTCCCTGGAAGTAAATCAATTGAGAGGCCTGTGACTAGTCGTCTGGGGCCTGGTTAGGTGACATGTGACTAGTCGTCTGGGGCCTGGTTTAGGTGACATGTGACTAGTCGTCTGGGGCCTGGTTAGGTGACATGTGACTAGTCGTCTGGGGCCTGGTTAGGTGACATGTGACTAGTCGTCTGGGGCCTGGTTAGGTGACATGTGACTAGTCGTGCATGGATAAACTGCAGACACGGCCCCAGGGTGCCATTGGCCATTTGGACATGCTGTGTGCCAGACAGGATACTCTGCTGCAGACAGACAGATAGACAGACAGACAGACAGACAGCCAGTTAGCCAGTCAGACAGACAGACAGACAGACAGACAGACAGACAGACAGACAGCCACCCAGACATCCAGAGTCTCTCTCCTCTCCTAGGGGAGATGTGCATCCTCTCACTGCAGCAGTGCGGAAAGCCTGTCAGAGCCAACGGTGTGAAGGCCGTTCCACTCTGACATTATCTGTCTGTGATCTCCCCCATCTCTCTCTCTCTGGCCACAGAGCTACGGTACCACCACCACAGAGCTACGGTATACCACCAGTAAGACGCGCAAACGTGGGAAGCGAACGCAGCTCGTACATATTTGGGTTTTGGACGTATAGCTGCTTTGGGGACTCCTTATATGGTTATGGCTGAGTCATGGTGACACAAATCACTCAGCTCCATATATGGGCACAAAAGCGGGACAGACACACAGACAGACAGACAGACAGACAGACAGACAGACAGACATGATCTGCTAGGTCTCATAGTAAGTGCTCACTGCGTTCGCAACCACAGAGCTATACGGTACCACCACCACAGAGCTTTATTTCCTTCAGTTAAAGGTGTTTTATCACATTACATTCACACACGCAGGCAGAGGAAGGCACCAACCTGCTCATCTGTGGCAGTTACGCCAGGGCTCCACCGGGGGGCGCGTCCGTGTCGCGTCTCCGTCAGTGTTGGGTTTGTTCCCTTTTAATCAATGGAGGGTGGCTCCACTGCCCGCGTTGCGTTGTGCTGCGTTCGGTGACTCAACAATTGGCCCCGGTTCATTTTTTGACGCACGCACGTACCCACAATGCATTACCCATAATGTTGCTGACGCGCAGTTTTCCAAAAGCCCGCGGTGGAGCACCTCTAGCGCGACGTTGACGTTGTCATGACGCGAGCAGGACGCGACGGAGACGCGACGCGTCCGGCGGTGGAGCCCTGGCGTTAGGGGTTCAGAGTCTTGCTCGAGGACACTTGGACACTAACTCTGGGGGACAGCCGGGGATTTGAACCGGGAACCTTCTGTCGTGTTGAATGAATGAATGTGGACCATCGTTCGTCTGAACCACTTAACCCATTCTGACCGGGCACCCATTTTGGTGTTGGCATCATGTTATGCTTTAGCTATTGAAAAATAGCAGATCTACAAGCTCATATCGCGCCACCGAGTGGCGCGATACGAGCTTGTAGGTCTGCTATTTTTGAAAAATTCGAAGAACGACTGTCATTTTTAGAATCTGATCTCGGGTCAGAATGGGTTAATCAGACCAGTGTGTGTCCCGTGGAAACCTCGTATGAATCTGATCTCAGGTCAGAATGGGTTAAACATGGCTGCTGTCGGCCAGATGACTCTTATCGCTGTATTTTTACTTTTTGTGGTTTCTTTTTAGGTAAATGAACATCCTATACTTGACCATACCACAGCGTCGCACACACGTATAGCACATCTATAATACAGGCTCTGCAACGCTTTTTAAAGCTTGTAGATCTGCTATTTCGTAGTTTACGTATACATGTCGTCAAGTTTCCCTATCAATCATCATGACATGCCAGACACGCACACATGTGGGACGCTACAGTTCAAATGGTTATCAGAGAGAGAGGTCTAGAGGGGCGGGTAGCCTGGCTGGCCCAGCCAGCGTGCTTTCTGGTCTAGAGGGGCGGGTAGCCTGCCTGGCCCAGCCAGCGTGCTTTCTGGTCTAGAGGGGCGGGTCGTCTGGCCCAGCCAGCGTGCTTTCTGGTCTAGAGGGGCGGGTAGCCTGGCCCAGCCAGCGTGCTTTCTGGTCTAGAGGGGCGGGTGTAGCCTGGCCCAGGGGCGGGTAGTAGCCTGGCCCAGCCAGCGTGCTCTCTGGTCTAGAGGGGCGGGTAGTAGCCTGGCCCAGCCAGCGTGCTTTCTGGTCTAGAGGGGCGGGTAGTGTAGCCTGGCCCAGCCAGCGTGCGTTCTGGTCTAGAGGGGCGGGTAGTAGCCTGGCCCAGCCAGCGTGCTTTCTGGTCTAGAGGGGCGGGTAGTAGCCTGGTCCAGCCAGCGTGCGTTCTGGTCTAGAGGGGCGGGTAGCCTGGCCCAGCCAGCGTGCGTTCTGGTCTAGAGGGGTGGGTGTAGCCTGGCCCAGCCAGCGTGCGTTCTGGTCTAGAGGGGCGGGTAGGGTAGCCTGGCCCAGCCAGCGTGCGTTCTGGTCTAGAGGGGCGGGTGTAGCCTGGCCCAGCCAGCGTGCGTTCTGGTCTAGAGGGGCGGGTAGTAGCCTGGTCCAGCCAGCGTGCGTTCTGGTCTAGAGGGGCGGGTAGCCTGGCCCAGCCAGCGTGCGTTCTGGTCTAGAGGGGCGGGTGTAGCCTGGCCCAGCCAGCGTGCGTTCTGGTCTAGAGGGGCGGGTAGTAGCCTGGCCCAGCCAGCGTGCGTTCTGGTCTAGAGGGGCGGGTCGCCTGGCCCAGCCAGCGTGCGTTCTGGTCTAGAGGGGTGGGTGTAGCCTGGCCCAGCCAGCGTGCTCTCTGGTCTAGAGGGGCGGGTGTAGCCTGGCCCAGCCAGCGTGCGTTCTGGTCTAGAGGGGCGGGTGTAGCCTGGCCCAGCCAGCGTGCGTTCTGGTCTAGAGGGGCGGGTAGCCTGGCCCAGCCAGCGTGCGTTCTGGTCTAGAGGGGCGGGTGTAGCCTGGCCCAGCCAGCGTGCGTTCTGGTCTAGAGGGGCGGGTGTAGCCTGGCCCAGCCAGCGTGCGTTCTGGTCTAGAGGGGCGGGTAGCCTGGCCCAGCCAGCGTGCGTTCTGGTCTAGAGGGGCGGGTGTAGCCTGGCCCAGCCAGCGTGCGTTCTGGTCTAGAGGGGCGGGTAGCCTGGCCCAGCCAGCGTTCTCGATGAGATCCGACACGTCTCTGTTTACTGTCTGGTGAAGCGTGAGGTTATGTAACCCATCATAACCATAACCAGATCGACCGCTTCAGCGACCGCACGGCTATAGGAGCTGATCTTTGCTCTCGTCTTTCCCCCACCTTCCTTCTTTCTTTTCTTTATTTCTTTCTTTCTGTTTTCTTTTTTTTGCTCTGCTTCAAAGCTCTCTCTCTCTCTCTCTCTCTCTCTCTCTCTGTCTCTCTCTCTCTCTCTCTCTGTCTCTCTCTCTCTCTCTCTCTCTCTCTCTCTCTGTCTCTCTGTCTCTATCTCTCTCTCTGTCTCTCTCTCTCTCTCTCTGTCTCTCTCTCTCTCTCTCTCTGTCTCTCTGTCTCTATCTCTCTCTGTCTCTCTGTCTCTATCTCTCTCTCTCTCTCTGTCTCTCTCTGTCTCTCTCTCTCTCTCTCTCTCTGTCTCTCTGTCTCTCTCTCTCTCTCTCTCTCTCTCTCTCTCTCTCTCTCTCTCTCTCTCTCTCTCTCTCTCTCTCTCTCTCTCTCTCAATTCTCTGGAAGTAATTAATTCTTTGCTCATAAACTCTTGTAAAAAGTAACCGGATCATCTTAACGACCCAGCAGGGTTTAAAACATTCCGGGCGGGGAACCCCTTTTGGTGTTTTAAGCATTATGTCATACTTTAGCTTTTGAAAGAATAGCAGATCTACAAGCTGCGTAGCGCGGAACTCGGTGCCGTGCTATGAGCTTGTGCTATTTTTCAATAGTGTGAACGTTTGGATATTTTTAACTCATATCTTTGCTTCTGGGGGTCCCCCTGGAACAACATATGTTCAGATGGGGGTCGGCTGCCAATTACATAATATATCTTTTAGGTCCTTGGCATGAAGAAACCACTGCTATAGAAACATAGGGTTTTTCAGATGAAGATGAAGATTTCCTGATTCAGACGACATTTGTAGAATCTGGTCTCAGTCCTGAATGGGTTAAAACATTCCTCTCGTGTTGGAGGAAAATAAACATTAGCACACACACGCACACACACACACACACACACACACACACACACACACACACACACACACACACACACACAGCAGCTCTCAGTATAGTTCACGTAAAAAACCCCCCAAATTAATTTGTATTTGGCTGCGGACTCACCGAGGCAACAGCCCGGCTTTAATGATCTTAAATCCCTTTAATTTAGATCGTTTAGTAAGTAATAGTACAACATAAACATTACAGAGACTTTAGTTGTCACTGTACAATACTTTATACAAACACCCTTTTGGTGTTTTTAAGCATTATGCTATACTTTAGCTATATATTGAGTGAAAAACTTTGGCTCTGAAAGAATATAATAGTCAAAGATTTACGCCACATTTTCACGATTTTTCGAAACATTGCAGACCTACAAGCTCGTATAGCAGCCGCGCCACCGAGATCTGCTGTTTTCTGAGCGGTGCAACCACTCCTACAACCAGCAATGTCCGTGTATACCTGTTTGTGTACCTGTTTGTTTGTGTATACCTGTATGAGCACGAGTATGTGACTTATTAATAGCAGTAGGGGGCGCCAGAAACACAGAGGGAGGGGTAGTGCTGTGTCTCTAATGAGAGAGAGAGGGAGAGAGGGGGGGGAATTGCACCACTCAGTTCACACGTGTGTGATTTTTCAATATAGCTAAAGTATAACGTAATGCTTAAAACACCAAAAGGGGATAAGGATAAGGTTAAAGATAGAGTAAGTGATTTCACTCAAATCGTTTTTGGCTGCGGGACCTAAGCCTTCGTCCAATCAGGATAGAGAGTCAAAAACGAAACCTAAGGTTTTTTGACCCCCCCAGGGGTTAACTGGGGACAGGGAGGAACTCCTTATATGGTCAGCACACTCTATAGTAGGGAGGATTATCACAACAAAACAACAAAATAAGTGATATTTGAATTAAGTGAAATCACTTACTCTACCTTTAAGGGATAAGGTTCCAATTAGAACTAATGTTGTTTAGGTGTGTAAGAGGAGGCCCTCAGAGTGAGTATATACACAGAAACGCTGCCATCTTATAGAATAATGAGCGTTCGCGAGGAGGACCAATTATAATGAGAAAAGGGGTTGAAAAGGGCCCACAGTTTTGACGTCAGGCGGTGGCGGCGGCGGTGGTGTTTTGTATTCTTATTGAAGACTTCTCTTTTACATCTTCAAAAGGCCTCGTTTTATTCTTATGCACTTGAACTGCGGCTTTTGAAGCCTCATTTAACCCATTCTGACCTGAGATCAGATTCTAAAGAAATGTCTTCTAATATGCATCCTGACAGTTTTCTGGAAAAAGCCATGTTTCTATGTCAGTCGTTCTTTGATTTTGATTCAAAAATAGCAGACCTACAAGCTCGTAGCGCGCCACCGGGTGGCGCGCTATGAGCTTGTAGGTCTGCTATTTTTCAATAGCTAAAGCGTAGCATGATGCTATAACGCCAAAAGGGGTTCCCGACCAAAATGGGATAATATAACGATGTCTTGTTCTCCAACGAACCGACGCCAGAACCACTGATCAGATGGATTGTCCCTTAGCAACCCTTCTAAAAATAACCAGCTGCGATATCGGAGGGAATTTGCAAATGTATTATCATATTGTTTTCTATCGGGCAGAAAAGCTCCTTATCTCCATTATTTAGACTGATTGTTCTTCTCACTTCTGTTTCAAGGACCCCCGTTTTATATGCATTAACCCATTTTGGTCGGGAACCCCTTTTAGTGTTAGCATTATGCTATGCTTTAGCTATTGAATAATAGCAGATCTACAAGCTCGTAGCGCGCCACCGAGTGGCGCGCTACGAGCTTGCAGGTCTGCTATATTTAGAAAAATCAAAGAACGACTGACATAGAAACATAGCTTTTTCAGAAAACTGTCAGGATGTGTAGAAGACATTTCTAGAATCTGATCTCGGGTCATAATGGGTTAAGTCTCGGATCCGCCGTTTCATAATTATTTTTTAAATCTCTGGGACCACGACCTTCACAGTAGAACCCTCTGTGTTCATTTAAATGAACACTGACGGGGTCCATTTGGTTCCATAATAAACGATCAATCGTTTAGCTTCATATTGTGATTGGTTGATACTACTGATGCCAATGCGCAATGCATCGTCGATCATATCAGTATCGGCCCTAGAAATGCTATATCGTCATCGAATCAATATCCTCAATATGTGGTACGCTATACGCTCCTGGACCGCTGCTGTTCAGCGCCCGTCTGTGGTACGCTACGGGCCTGGGGAGCACGCCCTGCCTAAAGCTATATAGCTAGCTTCGGGGGAAATAGCAGAGTCATAAGCTCACGGCGCGTCGCGCCCGTGGCGAGGCGTGAGCTTGTGGCTCTGCTATTTTGGTGGGCACGTGGTGCCGCACCGCGGTGCGATGGAAGTATGCGGCGGGAAGCTATGGCGCCCTGACGGCCTGGCGGCCTGGCGCGGTCCTGAATGAAGCTAGAGAGATGCCTCTAGAGGCACGTACCGTATCCACGGTAACAGTCCCGCCTCCCGGGCAACGATGGAGGCGAGAGGGGCGGCAAAACACTCTGCATGCTCCTTCCCCTCGCTCGCTCTCTCTCTCTATTTCTCTCTGTCTCACACACACGCACACACGCACACGCACACGCACACGCACACACACACACACACACACACACACAAACACACACACACTGACTATTTCGCTCTCTTTCTCCATCTCTCTCTCTCTCTCTCTCTCTCCTTCACACATACTTAGGCACACGCAAGTATGCAGACATGCAGGCACGCACACACACACCCACACACACACACGCCCCCCCCCGCACGCACGCACGCTTGTGGTGATGAGGCAATTTTTTGCTGCGCTTTTTCATTAACCCATTCTGACCTGAGATCAGATTCTAAAAAATGTCTTCTACATCCTGACAGTTTTCTGAAAAAAAGCTATGTTTCTATATATGTCAGTCGTTCTTCGATTTTTCAAAAAAATAGCAGACCTACAATCTCTTGTAGCTTGTAGATCTGCTATTTTTCAATAGCTAAAGCACACTGAAAGAAAAAAAACGTTGGTTTAACATGAATGAAATATGGACATTGGTTCCACATGAATGGTTTGCTTTGGCAGCACTAGCTCCAATTGTCTAGGTTAAACACATCTATATGAACTTACCCTAATGCAATTGAACAGTGTTACTTATACATGTTTCAATCACGTTGGGTCAACATGATTTACTTAAGGTCATTCAATGTATTAGTACATGTTTCAATCAAGTTGGGGCAACATGATTCAGTTAACTTCATTCAATTTACTATTAAATGTTTCAAATACATTATGGCAACATGATTCAGTCATATTCATTATTCTAGCTACATGATGTGATCATATTAGTCCAACACAATTTGATCCATGCAAAAAAAAAGTTTATTTGTATTAATGCAGGGAACAGTACGTGCATTTATGCATTACAATGCATTACATAACAACATTAGTTATGTTAACAACATTAACAACATTAATTTTAACAAAATTTTAATTAAAATTAATTTAATTAAAATTTTAACAACATTTTAATTAAAATTAAAATTAATTTAACTCGGGTTCAGCGCATAAATGAGCCCCAACAACATGGCCGTTGCAAAGGCCACATTATCCAGGTCTTGTACCACCGTGACTCCCTCAAGGACAATTCTGACATTGTCCTCACTGGTGTTTTTGATGACGATGATCCCCATTGTCTTCTTCTCCAAGGCAGCATCACTGATTGTCTCCTCCACATCCTAAGTGTTCACAAAAAGGCATTATTAGTTATAATCAATAATGAGCTGCAACTGTGAATTCCATCTGTGGTTAATGAGATGCAATCTGCTTTGAGTCTGTATAACTTTTTAACTTTTTTTATTATAAATATTTGAAGCTTTTTAAGAAAACCTAGGTCAGGATTTAGAAGGCATTTTTGTAATCAGTCTTATGTCTAAATGGGTTAAGTCACAACTATGTATAGCATCACATTTGACTTGGCAGCAGTTAACAACACTGCCGCTTGAGTGTTGGCAAAAAGCATCAGTGGTTCTTCAAAGATGTACACAGTGCATGTATACACTGTACAGTCACTTACTATGAATTCCTGCACAAGGTCTCCAGGATCCTCGTTGAGGTAGATGCAGAGTCCTTTAATTATGCCGTCCCTTCCTGCGTCAGTGTCCTCCTGAAAGATAAGGGACAGAACAGACTCTTAAAACTCAAATACATAAGCGGTGCTTGCAGGTTAACATGTTTTTGTAAAAAGAAAAAAAAGGCCTACAAGCTCACAATGCATCACATAGTGCCATGAGCTTGTAGATAGTTTATTTTGTTTGTGTGACACTTTTATATGATGAAGCAGAGTTTAAATGTAATAAAAATCAGACCAGTCTGAAGAGAGTGGTGCAACAGCACCCCCTATTGGTACTCTAAACATAGTCCCACCAAACGTAGTCCCACCAGGACAAAGCTGTTCCTTCACTTAAAAATAAAAGTTTAAATATGGAGACACAAGGTTTCTGCCTGAGCAGCAATATAGTTCCATTACAGTAAAGTAAGTACACATGGATGTGACACATAAAAATTAAACTGAAAAAGGAGGAGGAAGTCTGCACACCGTTTTAAAAGCTTATACCTGACGAAGGCCACAGAAGGTGATAATTAAAGTTGTTAAGGAGCTTTTAAAACAGTGTTCAGACTTCCTTCTTTTTCTGTGTACATATACACAGTAGCACACCCATGGTTGCATACATTCTTGCACCTATAAACACACTCAGTACACCTATCAACCTTGGTATAATGTATTTTGAAAACGTCAAGAAACATGTTCCAGGGAAGCAGTTGCCATAAGCAAAGATTTGAGCTAGAAATCTAAAATCTAAATCATTTTAATCATATGTTATACTTTAGCTATTGGAAAATAGCCGATCTACAAGCTCATAGCGCGGCACCGAGTGCCACGCTAAGAGCTTTTAGATCTACAATTGTTTCTTTCAGAGTGAACGTTTTTAGCTCAAATCCTTGCTTCTCGGCAGTCCCTGGAACAACATATTTTCAGATGGGGGTCGACGGCCAAATAAATATAATTCTGGGGCTCCGCGACATTAAAAAGTTTGAGAACTACTGTCTAAATGGATTAAGATAACTTACTGTGTCCATGTTCGTCATCTCTTTCAGTGTTTTCCCTTTCTGCCCAGTTGCGCTTTCAAACAGCTTCAGCAGGTTTTCAGAGTACATGTCCAGCTGTGACAGGAACCTTGACTGCAGAGGCATGTGTGTGATCCGTTTAAACTCTGCATCAATCTGAAAACACACAAGCACACAGCGCTTTATGAGACAATTTTCATTAATATGGCATTCATAAGTAAGTCACATACTGTGTACACTGTCATAGCACTTAGTTCCTACTAACCTCAGTCACATTAAAGAGAGCTGGCCATCTTGTTGTGAACTCGCTGATCATGGGATCTACTAGATAGTTCTACATGACAAACCTTACACGTCCACATTCACAGCAACAGTCACTGAAAATGAAGAGAACGTTGAAATTAGAAATCAATAAATGTCGTCGATTTCGGCCAAAAAACCTTGCATTTAATTTTAATAAATTAATGCCATACTTCATCACAACATTGTCATGATGAAGTAGGGGAACTCAGTGTCATGCATCAAGTTGTGAGCTGTAGATTGGTGGTTATAGGAATGTACAGCAACAAACAAAATGTTTCACCTATAACGTGACCATATTGAGTAGTGTGTATTTTATGAATAAATAACCAATGAAAGTACTAACAATAACAACGATATTAATCAGATTGTAGAAAATTCCCAATAGCTTCATTTATTTGCCTTATTTTGTACAGGCCTATTTTGGGCAACCTCACTTTAGTTCAGGATGCCTGAACTAAAGTTGGAAACTGGGTCCTATAGAATGACTAGAGGTTGCCCAAAATAGGCCTGGACAAAATAAGGCAAATAAATGAAGCTATGGGGAATTTTCTACACAGATCATTTGATAGTTAAGATTGGGGAGGCAGTACTCACCACAAGGAAATGAGCCTTGATGTGATACAAAGATCTTTTGGACACAACTCGAGCCACTACAGGTTGTTTGTCTGAAACAAAGACAACAGTAATCATGCAACTGTCGGTCTGTACTTAGGAACCTATTCAGTCATTTTGTTCATTTAAGAGAGTATTACCAGTGAAACAAGACAGCTTCGGACCAGGGAGGTGCTGAACACAGGTCTTTCAGGAGGTTGTAGGTATCAGGAGGTACAGTCACTGAAAATGAAGAGAACATTGAAATTAGATATCAATAAATGTTTACATATATGCACAGAGACAGCAGAGTGTGTTTTGAGACAATAGAATGTTAATTTCTCCCAACACCTGAAGAGAGCCTCAGAGAGTAAAGAACAATGGCTGATACTTGGCAAGTTGGCTAAGGTTCACACCAGCCCCTTTTGGGTAGACAGGCAGTCTTCACTCATGAACCCTCACATTAGCACATAATATATGAAAAGCACAAGTGCAATGTGCATTTTTTTATTGCTTGGTGTTCCAGTTACATTCTATGACACAGTTTAGTATGAATTTGCACTAGTTTAAGCAGAGAAAAGAGAGTAAAAGAGTATTACCAGTGAAACAAGACAGCTTCGGACCAGGGAGGTGCTGAACACAGGTCTTTCAGGAGGTTGTAGGTATCAGGAGGTACAGTCACTGAAAATGAAGAGAACATTGAAATTAGAAATCAATAAATGTTGTCGATTTTGGCCAAAAAACCTTGTATCTAATTTTAATAAATGAATGCCTCATCTTATAATTCATCATGACATTCTCATGATAAAGTAGGGGAACTCAGTGTCATACATCAAGTTGTGAGCTGATCATTTAGCAAACTGTAAGGCTAATCAAAGCAACCATCTTATTCAGTAAACTAGTGTCGATGGCATGACACCATTCTAACAATACTGACTAAACCAGACTATAGACTGTAGAGTAGCAGAGTGAAGAAAACCATTGCAATGACAAAATATATACTCTTACATCAAGCAGCAGTAGAATAATACAAAGGGTGTTGTTGAACTTTACATATATGCACAGAGACAGCAGAGTGTGTTTTGAGACAATAGAATGTTAATTTCTCCCAACACCTGAAGAGAGCCTCAAAGAGTAAAGAACAATGGCTGATACTTGGCAAGTTGGCTAAGGTTCACACCAGCCCCTTTTGGGTAGACAGGCAGTCTTCACTCATGAACCCTCACATTAGCACATAATATATGAAAAGCACAAGTGCAATGTGCATTTTTTTTATTGCTTGGTGTTCCAGTTATATTCTATGACACAGTTTAGTATGAATTTGCACTAGTTTAAGCAGAGAAAAAAATCGCTCAGTATAAAGTTTGTTTGATGCAGGACTTTGAGGACAATATCCACGTCAGGTTGAACATGGTCAAATAACAAGCTAATCCCGTAAATCATTTGAGAAAGCATGGTAGCCTGCGTTAGCATAAAACACAACAGTTTAAGCAGAGAGAAAAATCGCGGAAATTCGTCTATTTTATAATGTTCTTTTTAATGAATTTCTCTGGAACGGAAGGTCCAATCTGCTCAGTATAAAGTTTGTTTGATGCAGGACTTTGAGGACAATATCCACGTCAGGTTGAACATGGTCAAATAACAAGCTAATCCCGTAAATCATTTGAGAAAGCATGGTAGCATGAACGCTAGCCTGCGCTAGCATCATAAGAACACAACACCAGTCTAGGAAGATGGCATGATAACTAACCTGTGCTAGCATTGTTAACATAACACCACCAGGGAAATCCGGCTTATAATAATTATAATTAAGACTCATTATAGCCTTACCTTATGCTTTTAGGCTCCAGCATGTCTACTTGTCCACTGTCCAGCTCCCAAGCAGAAGAAAGAGGGGGAAGGAAAACAGGATACCTGGGTACTTCCTGCTAATTCGCGCCATACGTTTGACTTCCGATTCAATTGAAATATATTAGGTCAATGTGATTGAATCACTTTCAGGGTTAGGGCCGGTTAGGGCTTATGACTCACTTTAACTCAACACATTCTAATCACGTTATGTGGTCAAACATAAATTGTTGATGTTGAACATATATAATCTGTTCATTTAATCTCAACAAAGGGAGTTTTCATTTTTCTCAGTGCATGACGTAATGCTATAACACCAAAAGGGGTTCCCCGTCCAGAATGGGTTAATACAGAAAGTCCATTTAGGAGAGAACAAAAGGGGGTCTTGTCTCCGCGTCGTTCGTTTCCATTGAGACATTTCCTACGTAGGGACGGACGTCCATAAGAGCACGCACGCTCTGCTGGAATGGCCTCTCCAGGGGTCAAAAGGGTCGACCACTTCCTATTGTCTTGTGGGAGCGACAGAGAGAGTTAGAGAGAGAGAGAGAGAGAGAGAGAGACAGAGGCTTTTGTGTCCTCGAGGCCGCGCTGTGCGTATAAATCGTTGCAGTCGCTCAAACGCAGGTTCTCCGTAGAGGATCCCAACCATTTATACTAGAGTTAGTACCACTGGTGGTACTTGAGCCCTCCCTCTGGTGGTTACGCAGAGGAGTCACACCAAAAAAGACAAAAGTGGAATGAAATATTTATATTACTATACAGGACCTGCCACGCGTCACGGACAAAGTCAGAGAGAGAAGGATGAGGCTGGCTGTCCGGCCAGAACTATAGGCTGGCAGGGCACTGTGTCAGGCACCCAGAACTAGAGGCTGGCAGGGCACTGCGTCAGGCACCCAGAACTAGAGGCTGGCAGGGCACTGCGTCAGGCACCCAGAACTAGAGGCTGGCAGGGCACTGCGTCAAAGACTTGATGTGACCCTGCGACATACTAGCGTCATGTCCAGGGGGTGTACTTGTACATCAAGCTGCCTCATGCTACAGAAACAGGAGATAGGCTCCTGCCCCTATGGGCCTCATGGCTACAGAAACAGGAGATAGGCTCCTGCCCCTATGGGCCTCATGGCTACAGAAACAGGAGATAGGCTCCTGCCCCTATGGGCCTCATGGCTACAGAAACAGGAGATAGGCTCCTGCCCCTATGGGCCTCATGGCTACAGAAACAGGAGATAGGCTCCTGCCCCTATGGGCCTCATGGCTACAGAAACAGGAGATAGGCTCCTGCCCCTATGGGCCTCATGGCTACAGAAACAGGAGATAGGCTCCTGCCCCTATGGGCCTCATGGCTACAGAAACAGGAGATAGGCTCCTGCCCCTATGGGCCTCATGGCTACAGAAACAGGAGATAGGCTCCTGCCCCTATGGGCCTCATGGCTACAGAAACAGGAGATAGGCTCCTGCCCCTGTGGGCCTCATGGCTACAGAAACAGGAGATAGGCTCCTGCCCCTATGGGCCTCATGGCTACAGAAACAGGAGATAGGCTCCTGCCCCTATGGGCCTCATGGCTCGGCTCCTAGGACAACGGTGGGCAACTTTGACGATGGAGAGGGCCACTATATTTCCACACTCACTCCCTATAGGGCCATATATTACTATTTTTCAATTGGAATCCTGGAAATGTACATTTTTATGTAATTTCAATTGCGTTTAATTATACTTTTGTTGAAGCATTGAGCTATACTCATTTAGACTGAAGTAATTAAAGCGAGTCATGTTTGCATGTTGTGGAATTGTAAACGGCTGGAACCGACATTATATCAGTATTCTGACATTAACCTGAGGGCCACATTAAGTGAAGGTGGGGGGCCTCATGTGGCCCCCGGGCCTCCATTTGCCCACCCCTGTCCTAGGAGGTGACTAGGAGGTGACTAGGAGGTGACTCTCGTCTCTTTACACTATACAGTGATGCTGTGGATGCTGCCAAGAATAATGTGAACCGGCTCACCCCCTCTCTCTCTCTCTCTGTACCACAGTGTGCTCTCTCTCTCTCTCTCTCTCTCTCTCTCTCTCTCTCTCTCTCTCTCTATCTCTCCTCCTGTAGCCAAAAATAAGCTCTTTGATCTTGTCCCCGTTAAGAGCAAAGGTGATTGATCTACAAGCTCACAACACATCACAGCTTGTAGATGTATTCTTTTCTGTTTTTCTATGCTAAATATATATATATTTATTTCAGGGATGCACAGTATTGGCCAATATTTGCTGTAATCGGTCAGTATCGGTATGATTATGACGACATACATAACGACATATTTTCAGATGGGGGTCGGAGGACAATTACATACATTTTTGGGGTCCTTGACATGAAATAGTCTGAGAACCACTGACATCCTCTGGGGACCCCCCGGGGGTCCAGAGACCTCTGGGGACACCCTCTTATTGGCTGTGCCCTCTTGGTTTGGGGTGTGGTTTAGCGAAGGGGCTAATGGACTTGCCCTCGACTTGTACCCATTCTGACCTGAGATCAGATTCTAAAAATGTTCTTCTACATCCCGGCAGTTTTCTGAAAAAGCCATGTTTCTATGTCAGTCGTTCTTCAATTTTTTTCAAAAATAGCAGACCTACAAGCTCGTAGCGCGCCACTCGGTGGCGCGATATGAGCTTGTAGGTCTGCTGTTTTTCAATGGCTAAAGCATGACATGATGCTAACGCTATAATGGCTGTGTCCTCTTGGTTCTGTTCCGTGTTCTGCAGAGATCCGGAACCAGCTGGTGGAGCAGTTCCGCTGCCTGGAGCAGCAGTCGGAGTCTCGGCTGCAGCTCCTGCAGGACCTGCAGGAGTTCTTCCGGAGGAAGGCGGAGCTGCAGCTGGACTACTCCCGGGGTCTGGACAAGCTGGCGGAGCGCTACTCGGCCAAGATACGCACGTCCCGGGAGCACCAGACCTTCAAGTGAGTCACATGCACGCGCCACACGCACGCCACGCACGCACATTTAACACATTCTGACCTGAGATCAGATTCTAACGCACAGAAGAATGGTGGTTCTTTAACCCATTTTGACCTGAGATCAGATTCTAAAAATGTCTTCTAAATCCTGAGTTTTCAAAAGTAGCAGATCTACAAGCTCGTAGCGCGCCACTCGGTGGCGCGCTACGAGCTTGTAGATCTGCTATTTTTCAATAGTTAAAGCACGACATGATGCTATAACACCAAAAGGGGTTCCCCGCCCCAAAATGGGTTAACATCTTTATTTGCATTCACAATTCACAAGACATTCTTCAACTCAAACGATAGTGGATGCACAAACTTGGAAAACTCTAGAACTGGTGTTTCAGGATACAGATCACGGGTACAGGAAGCCCACGCACGCACGCACGCACGCACGCACACACACACACACACACACACACACACACACACACACACACACACACACACACACACTACGTGCTGTGTAGGCTCTACTCCTCCGATAGCATCGAGGGACCACAGGACGGCTCTCCCAATAGTGCTGTATGTCCATCTGTGTGCAGCTGCTGCTGGTCAAAATATTCTCCTTGTCTTCCACATTTTTTATAGTTCCATAACTTCAACACGAGAGAGGAGAGGGGAGGGGAGGGGAGGGGAGGGGAGAGGGATTAAATGACCTGCATTGGAATTAGTCTGGCTAATAAGCCAGACTCAAATCACACTGTCGTAATCCGCCGGCAGGCCATGTTTTTGGCTTTAGCCAGACTACAGTAGAATGGGGACACCCCATGCATGCATGGAGGCAGACATCTACAGTAGAATGGGGACGACCCACCCGTGCATGGATGGAGGCAGACATCTTGGGGGCCTCGGGGCAGAGATGCAGAGTCGTGCAAGTCTCTCCCAACTAGGTCACACACGTAGTGTTTAACCTCCCCCTGCCCGGCTGCCCGGCATGTTGTGTATCATGTGACATGTCATTTCATCTTATATGCAATATATACTCACGCCATATAGGCTGCCTGCCAGCCAGCCTGCCAGCCAGACAGACAGACAGGCAGCCAGACAGACAGACAGCCAGACAGGCAGACAGGCAACCAGCAAGCAGGCAGCCAGGCAGACAGCCAGCCAGCCAGGCAGCCTGCCAGGCAGCCAGGCAGGCAGACAGGCAACCAGCAAGCAGGCAGCCAGGCAGACAGCCAGCCAGCCAGCCAGGCAGCAGGCAGACAGGCAGACAGCCAGCCAGCCAGGAAGCCAGCCAGGCAGGCAGCCAGCCAGGCAGGCAGACAGCCAGCCAGACAGACAGACAGACAGACAGACAGACAGACAGCCAGCCAGCCAGGCAGGCAGACAGCCAGCCAGACAGACAGCCAGACAGACAGACAGACAGACAGACAGACAGCCAGCCAGACAGCCAGCCAGCCAGCCAGGCAGCCAGGCAGGCAGCCAATTATTTACATTCACTCAGCGGGCAGTCTGGGAACAAGGCACAGCATCTTTTATAGATGCTACTGTATGTTATGTGTACAGTATATATGTCTGACGGCGCTTCTGCAGCTTTCTCATTTGAAGGACGGCCAAATTGCTGCGCGTGCGTGCGTGCGTGCGTGCGTGCGTGCGTGCGTGTGTGTGTGTGCGCAGAGAGGCCTGCAGTGTGTTCTGACATTCAGCTCATCGTTCTTAGAAGAAGGCCTTGATGCCCTGCAGCTCTGTGTGTGTGTGTGTGTGTGTGTGTGTGTGTGTGTGTGTGTGTGTGTGTGTGTGGGTGTGGGTGTGTGTGTGTGTGTGTGTGTGTGTGTGTGTGTGTGTGTGTGTGTGTGTGTGTGTGTGTGTGTGTGTGTGTGTGTGTGTGTGTGTGTGTGTGGGTGTGTGTGTGGGTGTGTGGGTGGGGGTGTGTGTGTGTGTGTGTGTGTGGTAGGTATAGGCCAGGGGAATCGGGGATCTGACCAGAAACCCTAAAAACTCAGTACAGTATGAGATTACCGTTAGATTTGAAGAAAGGACACGTCGAGGAGAAAAAGGGGAAAGTTCTGAGGTCACTCGCTCATCCCCTGGTTCATGGAAGTTGGTCTCTCTATGGAGAGAGACGTGGGGTCCTCTTAAAACCGTCTCATATAAGTGATATTGTCAGGGAGGTGTCTCTGTATCGTTTACGACTGACGTCAGTCAGTCATATTTCATACAGTCTGTTTCTAGCGGATATAGTCCAGCCGCAGTAACATTAGCGTCTATAGGAGGCTCTTAGTGGTCAATGTTTGGGGCGGCTGTGGCTCAGGAGGTATAAGAGCAGGTCGTCCAATGATCCCTGGGTCGGCGGTTCGAATCCCGGCTCCTCCTCTTCCTGTCCTATACATGTCGAAGTGTCCTTCATGGGCAAGACACTGAACACCACCTTGCCTCCAGTGCATAGAAAAGCACTATAAAAATGTGATGTGATTAATGTGATGCCTAAAGGAAGCTCTGGGCATCAACAAACTCATCAACAACATCATTATTATATATAATATAATATAATATAAGAAAGAAGCAACAAAATCAAATCACAACGCCTCACAATTGCGAGGCATTGCGAGCTTGTATAGGTCGGTTTTCCAGCGCTCGTTTTGAATCCGCTCCACTTGTCCTTGGAAAGGGAGCGTTCTGTGAGGCCAAACCAGGACACGCATTATTATCACTGCCTCCACACTGGAAGAGCACCGCTCTGTTTTAGAAACTACATCTTTATCACAAGACATTGCCCTGTTTCCATCAATGCTAGGTAGGGGAATGTCTAGCTGCTAGGTAGATTAAAGGGACACTTCACCCTTTTTGCAAAAAAATATATGTTAATGACGTTTAGAAGCTTTAGAACACTTTCCTGGGGGTCTTTATGTGTGTAATATGTGGTTTTAGATATTTTAGATTGTAGCAGTGAGCCTGTTGTCTCTGATGTCATGGGCACTGGGCTCACTTCCTTCCTGGACTACATGTTGTCTCAGTAAGACAGCTCTCCCCCCTATCCACAAGGAGGAGCAGTGCACCAAAGAATTATGGGAATTAGAGGTAGTGAGACCAGTGTCCATGACATCAGAGACAACAGGCTCACTGCTACAATCTAAAATATCTAAAACCACATATTACACACACAAATACCCCCAGGAAAGTGATCTAAAGCTTCTAAACGTCACTAACATATATTTTTTTGCAAAAAGGGTGAAGTGTCCCTTTAATGTCTAGCTGCTAGGTAGGTGAATTTAGCTCAAGTGTCATCATCACAGATCATTGCACGCTCTTTCACTTGACCTATCTCTGAACGTCCACATGAGCGTCTCTGAGTTGACCTATCTCTGAACGTCCACATGAGCGTCTCTGAGTTGACCTATCTCTGAACGTCCACATGAGCGTCTCTGAGTTGACCTAGCTCTGAACGTCCACATGAGCGTCTCTGAGTTGACCTAGCTCTGAACGTCCACATGAGTGTCTCTGAGTTGACCTAGCTCTGAACGTCCACATGAGTGTCTCTGAGTTGACCTAGCTCTGAACGTCCACATGAGCGTCTCTGAGTTGACCTATCTCTGAACGTCCACATGAGTGTCTCTGAGTTGACCTATCTCTGAACGTCCACATGAGCGTCTCTGAGTTGACCTATCTCTGAACGTCCACATGAGTGTCTCTGAGTTGACCTAGCTCTGAACGTCCACATGAGCGTCTCTGAGTTGACCTAGCTCTGAACGTCCACATGAGTGTCTCTGAGTTGACCTAGCTCTGAACGTCCACATGAGCGTCTCTGAGTTGACCTATCTCTGAACGTCCACATGAGCGTCTCTGAGTTGACCTAGCTCTGAACGTCCACATGAGCGTCTCTGAGTTGACCTAGCTCTGAACGTCCACATGAGTGTCTCTGAGTTGACCTAGCTCTGAACGTCCACATGAGCGTCTCTGAGTTGACCTAGCTCTGAACGTCCACATGAGCGTCTCTGAGTTGACCTAGCTCTGAACGTCCACATGAGCGTCTCTGAGTTGACCTAGCTCTGAACGTCCACATGAGCGTCTCTGAGTTGACCTAGCGCTGTCAGTCATGCGCGGCAAAACGCGCCGCGTTGCGTTTCAGTGCGAGCGTTCAGTGTGCTCTATAGTCTACCGTCAGCCTGCGTACGGTATACGGTACGGTACGGTACAGTACAGTACAGTACAGTACAGTACAGTACAGTACAGTACAGTACAGTACAGTACAGTACAGTACAGTACAGTACAGTACAGTACAGTCACTGGGACAAGGAGAAAATAATATAGCACTCACTCACGGGATGGGGTGGTTGCATGTGAAACGTTTAGAGGGTGATCTCTCTCTCTCTCTCTCTCTCTCTCTCTCTCTCTCTCTCTCTCTCTCTCTCTCTCTCTCTCTCTCTCTCTCTCTCTCTCTCTCTCTCCCTCCCTCTCTCTCTCTCTCTCTCTCTCTCTCTCTCTCTCCCTCTCTCTCTCTCTCTCTCTCTCTCTCTCTCTCTCTCTCTCTCTCTCTCTCTCTCTCTCTCTCTCTCTCTCTCTCTCCCTCTCTCTCTCTCTCTCTCCCTCTCTCTCTCTCTCTCTCTCTCTCTCTCTCTCTCTCTCTCTCTCTCTCTCTCTCTCTCTCTCTCTCTCTCTCTCCTCTCTCTCTCTCTCTCTCTCTCTCTCTCTCTCTCTCTCTCTCTCTCTGTACCACTGGCCCACATTCTGCTCACACGGAGCGGTCACTGTTTGTATCAGGTTGTTGATGACGGGCAGAAACCTCTCATCTCAACTCAGCCATTGACTTAATTATCATGTTTTTCATGAACTCCCAGAGCTGCACCGATAACATGTTTTACAAGCTTCCTGATTGATATAAATATAATATTGACTTAGTTATACCGCATGTCAACTAAGGCTCCCGTTGGATCGGTAGCTCTGGGCTCGCTTGGCTGATCTACAAGCTCTCATTGTAGATCTGCTGTTTCTGCCCCAAAGTGTCCTCTTACGGGATTTCAGCCCCTCGGACAGTCTCTGCACGTCTCTGCGTTCCATCAATGAATGAATGAATTAATGAATGACCTTTATTTATGTAGCACCCTTCTCAGCACGAGTGCACAGGGTGCTTTACAATAGTACAAAAATAAAACAACTATAACAACAGCAGGCAGCCATTATCACAGAGTAAACAGTGAAAAACTAGCATCGAAAAGGACAATAAGAACACAGATAAAAACACAAACTGTAGAAAATCAAGTGATTATAGGTGACCAAAAGCCTGTCTGAACATGAACGTTTTCAATTGTTTTTTAAAAGAGGCCTCAGAAAGGACAGTTCTTAAGTCCAGGGGGAGGGCAACGCACACCCTCTCGTGTAATATTGCTTAAATATAATATATTACAATTTACTTCAAAAGGTTCTCCTAAAGTAAACAATACAAGGCACACAAAGAACATGAATTATATGTATCTCCTTCTGCAGTCACAGTCCTCGTCTGGAACATCAGTCTTCAATTGCTGTGACTTTGCTCTGATCTACAAGCTCACCTGTGACTTTGCTCTGATCTACAAGCTCATCCCAGAGCTGTATTTATCTGCTTTTTAAGTCTGCCTCCAAACAAGGACACGCTGCCCAGAATAGAAGCGTTGCCAGGTTGGAATGCGGTCTTTAAGGACGTGAATAATTCAATAAGGACTGGAATAAAGGTTGACTCTTTGTTCTCTCCGTGGCTCCAGGACAGTGGATTTCAACCCTTTTAACCCATTTTGGGGCGGGAACGTTACCTTTTGGTGTTATAGCATCATGCTATGCTTTAGCTATTGAAAAATAGCAGATCTACAAGCTCATAGCGCGCCACTCGGTGGCGCGCTATGAGCTTGTAGATCTGCTTTTTTTTTTTTTATCGAAGAACGACTGACATAGAAACATAGCTTTTTCAGAAAACTGTCAGGATGTAAGAAGACATTTTTTAGAATCTGATCTCAGGTCAGAATGGGTTAATAATCCAGGCCCATTATTTGCTCTGCATTTGGACCACCAGGCCCACCAGCCTCTCAGACCCATTTGGACCACCATAGCCTCTCAGAACCAAAGCTAAAGGATATTTTGTTGTCGTTTGTTGACACAATTCCACGCTGTTGGCAAACAATCAAAAATAACAATTCTTCTATACATTCTGAGTCTAATTGAATTACTTCTTTATTATTATTATATATATTATATTATAATTATTACTTCTTTAATCCAATCCAATCCAATCCACTTTATTCATATGAAGTGGATTTACAACTTTAGAGTTTACAAAGGGCTGTACAAGAAGAATACAACTATAAATACACTCTATAAAGTTAAACACAGAGAACAGCAGCAAAAACACACAAAAGAAAATACAAAACGGATATAAAACATGGACCATATAGAATCTCAACTGGGGTTAAAAGCCAAGGTGTAGAGGTGGTGAGTCTTTAGGAATATAATATCAATAATCAGATCCATTATTGATCCAAGCCGGATCAGAACATGTCCAGGACACAGAATAGTTCTGGACATAAACGATGCTGCATGGAACAGAATGAGCAGAATAAACCAAACCTCAGCGTCATTAAGGCTGAGCTTCCTTAATCTTCTGCAAAATGAAATCACACGCAAGCAATTTGGTGTGAGGATGATTAAGCTCACATGCTATGCCCTAACAGCAGCGCGTGTGTGTGTGTGTGTGTGTGTGTGTGTGTGTGTGTGTGTGTGTGCCTGCGTGTGTGTGTGTGCGCGTGCATGTGTCCTATCTAATTGCCCCATTTTCATGATTCCTGTGCATTAGCACAGTGACCTCAGGCATTGTGTGTGTGTGTGTGTGTGTGTGTGTGTGTGTGTGTGCACTGAGTGGCACCGACTGCCGCGCTACGAGCTTGTGGGGGGTCCCTGGAACAACATATTTTCAGATGGGGGGGGCCACTCGGTGGCGCGCTACGAGCTTGTAGATCTGCTATTTTTGAAAAATCGAAGAACGACTGACAGAAACATAGCTTTTTCAGAAAACTGTCAGGATGTATAGAAAACATTTTTTGAATCTGATCTCAGGTCAGAATGGGTTAATTTTGACGTGTCCTCTTTATGTCTTCTCCTCACAGGAAGGAGCAGAGCCTGCTGACCACGGTCAACTGCTGGTATCTGGTTCTGAACCAGGCCCGACGGGAGAGCCGTGACCACGCCACGCTCAGCGACGTCTACAACAACAACGTGATCGTCCGCCTGGCGCACGTGGGAGAGGACGTCATCAGGCTCTTTAAAAAGGTTAGCCGTTGTTCACTAAAACGTCCCATTCCATTCCGAACGGAGGCCAAACGTTATTGTTACTGTCGTTTTGGGGTTTCATCCTCGACGAAACAATCTGGTGACTGCAAAATGATCAACCCGTTACGACATGGGAAAGCATCTGCCTCACAGATTTTAAACCCAATAGCTAAATGCTTTAGCTATTGAAAAATAGCAGATCTACAAGTTTGTATAGCGCGCCACCAAGTGGCGCGCTATGAGCTTGTAGATCTGCTATTTTTGAAAAGTCGACGACTGACAGCTTTTTCAGAAAACTGTCAGGATGTAGAAGACATTTTTTGAATCTGATCTCAGGTCAAAATGGGTTAACCATTATGTTATACTTTGGCTATTCAAAAATAGCAGATCTACAGTACAAGCTCATTACACTTGCTAAAAAATAGCCGATTTACAAGCTCACAACTTGTTAGTGTTTTCATCAAACCCTGACCTAACCATAACCGCAAGCACGGGAGCAGGAGATAATGCTCCGTCAGAATTATATGTGACAAAATTTGACTGAGGGACTGCCATTGGACTTTTTTGAATTTTCGTTTTTTCATGTCATATGAAAGCAGGGAATCATAGCTTCAAATTGACATATTGGTTGTTCAGTCTGACCCACCAGTTTAGGTGATATGGCTTATAGAGTAAATGTCTTGCAGAGAAACAGCGAGTTGAGAAAACAGGCTTGGAAGGTTCACTTCTGTGGTCTCTAACATTACACCTATAGCTACATGTTTAAGCATTTATTTCATATTTACATGTCTTCTGTGGTCTCTAACATTACACCTAGCTACATGTTTAAGCATTTATTTCATATTTACATGTCGATTTCAGCTCGAACACTTATTTCAGACATGCTCTAGTATGTGAAGAGTCTGCCTGTGCTATTAACTCATTTTGAGAAAAAAAATCTCCTCTGGTGAAAAGCTGGAATTTGCGCGATGGCAGTCTCTCAGTCAAATCTGGTCACATATGCGGTCCCCCTTTTACTTATACTGGATCTCTTGTCCACTAGTCCTTATACCAGTCTAGTTTTAGTCATCACAGTTTAGTTTTTATAATTGGTTTTCATTTCGTCTTCCCCAGTTGAAGTCGACGGACATTTTTCGTCTTCAACACTGTTAACTTTCTGCTGCTGGCGTTTAACTTTGAAAGCCCATGCATGTATACGTGCACACACAGACATGCTTAACGCACACACATGCTTAACGCACACGCACGCTTAACGCACACGCACGCTTAACGCACACGCACGCTTAACGCACACGCACGCTTAACGCACACGCACGCTTAACGCACACGCACGCTTAACGCACACGCACGCTTAACGCACACGCACGCTTAACGCACACGCACGCTTAACGCACACGCACGCTTAACGCACACCGCACACCAGCTGTCTCTGCTGGGGAGCGGTCAACCAACCGCTGACTCCATTTTATAAAAACTGCACCTTCAGCTCACCTGTCCTCTGAGTCAAGTCCAAGTGCACCTTGCTTTTTTTTTATCTGCATGGGGGGGCTGTCCTCTGGTTTTACTCTGAAAAGCCCCGCCTTCCATTCCCCCCCCCCCAAAAAAAAACCTGGGAGGTATTAATCTTCCATTACTACCTCGCGCTGTCACGTCTGATCTCTCTCTCTCTAGAAGCGTTTATATTCCAAACAAGATGCTTTGGTCAAGTCAGGAATGAGGACAGAGCATGGCCGTTCTGGACTAAACGATGGAGAGTGCCGTATAGATGCAGAGAGAATAGAGCGCTGAAGTCCTGACATATCCCCTCGTTTCCCCCCCTGGTTCACGGCAGTAGTTTCTCTATGGAGAATAACACGGGCTCATCTAAAAATGGTTTCATATAAGTGTTGTGGTCCAAAAATAAACAAGCTGTCTCTGCGTTATTGTCAGGGAGGTGTCTCTGTATCGTTTACAACAGTCAGTCATATGATGATACAGTCTGTTTCTAGTGAAAATGTAACTAATTCAGCAGCAGTAACAATAGCGTCAGTTTATTCTTCATATCCATATGAGTGCAGCGGGCCGGGATGTTTATGTACTTATATGAGGTGATCTAAAATCCCCCTATGGAGATTACAATGCAAATAACAAAGTAATGCACTCTTGCCCTGATGAAGACCTTGTAGGTCGAAACATGTCGGTCCTCTCACTATGAGCTACAGAAGGCCTACAGCTGAGTGAGGGACATGTATGTCCCTCTAACTATGAGCTACAGAAGGCCTACTGAGTGAGGGACATGTCTGTCCCTCTAACTATGAGCTACAGAAGGCCTACTGAGTGAGGGACATGTCCTCTAAGGCCTACTGAGTGAGGGACATGTCCTCTAAGGCCTACTGAGTGAGGGACATGTCCTCTAAGGCCGACTGAGTGAGGGACATGTCCTCTAAGGCCTACTGAGTGAGGGACATGTCCTCTAAGGCCTACTGAGTGAGAGACATGTCTGTCCCTCTGTTATGAGCGACAGAAGGCCTACTGAGTGAGGTCCCATCCATCACTGAGCTGTATAAGAGAGTATAGAAACTGTTGCTGCGTGTTGTGTTGTGTTGTGTTGTGTTGTGTTAGTTGTCCTTGGGAAATAGAAATGTCCCCCCGCTGCGTCTCGCTGTCGCACGGATGCTATTTATACACCTCTCCTCCTGCCTGGCGTGCTCTCTCTCTCTCTCTCTCTCTCATGGCACCGTTACACCGACTGTACGACCTCTCCTCCTGCCTGGCGTGCTCTCTCTCTCTCTCATGGCACCGTTACACCGACTGTACGACCTCTCCTCCTGCCTGGCGTGCTCTCTCTCTCTCTCATGGCACCGTTACACCGACTGTACGACCTCTCCTCCTGCCTGGCGTGCTCTCTCTCTCTCTCTCTCATGGCACCGTTACACCGACTGTACGCACCGTGCTTCAGAAATAAGAAAATAAAAGATGACAACGTTTCGGTAGAGAGAGAGAGAGAGAGAGAGAGAGAGAGAGAGAGCCGTCATCCCTCACCTGCTGGATATATTAACCCATTCTGACCTGAGATCAGATTCTAAAAAAAATTTCTTCTACACATCCTGACAGTTTTCTGAAAAAGCTTTGGTTCTGAGAGGCTATGGTGGTCCAAATGGGTCTGAGAGGCTGGTGGTCCTGGTGGTCCAAATGCAGAGCAAATAATGGGCCTGGATATTAACCCATTCTGACCTGAGATCAGATTCTAATCCCAAAATGGGTTAATAAAACATAAACGCGCCAATGGAAGGGAAATGAAATGTTGGGCATTGCAGTGTTAGTCTAGAATAATAATGAGACGTTTGATTTGAATGTGTGTGCTTTCTTTTATTTTATTTTCTTTATTTGTTTTGCCTTTTAATATGCAAATGACCACCTGTCTGTGTTTTTCTGTGCAGAGTAAAGACATCGGCGTGCAGATGCACGAAGAGCTGGTGAAAGTCACCAATGAGCTTTACACGGTGAGTCTGTCTGTCTGTCTGTCTGTCTGTCTGTCTGTCTGTCTGTCTGTCTGTCTGTCTGTCTGTCTGTCTGTCTGTCTGTCTGTCATTGTGCAAGTTTGTAGATCTGCTAATTTGCTAAGGTTTAACACGCCCATCAAAGAACACTTTGATATGTCAAACCTTTTTCAAAAATGTTGATGACCTCATCAAACCCTGTACAGTGTACACTCAAGACACGCTCCATATATGGCCAGTACAGAATTCAGAAGCGGCCAATTAGAGAAGTCATTGATCTGAGTGAAAAGCAGAAGATTGTTCCAGTCAGACGGAGCAGACGTTGACGTCCACATATCAGCTCTGACAGTGTGTACAGTAGGCTATATAGATTCAGTAGAACCGGTTCCAAATGTGACGGAACCGATTCCCGGTATAGTTCAAGGTTTACGGATCCGGTTCCTCCGGTTGATCCGGTTTCCCGGTTGAAGCAGTTCTCCAGGGATCATGTGATCATGTGATCATGTGATCACCAGTATAGGGAGGCTGACGTGGAACATGAGATGGGCGGGGCTGGCATTGACGCCGGCCGGCGCCCGCCGCTTTTTTACCACAACCGCTGTGGTGAATATATATGACATCTGAGTTACCAGTCAATAGGCTCTATGCCGCACACAGCGGACATTTTGGAAAGAGTTGGTGTTGGTGTTGTGCATGGTGAGATGTGTCAGTGCAAGCGGTGTGGTTTGGTATAGGAGAAGGTGCTGTTGGTGTTGTGCATGGTGAGATGTGTGCAAACGGTGTGGTTTGGTATAGGAGAAGGTGCTGTTGGTGTTGTGCATGGTGAGATGTGTGCAAACGGTGTGGTTTGGTATAGGAGAAGGTGCTGTTGGTGTTGTGCATGGTGAGATGTGTCAGTGCAAACGGTGTGGTTTGGTATAGGAGAAGGTGCTGTTGGTGTTGTGCATGGTGAGATGTGTGCAAACGGTGTGGTTTGGTATAGGAGAAGGTGCTGTTGGTGTTGTGCATGGTGAGATGTGTGCAAACGGTGTGGTTTGGTATAGGAGAAGGCGTACAAAGGATGGCGTGTTGCGCTGGCTATTAGCGTGGCTGGATTACATTTTTCAAGGTGAAAGGGGTTTCAGTGTGTTTGCATGTTCTCCCCGTGTCCCCTAGGGTAGGTACCCTCACATGTTCTCCCCGTGTCCCCTATGGTAGGTACCCTCACAAAAACATGCAGTAATCCTGGTCACTAAACTGCCTCCCCCTGGCCAGCCGGGGCGCCTGATGGAGGGGAAAGGAACTGGTTGGAATAACGTGTTCCTTCCACACGCTACGACGTCCAACCAGGGTAACTCCCCCCTGTCAGGTGTAAAGGAGCAACTTGGACACTCAAGCATGAAGGAAGCATGAGTTATATGTCCGTTGCTCTCCCCAGGTTGGTGGAGGGTGTGTAGAGCCCAGGATCACAGTAGATGATTGTCACAGGGGTGAAAAATGGGTTACAAAATCGTGGGATAAAAAAAATATATATATATAAAAATAAAAATAAAGGATTACATTTCCCACGACGCTTTGAGTTTCATGAACATGCTAGAATATAATAGATCATATTATAGTGCTTGTCGGCAGTTGTTGCCAGATATATTTTGCGAGAGAGAAACAAGCAACGCGGTCTATGAAAAATAACCAAGCAAATTAATGGGGTTTGAATCGATCGAACTATCGGCCGCCACGGCTGTGCCCTATTACAGAAGAAAGCTTATAATAAGCAGACATGGCAACGCTGTTACTATAATTGAGTTAGAGGTTCTGGCTTAGAGTGTATTGTACAATGTTGTCTATAATCTTAGCTGGGTAACATTATATGGCAGTTAATAGAGCCCAGAGTGTACAGTGTTGTATTCTGTACCATCTTTGCTCTGTAACATTATATGGCACTTTGCAATCATTGATTATTTTTCACCCTTCTTGTTTTTCCACTCGTGCATTATTCATAACAAATACAGTATGTATTTATGTTGGCTGGCTCTGCACACACAGCCAACATGTTATCACAGGCAGGAGAAATATACAAGACATACATAATAGGCTATACATATACAAGACATATACAAGACATACATAATAGGCTATACATATACAAGACATATACAAGACATACATAATAGGCTATACATATACAAGACATATACAAGACATACATAATAGGCTATACATATACAAGACATATACAAGACATACATATTGTATATATATACAAGACATATACAAGACAGAATATAATACTGTAATGTTTGTCTATCAGTGTTGTTTTTGACAGCACATTTCTATTTTAGTTTAGTCATATAGTCTTTGGACTGAAACTTCATTTAGTTTTAGTCACATTTTAGTCACCTGGAATGTCTTAGTGTTTAGTCTAGTTTTCGTCGACTAAATGTCATAAGATTTTGGTCGACTAAATCTACAGTTGATTTAGTCGACTGAAATGTATTTTGGCGGGCCTTGATGCCGTCGTAATGAGTGTTTTTACACTTGCTGAAAATAGCCGATGACTTATAGTGGATCTCTCGTCCACTATAGTCCCTTCCTAACGTTTTAGTCTAGTTTTTATTTGTCGACGAAATTGTCAGTATATTTGGGCTTGGTTTTAGTCGTCGTAGCTTAAGTTTTCATTTAGTTTCCATTTAGTTTTCGTCAGTGGAAAAAAGGTAGTCGACGAACATTTTCTGTCTTAGTTTTATAGTCGACGAAAACAACACTGTTGTCTACAGTTGAATGCAGCTTGTTGGTTAGAACGTTGTTGTCGAGTTGAAACCTATTTTTCCTTTTACACACACACTTTTGTATGACGAAATAAGGCATTTATTTAAAATAATAATAATAATAAAACATTGAGAGTTCAACATGACAATTATGTGTAGCATTATGACACATTGTGAGGTTGTAGATCTGCTAATTTCTTTAAAAGGTTTGACACGCCCATCAAAGAACACTTTGATGTGTCAAACCTTTTTAAAAAATGTGCAGATCTAAAATCTCATGAAGTGCACTTTGATGCCAAATTACCAATTCTTTTACCCACATACGATTTTAAATAATGGCCTTTATTACTTCTCACTTGGTAATTTTACATATTTATTTCTACTTTTTCCACTATTTATACTTAAAAAAAAGAAAGTACTTCTTCCACATGGTGTAATGTAAGTACAGTACATTTACTCAAGTACTGTACCTAACCCATTTAAACCTGAGGAGGATTCTAAATCCTGACGGTTTTCTGATAAACCTCATGTTTCTATGTCAGTCGTTCTCGAATATTTTCATGTCAAGGACTCCCAAACATATTTGCATTTGGCCACCGACCCCCATCTGAAAATATGTTCTTCCTATAGAAGCAAAGATTTCAGTTAAAGAAACGTTCGCTGTGAAAGAAATATATATTCAAAGATTTGCATCACATTTTCACGATTTTTCAGTAGCTAAAGTATAACACAATGCCTTCAAACACCAAAAGGGGTTCCTGTCCAGAATAGTTAAGTATATTGATGTCCTTTTCTCAAGCTGTTACATTTCAAATAGAAATACTCTACTTTCGTCTCCACTAGATTTCTACTAGAAGTTACTTTTGGGAGCGAAACTTAAATAAATAATATATCACCATGAATGAACCATGAATATAATAAGCCCTATGTTAAAAATCAGGAAAATAGCCAATCTTGCAAATTTTGTTTCAATTTCAACAAAAATAAACGTACTCTGTAAATCGTCCATTTTCAAACCTTGAGTATTGACTCTTTCCACCACCGGCTGAGTCTTATATTGATCCGTCTCTGGCGCGCCACGGATTAGTGGAAATGGAAAGAGTTTCATGTTTCATGCACTTCACGTGTGTCACTGCGTGCGTGCGTGCGTGCGTGCGTGTGTGCGTGCGTGTGTGCGTGCGTGTGTGCGTGTAGCCTTCCTCTCGCCCATCGATCTCACTCTTCCACCTTCAGCATCTTATTATTTCAACCAGCGTTGCTATAGGGCAGTGGTCCCCAAAGTGCTGCGGTCTGGCGACCCCTAGGGGTCCTTCAGGGAGTTAAAAAAAAACAATGAAGGGAAAATGTACGTCATCTTGTCCCTAACGCAAACATTAAATGTACGTCATCTTGTCCCTAACGCAAACATTAAATGTACGTCATCTTGTCCCTAACGCAAACATTAAATGTACGTCATCTTGTCCCTAACGCAAACATTAAATGTACGTCATCTTGTCCCTAACGCAGACATTAAATGTACGTCATCTTGTCCCTAACGCAGACATTAAATGTACGTCATCTTGTCCCTATAACGCAAACATTAAATGTACGTCATCTTGTCCCTAACGCAAACATTAAATGTACGTCATCTTGTCCCTAACGCAGACATTAAATGTACGTCATCTTGTCCCTAACGCAAACATTAAATGTACGCCATCTTGTCCCTAACGCAGACATTAAATGTACGTCATCTTGTCCCTAACGCAGACATTAAATGTACGTCATCTTGTCCCTAACGCAAACATTAAATGTACGTCATCTTGTCCCTATAACGCAAACATTAAATGTACGTCATCTTGTCCCTAACGCAAACATTAAATGTACGTCATCTTGTCCCTAACGCAAACATTAAATATACGTCATCTTGTCCCTATAACGCAAACATTAAACGTCATTAACAATAAAGATAATGTAATTTTTGTTTTGTCACCGTGTAATCACCATTACATCACCTAATCATAGCAACATGAGTTAGACTTTAATATATTAGCGCCCCTCACTTCACACAGGTGTGATTTTTGTCTTAATATATTTTTTATCCCACGATTTTGTAACCCATTTTTCACATGATATTTGTTGATCCTATATAAGGATCATAAAATACCTTGAACGATCACCATCGCATTACCATACATGATTTGGGTTTGGCACTCCACTGGAAGCCATTGCTGATGCGCAACCTCTTTTTCTCATTTTAGTTCCTATTGGCTGTTGCTAGTCATGGCTGCCAGTTCCTATTGGCTGTTGGTAGTCATGGCTGCCAGTTCCTATCGGCTGTTGCTAGTCATGGCTGCCAGTTCCTATTGGCTGTTGCTAGTCATGGCTGCCAGTTCCCAGCGGACATCATGTGTTAGCTCCGCCTGCTCCAGACCGTGCTCAATAACTACCAGTTTGCACAACGTCTTCAGACTAGGATTCAAGTCTACGATGTACGGGTCACTGCCCGCTTTGCTTTCTCCAAAGACAATGACACGATCTCCCAGCATGCAACAGCACATCCCATCCAGCTTAGCCGTCCAGCCTCTCCCGTTAGGCTCAACCTCCTTCCAGGTGAAGGTCTCTGGATTGAATTTCCACAGATCATTTGAGGTCTTACCCCGCTGGTGTTTGTAACCACCAAATATGTACAGCTCTCCATTGTAGGCAAAGTGCGAATGCTGGGAGCGTCCCTCTGGAAGAGCCAGACCAACGTCTGGCTGAGCACGCTTCTGTGCAGACGGTGTTCTCAGCCAGACGTTGGTCTCTGTGTCAAACACTCTGACGGCGTCGTGGCACTGGCGTTCCCTGCCCCCGAATACAAACATCTTTGTCCCGATGATGGTGGCAGAGTGACCATATGAAACGGGTGGTGGCGTTCCTCTGGCGTTGATCACTGACCAGACCATCGTGCTGGTGTCCAACTTGTGGGTGTCATTAGACATTCCAGCCAGCCTGTCTATGTATCCTCCGTGGATAAAAATGACCTTCCCCAAGACACAGGCCGAGTGGTCGAACCTCCCCTTCGAGACGGACCCGGAGACCCTGGGTTTAAACCACCTGTAGGTCGAACCTCCCCTTGGAGACGGACCCGGAGACCCTGGGTTTAAACCACCTGTGGGGGACCCGGAGACCCTGGGTTTAAACCACCTGTGGAGACGGACCCGGAGACCCTGGGTTTAAACCACCTGTGGGCGAACCTCCCCTTGGAGACGGACCCGGAGACCCTGGGTTTAAACCACCTGTGGGCGAACCTCCCCTTGGAGACGGACCCGGAGACCCTGGGTTTAAACCACCTGTGGGCGAACCTCCCCTTGGAGACGGACCCGGAGACCCTGGGTTTAAACCACCTGTGGTCGAACCTCCCCTTGGAGACGGACCCGGAGACCCTGGGTTTAAACCACCTGTGGGCGAACCTCCCCTTGGAGACGGACCCGGAGACCCTGGGTTTAAACCACCTGTGGGCGTCCTTCGAGACGGACCCGGAGACCCTGGGTTTAAACCACCTGTAGGAGACCCTGGGTTTAAACCACCTGTGGGCGTCCGCGGCAAATGCATGAAGCACGTTGCAGCACTCGTCGTCCGAGTAGTACCGACAGCCTCCCCAGAGGTAGACGACATCTTCAACCAGCACAGCCGAGTAGCCGTAGCACGTGGACGGAACCTCACCGTGATCTTCTTCTCCTCTTCCTGGTGTCACCGGGGGCAACCTCCTCCAGCGCAAAGACACTGTGTTTAAGACGAGCACGCCGATCTGATCCCCTGGTCTGCCAAAGAGCTTTCCGAAGCAGTACACCTTGTCTCCGACAGCGACAGCCGCACGTTGGAATATCCCTGGAACTTCGCTCAGACGCAGAGTCCTCCACAACATTTCTTGCACCGTATAGTTTAAGTATTGCTCTGTAAAAGTACTGTTCTATAGTGCTTCTATTGGTTCAGTGGCAGAAATAAATCACAAAGTTTGACGAATCCACAAAGCCAAATCTGATGTGTTTGGGTTTGGCCAATCAGGGAAGCAGAGATGGCTGTTGTCAGCGAATCGATGGTGAGCACAGTCACGGTCCAGGTGTCTTCTGGGAGTCCTCTGTTCTCCACAGCAGACCGTCCGGTTCAGCAGCGTTGACGGCTAATCTTCACAACTTGCCGTTTAAAAATTCCCGAATGACGTTTTGGTTCAGTCGACATTTTATTTTAAAGGACATGGTTGTGATGACGGCATTGTGATGTCGTTGAGTGATGATGTCATAACGTAGGATAACCAATGAGGTTAGTCCAACGCAATAGAAGAGTTACGATATTGAGGGGGAAGAAACCGAGCGCTGTTCATGCAGCCTGAACTGGGACAAGCTGAAGTTGGAAATACATTGTTTTCAAAGAGGGCCGGTGCAATTAAGAGCAATTTTAGGCATGTGTGCAACATGCCGACTGTTTTAAAGTATTCTACAGTAACAACTAAATTCTACACAATCTATGTAAAGTGCTATATAAATGCACTGTTTACCATTTTACGAAAAAAACAAACTGTTGAAAATGGAGCGATACAAGGTTTCTGCCTGAGCAGTGACGACATGGAGATCAGAGGTTTTCAACGACATTCTGGGCGGCAGTCATTCCTCTAATAAAAAGAAAGGAAATACAGAAAGAATTATGCAAATTGGACGCCCGAGTATAGCATTTATATAACCCATTCAGGACGGGAACCCCTTTTGGTGTTTTTAAGCATTTCACAGTGGACGTTTTTTTTAAACTCAAATCTTTGCTTCTGGGTGGGGGGTCCCTGAAACAACATACTTTCAGATGGGGGTCGGCGGCCACATTCAGATAGTTCTGGGGGTCCTTGGCATGGAAACAGGTTGAGCACCACTGACATGGAAACAGGTTGAGCACCAACTGACATGGAAACAGGTTGAGCACCAACTGACATACTGTAGAAACAGGTTGAGCACCAACTGACATACTGTAGAAACAGGTTGAGCACCAACTGACATGGAAACAGGTTGAGCACCAACTGACATGGAAACAGGTTGAGCACCAACTGACATGGAAACAGGTTGAGCACCAACTGACATGGAAACAGGTTGAGCACCACTGACATGGAAACAGGTTGAGCACCACTGACATGGAAACAGGTTGAGCACCAACTGACATACTGTAGAAACAGAGGTTCTTCTGAGTGAAAACTGCCATGAATTAGATGACATTTTGTAGAATGTAGAGTTCTCGGGTCTAAATGGAATAATAAATGCTAGTCAAACTCCACACAGTGACAGCGAGCGATTACGGCCTATTTGCGCCGCGGCAGCGAACGAGGGCAATAAAACAACAACACTGCATGCGCCCGTGAAATATACGATCGTTGTCGGAAGCCATTATTATACTCGTTTGTTTTTGATTTACTGACGTGTATACATGTGGCTGTACACACTACAGGACACTAAAAATAGAAGATAGATGCACCGTTTTTTCTCAACCCCTTGTCGTTTCAAGCCAAGGTTCCGTCTCCCCCCCCCCCTGGTCTCTGCTGTGAAAATCCTCAGTGTTATTGTACGTACATTTTTACAATCATATCCATATCTTCATTGGTACTCACTAATGATCATTACAATGTGTCAGTGGCCTCTGAGGAGAGCTGTGGTCAGTTCACTGTGTCTCTGAGGAGGGCTGTGGTCAGTTCACTGTGTCTCTGAGGAGGGCTGTGGTCAGTTCACTGTGTCTCTGAGGAGGGCTGTGGTCAGTCCACTGTGTCTCTGAGGAGGGCTGTGGTCAGTTAACTGTGTCTCTGAGGAGGGCTGTGGTCAGTCCACTGTGTCTCTGAGGAGGGCTGTGGTCAGTTCACTGTGTCTCTGAGGAGGGCTGTGGTCAGTTCACTGTGTCTCTGAGGAGGGCTGTGGTCAGTCCACTGTGTCTCTGAGGAGGGCTGTGGTCAGTTAACTGTGTCTCTGAGGAGGGCTGTGGTCAGTCCACTGTGTCTCTGAGGAGGGCTGTGGTCAGTCCACTGTGTCTCTGAGGAGGGCTGTGGTCAGTTCACTGTGTCTCTGAGGAGGGCTGTGGTCAGTCCACTGTCTCTGAGGAGGGCTGTGGTCAGTTCACTGTGTCTCTGAGGAGGGCTGTGGTCAGTTAACTGTGTCTCTGAGGAGGGCTGTGGTCAGTCCACTGTCTCTGAGGAGGGCTGTGGTCAGTTCACTGTGTCTCTGAGGAGGGCTGAGGTCAGTTCACTGTGTCTCTGAGGAGGGCTGTGGTCAGTTCACTGTGTCTCTGAGGAGGGCTGAGGTCAGTTCACTGTGTCTCTGAGGAGGGCTGTGGTCAGTTCACTGTGTCTCTGAGGAGGGCTGTGGTCAGTTCACTGTGTCTCTGAGGAGGGCTGTGGTCAGTTCACTGTGTCTCTGAGGAGGGCTGTGGTCAGTTCACTGTGTCTCTGAGGAGGGCTGTGCAGTTCACTGTGTCTCTGAGGAGAGCTGTGGTCAGTCCACTGTGTCTCTGAGGAGGGCTGTGGTCAGTCCACTGTGTCTCTGAGGAGGGCTGTGCAGTTAACTGTGTCTCTGAGGAGGGCTGTGGTCAGTCCACTGTGTCTCTGAGGAGAGCTGTGGTCAGTCTACTGTGTCTCTGAGGAGGGCTATGGTCAGTCCACTGTGTCTCTGAGGAGGGCTGTGGTCAGTTCACTGTGTCTCTGAGGAGGGCTGTGGTCAGTCCACTGTCTCTGAGGAGGGCTGTGGTCAGTTCACTGTGTCTCTGAGGAGGGCTGTGGTCAGTCTACTGTGTCTCTGAGGAGGGCTGTGGTCAGTTCACTGTGTCTCTGAGGAGGGCTATGGTCAGTCCACTGTGTCTCTGAGGAGGGCTGTGGTCAGTTCACTGTGTCTCTGAGGAGGGCTGTGGTCAGTTCACTGTGTCTCTGAGGAGGGCTGTGGTCAGTTAACTGTGTCTCTGAGGAGGGCTGTGGTCAGTTCAGAAGCCTGCCTATATGGCTACTGGTCATTAGTTCCCGGGAGGGTCCATTTGGTTTCATTTCATTTCATTCTCCTGTATCTTCTAGGTGATGGAGACCACTTTAAACGTGGTGTTTGAAGACCAGGTGATGAAGACCTACCACATGTACCAGAACATTAACAGGGTGTTCTCCTGTATCTTCTAGGTGATGAACCTGAACGTCATAAGGATTGGAACCGAGAGGTGCCTTCGACGTGTGTGGCCGTCCTGGGGGCTTTTCGCTTGCCGTATGCTAACGCTCTGTGCAATTATTAGCTTGTCATTGACTCCCATGTTAGCGCGGCGGAAATAATGTCTCGTATCTCCTGATCCAGGGCGCTCTCCGTGGTGATGAATGGATCGATATGCTGGCGCTGCATTTCTGCTCCTCATCCGTCTCTCCCGCAAAATATGAACGCTTTTTGGAGCGTATATAATATAAATAAATTAAGATGATCGGGGATTGTGAGGTCACTTTGTAAAGTCAACTTTTTTAAGAAAGTGTTTCCGGTTCATGGCTTTCAGAGTAAAAGCGATCAGACAACTCTGGCACCCCGGAGCTTCTATTTTGATGCACTTCCGGCACTGATTGTGTTTTAACAGGGTGTTCTCCTGTATCTTCCAGGTGATGAAGACCTACCACATGTACCACACGGAGAGCCTCAGCGCAGAGTCCAAGCTGAAGGAGGCCGAGAAGCAGGAGGAGAAGCAGCAGCAGGGAGGAGGAGGAGGCGGAGTTCTGGGCGGAGTCAGCCTGCTGCGCCACGCCCACGACGAGCGGCCGCAGCGACGCAGCTCCGTCAAGAAGATGGAGAAGATGAAGGAGAAGGTATAATACGGAGAAGGCCGTCGGGAGCAACACGTGTGTTAATTAATTGGACGAGCAGTTGAGACGAAGTCCATCATTTATTATATATATATATAATTATAATTACTAGCCCTTAGCCGTTGTGAGATATTTGCCGGTACTGCGCCCGGGTGCGTTTTAATTCACTAATAAATTAATTATTAATCATTAATGTGTCAAATCGAAAAGACCTCCATATTCATATGGTTAATGCCTGTGTGAAAAGTAGGAGTGATTGGTGCAGGCAATGATGAGATAACGCACTGTTTCTGACACACACACAGACAGACACACCCTCAGACCTTGACTGAAATATAGTATGATGATATATGGCCCCAAAGAGGCCTATAGCTGTCCCGACACTGTATCCATGATTTATACATTATGGTTAATTAGTGTGGACTCATTTATTGAAATTAACGCGCTCACCGAGTGGCTCGTATAGGTCTGCTATTTTTGAAGAATCGTGAAAAGTGACATGAAAGTGTTTGAGAAGGACTGACATAAAAAAGAAAATCACACACGTGTGAACTGAGTGGTGCAATCCCCCCCCCCCCCTCTCTCTCTCTCTCTCTCTCTCTCTCTCTCTCTCTCTCTCTCTCTCTCATTAGAGACACAGCACTACCCCTCTCTCTGTTTCTGGCGCCCCCTACTGCTATTAATAAGTCACATACTCGTGCTCATTCAGGTACACAAACTGGTACACGGACATTGCTGGTTGTAGGAGTGGTTGCACCACTCAAAAACTATTAACAGCAGTCAAAGAGCACAGGGATTTTCCAGATAATCTTGTATCTCTATGAATGCACCACGTCTCACGTGTCTGTCTGTACGTCAGTAATGCACGTAACTCGAGAACCGTTCGCCCCACCGACTTCACATTCGACACACGCGTTAACGTGGAGAACGAATAGCCTGTGCATGATTTCAGCTGCTAGATTTCTCTAATGAACTCAACTTGGTACGTGTGATAGTCTGTTCTTTGTACGTATATGCACAGCCAGATCATTGCGGTCTAATGAACTCAACTTGGTACGTGTGATAGTCTGTTCTTTGTACGTATATGCACAGCCAGATCATTGCGGTCTTTGAAAGATGCTGAACGCTGAATATATCTCGGAGTATTCCAATGTTCCAGTAGTTAGTAGTAGGCTTTGAGTGCCAATTATCCCATTATAAAGAGAGAAAGAATTTGTAATTCTATTATGCATGTAATGTGCATGATGTCATCACCTGTACACCAGATTAGAGGAATTTTAAAAATATTGATGAAAAAAAAAAAAAAGTCGTCCGTTGCATCCGGTACTTAATTGGCAATTAGACGTTTATGGCTACCAAACAGTTTTAAGAACATGTCAGGCTCTGCAGACTGAGTGGTTTTGGGTTCAGACAGGCTGCATCCAGGCTCTGCAGACTGAGTGGTTTTGGGTTCAGACAGGCTGCATCCAGGCTCTGCAGACTGAGTGGTTTTGGGTTCAGACAGGCTGCATCCAGGCTCCTGCAGACTGAGTGGTTTTGGGTTCAGACAGGCTGCATCCAGGCTCTGCAGACTGAGTGGTTTTGGGTTCAGACAGGCTGCATCCAGGCTCTGCAGACTGAGTGGTTTTGGGTTCAGACAGGCTGCATCCAGGCTCTGCAGACTGAGTGGTTTTGGGTTCAGACAGGCTGCATCCAGGCTCTGCAGACTGAGTGGTTTTGGGTTCAGACAGGCTGCATCCAGGCTCTGCAGACTGAGTGGTTTTGGGTTCAGACAGGCTGCATCCAGGCTCTGCAGACTGAGTGGTTTTGGGTTCAGACAGGCTGCATCCAGGCTCTGCAGACTGAGTGGTTTTGGGTTCAGACAGGCTGCATCCAGGCTCTGCAGACTGAGTGGTTTTGGGTTCAGACAGGCTGCATCCAGGCTCTGCAGACTGAGTGGTTTTGGGTTCAGACAGGCTGCATCCAGGCTCTGCAGACTGAGTGGTTTTGGGTTCAGACAGGCTGCATCCAGGCTCTGCAGACTGAGTGGTTTTGGGTTCAGACAGGCTGCATCCAGGCTCTGCAGACTGAGTGGTTTTGGGTTCAGTGCAAAGCTTTGTTTCCATAATGAGATGAGTTGGAGACGAAACGCATCGACACAGAACTGCAGCGCTGGCCTATAGGAATCACTTTGAAGATTACTGTATTGACGCTGTCTGTCTGTCTGTCTGTCTGTCTGTCTGTCTGTCTGTCTGTCTGTCTGTCTGCATCTCCTCTCTCTCTCTGCATCTCCTCTCTGTCTCTGTCTCTGTCTCTGTCTCTGTCTCTCTCCCTCTCCCTCTCCCTCTCCCTCTCCCTCTCCCTCTCCCTCTCTCTCTCTCTCTCTCTCTCTCTCTCTCTCTCTCTCTCTCTCTCTCTCTCTCTCTCTCTCTCTCTCTCTCTCTCTCTCTCTCTCCCTCTCCCTCTCTCCAGAGACAGGCCAAGTACTCTGAGAACAAGCTGAAATGCACTAAAGCGCGCAACGATTACCTTCTGAACCTGGCCGCCACCAACTCACTGGTGGCCAAATACTACATCCACGACGTCTCCGACATGATAGACGTGAGTAATACGATATAAATACCACATGATAGACGTGAGTAATACGATATAAATACCACATGATAGACGTGAGTAATACTATATAAATACAAGTAAGACGCGAAAAGCGGGACACACAGACAGACAGACAGACATGATGATACATGATACATTACATACATGATACATTTATAGTTTTTGTCATCATAGCTTAGTTTTCATTTCGTTTTCCTCTGCGATAAAAGGTAGGTGTGGACAACGCTCCACACGTCCCAAACTCTTCTCCCTTCTGGCTCCAAAACTGTGGAATGCACTTCCCATTGCAGTCAGAACTGCAGCATCACTCCCAATCTTCCGCCGTAGTCTGAAAACCCACCTTTTCAGACTCCATCATGGCCCATAGCACTTACCCTATACCCCCTTAGATAGCATTTCTGTAGACTTAGATAGCATTTGATACAGACTTATAGCATGTTATGTAGACAGCACTATAATTGCATTGTATGTAGCCATAGCACGTCATAGTACATATGTATAGCATAGTAGTATAGATGTATAGTTTACATGTATAGTTTCATTATATAGATATTCCACTGTTACTTTCTTAGCTTACGCATGTTTCATGATAAATGTTTTTATGTGATGTATTCCCATGCTTTTTTGTTCTTGCTTAATGTAAGTCGCTCTGGATTAAGAGTGTCTGCTAAATGCCTAAATTGTAAATTGTAGTCGACGGGAAAAAAATCGTCTTAGTTTTAATGGACACTGCTGTCTGTCTCTGCCCTGCTGCAGTGTTGTGACCTGGGCTACCACCATGTTTTATCCCCTCTCCCTGCAGTGTTGTGACCTGGGCTACCACGCCAGCCTGGCGCGGACCCTCCGCACGTACCTGTCGGCCGAGTACAGCCTGGAGACGTCACGCCACGAAGGCCTGGACCAGCTGGAGAGTGCCGTGGACGCCATGGACCTGCGCGGGGACAAGCTCAAGGTCATGGACGCCCACAGCGGGATCTTCTGCCCGCCCGCACGCTTCGACTACCAGCCACACCTGGGAGACGAGGTGAGGGGAGGGGAGGGGAGGGGAGGGGAGGGGAGGGGAGGGGAGGGGAGGGTTAAGCGTGTGTCTGGTGTTTCCAGGTGCGTTAAGCGTGTGTCTGGTGTTTCCAGGTGTGCGTTAAGCGTGTGTCTGGTGTTTCCAGGTGTGCGTTAAGCGTGTGTCTGGTGTTTCCAGGTGTGCGTTAAGCGTGTGTCTGGTGTTGTCTAAAGTGCCTCTCTCGAAGAGAGTCATATGGGTCCGAGACACTTGGTGGCGCTGGAGCACAGAACAATACATAAACTCACGAGCTAATTTATTGGTTCGTGGAGCTGTCACTCAAGGCGGCGCCTCCGGTCCTGACCCGCAGGTATAAAACCGGTGGGCGTGAACGCCGAGTCATTTCCTACATTTTTCTGCGCTTGGATGCACACAGCACAACGAGTACACCAAAGTTCACACCGGCTGTTGAAGTTGTATTTTCCCGAAAGACGGACGAGTCTAAAACCGACTTGTACCGCGGGGATTCGCAGCCACAAGAAGGTGTTTTCTCTCTACGAGCTACTAAGCAGATAAGTCAAATAAGACTCATAACACAAGTGAGCCTGCCCGGCGGCTTGTTGTTCTGTCTTCCCTCTCATTACCCTCTAGCTAGCGTTGTTAGCTGTTAGCTAGCTCCGTTAGCCTGTCTGTGGTTTAGCTTCAGCGTTTGCTGCCGCTTCTTTTCTCCACCGCTAGCCTCCATAGTAGGGGAGTTAAGTCAGAAAAATATTTTTATTTAGTAGTGGTGCTAAATAAATAATAATAATATTGACGGGTCTCCCTGGCTCCCTCCATTACACGGTGGGCCAGCAACAACACGTGGGGTAGCCTTCAGCCGTCGACTGAAAGCTAACCACTGTGTGTGTTCCGCTTCACGTTACCCTCCATAGTAGGGGAGTTAAGTCAGAAAAATATTTTTATTTAGTAGTGGTGCTAAATAAATAATAATAATATTTTTTATATCTTAAAATGAAATAAAAAATATAAAAAAAGGGGTTTGAGAATAAGACAAGGAACAAGCCATCTCCACCATGGCTACAGATGGCCACGATGATGGACCCCTTCCAAGGCTCTGTTCAACCGGGTTTGTAACAACCTCTTGTTTCCACTTGGGCTACTGATTCTTCCTCAGACTACAACCAATACCCAAGATGGCCTGCGGGGGTGGCGACAGCCCTCCCCAAATCCCAGTGGAGCACCACGAGTCCTACTCTTCTACTCCACCACCACTTTTCTTCTTTTATCCTGTTTTGTGAGTTACAGACAGTTTGTCCTCATAAAAATGTTGTTATATTATATATTATTATTATATAATGATATTATATTATAACTTAAAAGTGAAGTGCGTCTACAATGTCTTGGACTGCTGGTTCCTTCTTCAAGCTACACCAACACCCAAGATGGCCTGCGGGGGTGATAAGGGCCGCCAACAACAAGCTCCACACGCTCTTCACCGCACTGGTAAACAGACCTGTGGAGCCAGACCCAAGACATCAGCCAGGCCTCGCCGGCTTGCTCTGGGTGCTGCTCTCCCTCCAGCGGGATCTAGTCAGCCCACCACCTCGTCCTCTCTCTTCAGACCCCTCAACCTCGACGCGTCTCAGAGACACCGTGACGAGTCCTCCCTGGGCTCCTCCCCTGCCGGGAAGGCGGCTCGGACCGCCAACAACAAGATCCACACGCTCTTCACCTCACTGGTAAACAGGCCTGTGGAGCCAGACCCAAGACATCAGCCAGGCCTCGCCGGCTTGCTCTGGGTGCTGCTCTCCCTCCAGCGGGATCTCGTCAGCCCACCAACGAGGCTCCCCTGAGCCGGGTGGTTGCGACAACGGGGTGTCGGATGCAGTCCTAGGCCTCCACCAACACTGCTACTACTTCACGCAGCGGCCGAAGGCACGAGTCTCACTCGACGTGACGACCCTCGACAACCGACTGCTTCCCTCAACATTACAGGTATGTACATTGTGAAGCTAGGTTTGTTTAGCTGTTTAGCTAACCTTTTCGAGGTCGGGAGTAGCAACCTCATTGGATGGCCGACGCCACCCTAGCATGTTTAGCATTCCAGTTAGGCTGTTTTCAAGGTGCCACACCAACTCGTCTATGACATAGCCATAGCATCGGAGCTACTTCGGCTATTGTCTCACGCTGCTCTCATACGGTCACTGAATGCCTCACGTTGCTGTCCAACAGCCAACGTGACGGCTGCCAGGATTACGACCGGCACAGCGTCTTTGGAGGGGCCAATCGGACCCTGCAACTCCGTCTCCAGGAGGAGCGTGCTCAGACGCTTTCCCATGCCTTGGGCCCCGTCCAGGGTGTAGCAGCCCCAGACTGCACACCGGGACCGCTCCCCAAAGAAAGGCAAAAGCTCTTGACACAGATCCCCACCATGGGTGGGTCTGTGGCCAAGCTGCACAGTATGTACACGACAAAAATCACTGTCGGGGGACCACCGCTTCCCCTGTCCCAGGTTTTTCAGAGCACATTACACGGCTAGCTGGAAGGAGCCCATGACTCTCCCGGCTACCCCGCGACGCTCTCAATGCTTCAGAGCTCCCTTCTTCAGGAGAGGGGCCACGGCCCTACTCCTGAACAGTTGTCTAGAGTTCGTCTCCTACATGAGAAAATTGTGACCTTCACGTACTGACTCACCGACCTGACCGGCCTTATGGCCACCGCTTCCATCACCTCAGAGCATGCTAGGTGGCTGGAAGCCTCACCTGGTCTGGATCCCGTTGCCCAGAGAGAGTTTTCCGAGGGTGCTATCATCCCCGGAGGCCTCTTCAGAGGCGCACTCGAGAGGATCACCCTCAACGTGGAGGTGCAGCGTCCAGGCTGCGAGGCCCTGACCAGCAGCCGAAGTAACACACTCCCTACCCTCCCCCCATGTGCCGGGCCCAGCACCGGACGTAGCAGTCTCGGACTGCACGTCCAGTCCGCCCGCAATGCGCTTCTGGACCATGGCACAGGTGGGCGTCCTGGGCGTCCCTGTAGCCAGGTCCCTCGATATTGTTTGCACAAGTACAGCATTTTTTGTCTGTAGTACAGGCTATGCCACAATACAAAAAGACAACAAAACAATATCCACGGAGGGGGGGGACATGAACCCACTGCCACGGGGGCCCCATGGGCCCCCCCCGATGCAGTGGGGCAGGGCATAAGGTCAGTGGCGTACCAAAACGCCACTGGGGAGACGGGTCATGCCCAATTTTCTCCGACATGCTAGGGAACACTACCCCCAGGCGGGGCGTGCCTCCCATAGCCGGAGAGAACCCACTAGCCGAGCACCTGGCACAGTGGGAGTGGTGCGGAGCATCCCCGTGGATCCTCAACACCATAGCGAAGGGCTACAGACTCCAGTTCGCCAGAACACCCCCAGCGTTTTCAGAGGTCATCTTCACCAACGCCGGGGGTCCGGAGGGTCTGATTCTCCAACAGGAGATAGCTTCCTTGCTGGAGGAGGATGCCGTCAGAGAGGTACCCTTGGCCCAGCGTCGCAGCGGGTTCTACTCCCGCTACTTTCTGGTCAAGAAAAAGGGGGGGGGGGGTCTACGTCCCATCCTGGACCTGCGGATACTCAACAGGCACCTCAAGTCTTTTCAGTTCAAGATGCTGACGGCCGAGTCTCTGGTGCGCTCCATACGCCCAGGCGACTGGCTCACATCCATAGATCTAAAAGACGCCTATTTCCACATCCCTATTTACCCACCTCACAGGAAGTTCCTGCGGTTTGGGTTCCAAGAAAAGGCTTATGAGTACACGGTCCTTCCATTCGGGATGTCCCTCAGTCCCAGAGTGTTCCGTCCGCTGTACGGAGGCCGCTCTGGCACCTCTGAGACTTCTGGGTCTACGGGTGTCCAGTTGCATAGACGACTGTCTCCTATGTTCAGGATTCAGCGGAGGAGGCCGCGAGGAACACGACTCGGGTCGTGTCCCATGCGACCTCACTGGGTTTCAGGATAAACCTAGCCAAGAGCATGATGACGCCTACCCAATCCACGGATTTCATGGGCATCACTCTGGACTCTGTCTCCTACATGGCTCCACTGAGTCGGGACAGGGTCAACGACCTCCTGAAGTGCATGACCATGTGCAAGACAGGCCGCACACTTCCACTGCGTACGTGTCTACGGATGGCCGGACTCATGGCCTCGGCCATCTCTCTGGTAGGTCTGGACAGACTCCATATGAGGCCTTTTCAGCATTGGCTGAAATCCCTCTTCCACCCTTGCCCCAAGGACCTAGACCTATGGGTCTGGCCCGTGAGAGGCTAATGCTGACTGAGGCCGGTCTCCCTCCGAATGTTGTCGCAACGATTCAAAAGGCCAGAGCCCAGTCGACAATGACCCGCTACGAAACAGCCTGGGGCGTGTTCGAGCAGTGGTGCTCAGAACGACCTAACCAGGTTATCCCATTCCAAGCTCCAGTAGTTTACGCCCTGACATTCTTGCAGGAGTTCCTAGACAGAGGTCTAGGCCTCTCCTCAGTGAAAACCCACTTAGCAGCCATCTCGGCCTGCCAAATGGGCGTTAACGGCCAGACAGTATGGAGACATCCGCTGGCAGAACGGTTTGTGAAGGGCGTACACAGGGTCAACAGACCCCTGGTCCCCTCTTGGGATCTGTCTCTAGTCCTCAGGGCTCTAACCAATGAGCCCTTCGAGCCACTGCAGACGGCTGACCTAAAATGTCTTACACTAAAGCCAGCCCTCCTGGTCGCCCTGACGTCCGCTAAGAGGGTCAGCGATCTACACGCACTTTCGACCAGAGTGACAGTGTCCTCGAACTGCACTCTAGCTCTGAAATGGTGGTCGAACAGAGGTGTTCTGACGGAGGGGGTCCCGATGGGTCTCCCCACAGTCAGGAGGTTGGTCACCACCGATGCCAGCCTCTCCGGTTGGGGTGCCACCCACGACGGGAGGATGGCCAGGGCCGTGTGGGATGCCGCATTACGCTCCTCCCACATCGACTACTTGGAACTACTGGCAGTGTTCCTGGCACTCCGAGAATTCGAACAATTCCTCAGAGGTCACCACGTCCTGGTTCGTTTCCGAAAACACCACGACGGTTTTGTTACATCAACAGGCAGGGGGGACTCCGGTCCTCTCGCCTGTGTTCTCTGTTTTATGCGTTCCCCCCGTTGGAACTGATTCCGCATGTCCTAGCCAGGGTGCGGGATCAGGGATCAGAGCTGCTACTAGTAGCTCCAGCCTGGGGATCTTGGAGACAGGACATAGTCCCTCTCCTGTTCGATGAACCATGGCAGCTCCCTCTGTGGAGGGACCTGCTGGCCCAGGCCGGAGGAGAGATCTTTCACCCACGTCCTCAGGACCTAGATCTCTGGGTTTGGCCCGTGAAGGGGCGTCGCTAGAAGCGATTGGCCTGCCTCCGAATGTCGTAGAGACGATCCTTGGTGCCAGGGCTGCCTCCACCAGACGACGTTATAACACTGCCTGGCTTGTGTTTGAGCGTTGGTGCTCGGACAGACAGGAAGAGGTCTTCCCTTTTCAGGCGTCTGTGAGACACATTCTGATTTTCCTACAGGAGTTCTTGGACAGGGGTCTTGGTCACTCCTCAGTCAAGATCAACCTGGCGGCCATAGTGGCCTAGCAGGTTGGTATGAACAACAGACCATTCAGTGAACACCTACTGATCTGTCAGTTCATGAAAGGAGTTGCGCGCCTCAGACCGGTCGCCAGATCTCTGGTCCCCTCGTGGGACCTGACGATAGTCTTGGACTCCTTGATGAGAGACCCCTTCGAGCCACTGGAAACGGTGGACCTGAAGTTTCTCTCTCTGAAAGCCGTTTTGCTTGTCGCCCTGACGACAGCAAAGCAGGCTGGTGACATGCACGCGCTCTCAGTGAGCAGCGGCTGCTTGAGATTCAGTAGTAATGACACCAGGGTCACGCTCAGGCCGAACTTTTCTTTTCTACCTAAGACCTTTCCCTCGGGCTGCTCGCCTGTGGATCTCACGGCCTTCCATCCTCCTCCCTTCTCTTCGGTGGAGGATAGGAGACTACATTGTCTCTGTCTTATGAGGGCCCTGAAAGTCTACAGGTCAAGGACTGCCCCCTTCAGGCTGGGTGAGCAGCTCTTTGTAGCCTGGGATTCCCAGTGGAAGGGTAAACCCATTTCGAAAGTAAGACTCTCGCAGTGGATTATGGAGGCTATAAGGTTAGCCTATACCTCGTGTGGTTCTGAACCCCCAGAGGGTCTACATGAACACTCTACAAGAGGTTTGTCTGTCATTTGAGTCAGGATCTCTGACTGTTTTTTGTTTTGGTCGAGAGGTCCCTTCTGGCCCCTGGCCTTTAAAAACCTTCTCAGTCTCCCTTGCGGGAGGGACGCACATTCACGTGACGTCTCTCTGGAAAAAGGGGGACCGTGGAGCGGTCCTGTCAGCCGGGGTGATCATACGGGAGTTTTATGATGACCCATATGACTCTCTTCGAGAGAGGCACTTTAGACAACTTCGGGTTACTTCAGTAACCTCAGTTGTATAAGTGACTCGAAGAAGAGAGTCATTGAACTGCCCGTCTGCTTTGGCAGGCGGCAGAAAAATGGTTGATAGGAATGACTCGGCGTTCACGCCCACCGGTTTTATACCTGCGGGTCAGGACCGGAGGCGCCGCCTTGAGTGACAGCTCCACGAACCAATAAATTAGCTCGTGAGTTTATGTTTTGTTCTGTGCTCCAGCGCCACCAAGTGTCTCGGACCCATATGACTCTCTTCTTCGAGTCACTTATACAACTGAGGTTACTGAAGTAACCCGAAGTTTCCAGGTGTGCGTTAAGCGTGTGTCTGGTGTTTCCAGGTGTGCGTTAAGCGTGTGTCTGGTGTTTCCAGGTGCGTTAAGCGTGTGTCTGGTGTTTCCTGGTGTGCGTTAAGCGTGTGTCTGGTGTTTCCAGGTGTGCGTTAAGCGTGTGTCTGGTGTTTCCAGGTGCGTTAAGCGTGTGTCTGGTGTTTCCAGGTGTGCCAGGTGAGCGCCCAGCAGCCGGTGCAGACGGAGCTGCTGATGCGTCACCACCAGCTGCAGTCGCGCCTCGCCACGCTGAAGATCGAGAACGAAGAGGTGAGTCATTCTGTCAGTTACTTTAGGTCTGCTACGTCATTCTGTCAGTTACTTTAGGTTACCAAGAGGTGACGTCATTCTGTCAGTCACTTTAGGTTACCAAGAGGTGACGTCATTCTGTCAGTTACTTTAGGTTACCAAGAGGTGACGTCATTCTGTCAGTTACTTTAGGTTACCAAGAGGTGACGTCATTCTGTCAGTCACTTTAGGTTACCAAGAGGTGACATCATTCTGTCAGTCACTTTAGGTTACCAAGAGGTGACGTCATTCTGTCAGTTACTTTAGGTTACCAATTGGTGACGTCATTCTGTCAGTTACTTTAGGTTACCAAGAGGTGACGTCATTCTGTCAGTCACTTTAGGTCACCAAGAGGTGACGTCATTCTGTCAGTTACTTTAGGTTACCAAGAGGTGACGTCATTCCGTCAGTCACTTTAGGTTACCAAGAGGTGACGTCATTCTGTCAGTCACTTTAGGTTACCAAGAGGTGACGTCATTCTGTCAGTCACTTTAGGTTACCAAGAGGTGACGTCATTCTGTCAGTCACTTTAGGTTACCAAGAGGTGACGTCATTCTGTCAGTCACTTTAGGTTACCAAGAGGTGACGTCATTCTGTCAGTCACTTTAGGTTACCAAGAGGTGACGTCATTCTGTCAGTCACTTTAGGTTACCAAGAGGTGACGTCATTCTGTCAGTCACTTTAGGTTACCAAGAGGTGACGTCATTCTGTCAGTTACTTTAGGTTACCAAGAGGTGACGTCATTCTGTCAGTTACTTTAGGTTACCAAGAAGGCGACGTCATTCTGTCAGTTACTTTAGGTTACCAAGAGGTGACGTCATTCTGTCAGTTACTTTAGGTTACCAAGAAGGCGACGTCATTCTGTCAGTTACTTTAGGTTACCAAGAGGTGACGTCATTCTGTCAGTCACTTTAGGTTACCAAGAGGTGACGTCATTCTGTCAGTCACTTTAGGTTACCAAGAGGTGACGTCATTCTGTCAGTCACTTTAGGTTACCAAGAGGTGACGTCATTCTGTCAGTTACTTTAGGTTACTAAGAGGTGACGTCATTCTGTCAGTTACTTTAGGTTACCAAGAGGTGACGTCATTCTGTCAGTTACTTTAGGTCACCAAGAGGTGACGTCATTCTGTCAGTTACTTTAGGTTACCAAGAGGTGAGAATGCAGTGCCGTCCCAACCAATCGCATCGCTCCACAGCCTAGGAGAGCCTGGTGCGCAATACTCCATGTTGCATAACAGTGGGACGTCATCGAAAATGTTCCCCTGTTTAGCGGACGAGACCAAAGATCTTAAAACGTTAATGACTCGCGATCAAAAATCATAGCGTCTAATTCCAACGCTAGTCGCGTTAGATTTAATCACGCCTCCCGTTGTTGTCGATTGGCTCTATAGAGTGTTTTGGCTACATGTAGCTGCTTCAGCCACATCATCCGGGATAACTTCCGGTCCGTCACTAAATGTGCTCCGCTGCTATAAACCGCCGGGCGCTCTGATGTAATGGATTAACCCATTCTGAACGGGAACCCCTTTTGGTGTTGGCATCATGTTATGATTTAGCTATTAAAAAATAGCAGATCTACAAGCTCATAGCGCGCCACCGAGTGGCGCGCTACGAACTTGTAGGTCTGCTATTTTTCAAAAAATCGAAGAACGACTGACATTTTTAGAATCTGATCTCAGGTCAGAATGGGTTAATCAGACCAGTGTGTGTCCAGTGGAAACCTCGTATGAATCTGATCTCAGGTCAGAATGGGTTAATGGATTAAATAACCCCGGGCGTTCGGGGTGTTAACGTCTTGAGGTTTGGGTCGTGTACTGTGTAGTTACCGTGGTGACCAGATATCTTCAGTAGATATTATATTTATAAATACACAATTGTATTATACATTGTATTGTGAAAATATACAGTAGCAGCTGTGCAAGCCTTGCACATCTATTCTATTTTCACATTATGATTTTTGTAATGTCGTACATTGACACGGTGCTCTGTTGTTATTATAATATCTGTTTGATAAAAGCCTTTTTCACCTTTGCAATGCTAAGTCTACGCGGAGAATATGTTGATCCATTGATCCATATTGATCTATTTCTAATCAACGGAGGAAACTATTGAAGACATCTTGCCAATTCTTTAACCCATTTCGCCCTGAGGACGATTCTACAAATGTCTTCTAAATCCTGACAGTTTTCCGGAAAAACCCTATGGGCTGTATTTTGCGTGTCTTAAGTACCAGGTCTTATTCCCTAACTTGAGTAAACTAAAGACCTGGAGGCGTGGTCAATGCTCTTTGGCCACTCAGAATAGCCAAAGAGCATTGATCACGCCTACTCCAGGTCTTTAGTTTACTCAAGTTATAGGGAATAAGACCTGGTACTTAAGACACGCAAAATACAGCCCTCTGTGTCGTTCTCAAACATTTTAATGTCAAGGACCCCCAGAAATGCTAAAGTAATTGTCCGCCGACCCAGATCTGAAAACATGTTGTTCCAGGGACCCCCTCCCAGAAGCACAGATTTGAGTTAAAAACATTCGCTTTTCACGATTTTTCAATAATAGCAGAGCTTGTAGATCTGCTGTTTTTCAATAGCTAAAGTGGAACATAATGCTATGAACACCGTTGTGAACGTGTTAACACTCCGACACCACACAACGATAAAAGGTGTTCCCGTTGTGAACGTGCTAACCCATTCTGAACGGGAACCCATTTTGGTGTTATAGCATTTGGTGCAAAAATAGCAGATCTACAAGCTCATAGCGCGCCACCGAGTGGCGCGCTACGAGCTTGTAGGTCTGCTATTTTTGAAAAATCGAAGAACGACTGTGACATTTTTTAGAATCTGATCTCAGGTCAGAATGGGTTAATCAGACCAGTGTGTGTCCCAGTGGAAACCTGGTATGAATCTGATCTCAGGTCAGAACGGGTTAACACTCCGACACCACACAACGACGCTTTGATCCTTCGCTCTGTCGACGGGCAGACCGTCTATTAGAATATGCTAATGTATGCTAATCAGGCACACAGCAATATGCTGCGGCTTTTATACTTGTGACCTGTCCGTGACCTTCCCCCGGATCACAGCTATGCAAATGAGATGAGGGGACACACACACACACACACACACACATACACACACATGCACACGTGTTCGCTCGCACGCGTCCACACACGGGGAGAAACCGACACGGAGAAAACTTAAACTATCTTGTACTGCATAATTGTATGATAATTTTAGGATGATGGTATAATGGGGCACAAATGTTCTCTGAGTTAAACAGGCTACTGTAGTTTACTGTACATAGCCCACAGGGTACAGTAAACGGGCTACTGTAGTTTACTGTACATAGCCCACAGGGTACAGTAAACGGGCTACTGTAGTTTACTGTACATAGCCCACAGGGTACAGTAAACAGGCTACTGTAGTTTACTGTACATAGCCCACAGGGTACAGTAAACGGGCTACTGTAGTTTACTGTACATAGCCCACAGGGTACAGTAAACAGGCTACTGTAGTTTACTTTACAGAGCCCACAGGGTACAGTAAACAGGCTACTGTAGTTTACTTTACAGAGCCCACAGGGTACAGTAAACAGGCTACTGTAGTTTACTGTACAGAGCCCACAGCGTACAGTAAACAGGCTACTTTAGTTTACTTTACAGAGCCCACAGGGTACAGTAAACAGGCTACTGTAGTTTACTTTACATAGCCTACTGTACAGAGCCCACAGCGTACAGTAAAAAAAAGAAAATGTTAGCGTAAGTTCACCAGACTGCAGTGATGAGTCATTCTGCTGCTCTCTCTCTCTGTGTGTGTGTGTGTCTCTCTCTCACACACACACGCACATGCACGAACACACAACGCACATGCACGAACACACACACACATGCACGAACACACACACACACATGCACGTGCATGCACGCACACCCTGTTGACCTTGGGACACACGCATGCACACGCACGCACTTATACACGCACACACGTATGCACGGGGACACACATACACACGCGCACGTGCGCACACATAGATTGTGCCGAAGGTCGCAGTTTACTATGACTATTACTGCATCTCCCATCAATTGGTCACGCCTCCATATATGGTCACGCCTCGTGACATCACACCTCCATATATGGTCACGCCTCGTGACACGTCACGCCACCATATATGGCCGTCTCCATATATGGAGATCACAACACTGACCTTACTGGTATATATAGTTTTAAGCCCCTCCTGTATACAGGTTTAATGTTTGTCTTTAGTTCAATGTTGGTTTTAAAAACGCCATTGACAATGAAGGGAAAATGTACGTCATATTGTCCCTCATTACGTCATATTGTATCTTTAATGTTAATGGTATTTAATGTTTGTGTTTGCACCGTTTGTTTTACATCACCATTACATCACCTAGAGTTACACTTTAATATATTAGCGCCCCTCACTTCACACTGGTGTGATTTATCTTTCCCAAAAGTGCCAATCAGATTGCGTGACATCATTAGCCATCCTACAATATGCACAATACAACATGACGCAATCATGCAATGACATCACAACGGTGTAATTGTTCTTTAAATATAATTGTCCGCTACACTAAACATCAGTTAGAGACTTTCATCCATATAACATCTGTAAACTATAGTTGGAGCTTCTGTGTGAAATGTTTCACTGGACGATACATCTGGAAGGAGAACGTAGGAAGGACCGGGTTGCTGCTGTGGTGGTCGGACACGAACGTAGGAAGGACCGGGTTGCTGCTGTGGTGGTCGGACACGAGATCTACAGCTTTGGAGGACACGGAAGAGATCACATGGAGGTGCACGTCTTCAACACAGTGTCTTTATGCTGGAGGAAGTTGACCCCAGAGACACCTGAAACAGGAGAACCTCACCCTGAGGTTCCCTCCAGGCGTGAGGACCACACCGCTGTGCTGATAGAATATACCGTCTACCTCTGGGGAGGTTATACAGAACACGGGTGCAACGACGGTCTTTATGCCTTTGATGTGGACGCCCACACATGGTTCAAACCACAGGTTTCTGGGACGGTTCCAGAGAGGAGGTACTACCACTCGGCCTGTGCCTTGGGGAAGGTCATGTATGTTCACGGAGGCCTCGCCAAGATGTCTCTGAGGACTAATGGTTTCTACAAGTTGGACACCAGCACGATGGTCTGGACTCTGATGAACACCAGAGGAACTCCACCACCCCTCTCCCGGTGTCACTCTGCTACCGTCATCGGGACAAAGATGTTTGTGTTCGGGGGCTGGGGTAGTTTTGGCCTTTACAACAACACCATCCGAGTGTTTGATACGGAGATCAACCTGTGGCTGAACACGCCTTCTGCTCAGATCATTACAGAAGAACGCTACAAACATTCAGCCTTTACGTACAACGGAGAGCTGTACATCACTGGTGGCGTCAGCTATCAGCATAACGACGTACTCAATGATCTGTGGAGGTTCACTCCAGAGACCTTCTCCTGGAAGAGGGTCGAGCCCAAGGGGAAAGGCCCGTCTCCGTCGTCCAGGATGTGCTGTTGCATGATGGGAGATCGCGTCGTCCTCTTCGGCGATGGCCTGTATGTCTTGGACTTCAGTCCTGGTCTGAAGACGTTGTGTAAGCTAGCCGCTATTCGGTACGGTCTGGAGCAGTCTGGACTCCCTCACGACATCAGGTGGGAACTGGCAGCCATGACTACCAACAGCAGCTGAAATAATAACATAGTCCTTTAAACAAACAAACAGAGTGTTGCTGATTACGGTTAAAAATAAAATAAATGTTTTGGTTTAATAAAAAATAAAAAAGCTTGCTCTCTCTCTCTCTCCCTCGCTCTCTCTCGGCCTACAAATATCAACTTTGGTCAGTGCAATCAATGCATAGGATTCACTCTGATTTAACCTAAAAACGAGTAAAAACTACTACTAAACCCCTCAAAAATACAATGATATGCTATCCAAACATGGACTCTCATGTAAACAAGGTGAAATAATAAAGACAGCACACACATAAATATGAACGCTGTGAAAAACACACCACATCACGTCGACCATAACAAACCTAGCCTTTTTGACCCTTTGAACCATCCGTACTAGGTCAAAGGTCAAAGCTCCACATAGCTTCCTGATCTGAACCAATAAGGACGCCACACACGATGCCCCAACCTTTTATTTACCTGCCATACCGTGTCTGTCAACCCCTTCCTTGTCGGATCGCTGGTTAGACTGGCATATTATTCGCCGACACCGATATGATCCGATATGACCAAAAAAGGCAGATAAAGGATACTTTTCAGTATCTGGACATCTCTAACCGTCACATGCTTCCCTCTCTCTGTGTCCTATAGGTCAGGAGGACATCTCTTCCTCTCTCTGTGTCCTATAGGTCAGGAGGACATCTCTAATCGTCACATGCTTCCCTCTCTCTGTGTCCTATAGCTCAGGAGGACATCTCTAATCGTCACATAAATAATGTTCCAAGATTTCTAGTAGCCACATTCGCCAGTTTGACACAGGTTTGAGATGACACGTAATGCACAGGTGGGGCACACTGTATTTGTATATCCACGGGCAGAAACTGGACCACAGTACTCACAGACACAGACTCCACGAGGCAGCGAAGATGTTGCCAATGGAGTTTAGTGAAAGAAATTGCAGTACAGGAAATGCACACAAAAACGAAATAAAATAAAGTCCTTTGCTTGCACAAACACAGAATTGTCTTTTGTTATGTTGTCTGATGATACAGGTTCCAAGTAACAACAGATAAACACCCGAGAATCACGGTCAAAACTGTCGAGTTCCACGAGTCAAACTAGCGTCTCAAATCCCTCTTTTCCTCATGTTGCGTAACCAAACTAATTCCCCTCCTCAGCTGCGCATCATAAAGCATTAAATCAAACTTTAGGGGGCGCTCTTTACCAACTGCAAAAGGCTATGTGTTATGTCATGGAAAGCTGAAACACCAACATTAAAAATAAATGCAATAAGGCATTAATGAAAAACAAGAAAAATATGAATTACACATTATAACAACTTTGGCTCTTACACTCTGTGTCCTGCAGGTCAGGAAGACGCTGGACGCCACCATGCAGACCCTCCAGGACATGCTGACCGTGGAGGACTTCGACGTCTCCGAGGCGTTCAGCCACAGCCAGTCCACCGAGTCGGTGAAGTCGGCCTCGTCCGACTCCTACATGAGCAAGGCCAGCGTGGCCAAGAGGCGCGCCAACCAGCACGAGACCGAGGGCTTCTACTTCACCGTGAGTCTCTCGTGGCTTTCACTGTGGTTGGGTCGGTCGGGCTGGGTGGGTTCAGTACAGTGCTGTTTCACTGTGGCTGTGGAATCATCTGGGGCCGTTAATGAACCAACGGTGTGTTCTTCTCTGCTCTTGTGTCGACGTGTCTACAGAAATACAAAGAGTACCTGAACGGCAGTAACCTCATCGTGAAACTACAGGCCAAACACGACCTCCTGAAACAGACGCTGGGAGAAGGTGAGCTAATCCGGTGACCCCCAGTGGACCATAACGGACCCTCCATCGCCCTAGTGTGTGTGTGTGTGTGTGTGTGTGCATGTGTGTGCGTGCGTGCATGCCTGTCCTCCTCTGGGCCTGTCGTGCGGTATCCATGGTGACCGGTGAATGCTCCGCTGCCTGGCAGTGAGTCTGAGGGGTCCTTGGCACTCTGCACCATTCAGGGCCGTCTGAATAGAATGCCCGCTTCTTCTTACAAACAACGCCCCTTTCAGCTCCCCCATCTGCCAGCCGGGCACGCCCAGCCCTGTGCCCGCACTGCTGCTCAGAGTGTGTGTGTGTGTGTGTGTGTGTGTGTGTGTGTGTGTGTGTGTGTGTGTGTGTGTGTGTGTGTGTGTGTGTGTGTGTGTGTGTGTGTGTGTGTGTGTGTGTGTGTGTGTGTGTGTGTGTGTGTGTGTGTGTGCGTGTGCGTGTGCGTGTGCGTGCGCGCACACTGTCGAGGCTTTTCAAAACATTTCAAAAGCAGCAGATGTACAAGCGAGCTGGATCTTGATCTGCTTGTATAGGGTTCCTATTTCAATGCAAAAGTTGTAGCATAAATGAATGAATAACACACAGTCACGCACGCACACACACACACACACACACACGCGTGTACTTGGTTAAGTACCCTCTCTGCCTGGTGGGCCCAGTGTTCTAATTCCTTGTCTTTTCTCCTGTGTTTGTTCTCCTAGGAGAAAGAGCTGACTATGGAACCACCAGGTAAGATGTTCAGTGTGACCATCGTTACGGCCCCTTGGACCTGTAGAACAGACAGACCATCGTTACGGCCCCGTGGACCTGTAGAACAGACAGACCATCGTTACGGCCCCTTGGACCTGTAGAACAGACAGACCATCGTTACGGCCCCTTGGACCTGTAGAACAGACAGACCATCGTTACGGCCCCTTGGACCTGTAGAACAGACAGACCATCGTTACGGCCCCTTGGACCTGTAGAACAGACAGACCATCGTTACGGCCCCTTGGACCTGTAGAACAGACAGACCATCGTTACGGCCCCTTGGACCTGTAGAACAGACAGACCATCGTTACGGCCCCTTGGACCTGTAGAACAGACAGACCATCGTTACGGCCCCTTGGACCTGTAGAACAGACAGACCATCGTTACGGCCCCTTGGACCTGTAGAACAGACAGACCATCGTTACGGCCCCTTGGACCTGTAGAACAGACAGACCATCGTTACGGCCCCTTGGACCTGTAGAACAGACAGACCATCGTTACGGCCCCTTGGACCTGTAGAACAGACAGACCAGGGCACAGGACTTGGTTCCAGACATTATAGAACTCACTTGGATGATGATAAAGCATAAATAATGTAATTTATGCTTCATCATCGAACGCTTCTATGACCAACAACCTCGTTGCAACCACGAAGCATCAATTAGCCCTTTTAGTGCGTGGTAGTAATTGTCTTTCTGACAAACAGCCGTGCCTTTATTAACATTAATATCCTTGCAGATCTACAGCGCAATCCATCACGCTCTCCGCTGCTGTAATTAGGTTTTTATTAACTGATTTTTTTGTTTTATATTAGAGTCCCCAAAGAGAGAGAGAGGGAGAGAGAGAGAGAGCAGAGCGCTGCAGACTGGGGCCTTTTGGTGTTACCATTATGCTATGCTTTAGCTATTGAAAAATAGCAGATCTACAAGCTCGTAGCGCGCCACTCGGTGGCGCGCTACGAGCTTGTAGATCTGCTATTTTTTATCTCAGGTTCAGCCACATGGCTGCATTGCTCAAAGTGTGGTCTTCGGACTGCGGACCCCCCCCCCCGCAACTAGCACTATCCCCCTTCAACGGCGGCTGCAATTCGGAAATGACATGTCATGTGGCAGCCAAGTCTATGGACTCTTAACACTAAACACTTAGGCCTGAAAAATCTGAAACCGTTGACAAAATCGTAAATTACCATCCTGATGACTACAAACCAGTGACTACAAACATGGCGTAAATTACCATCCTGATGACTACAAACCAGTGAATACAAACATGGCGTAAATTACCATCCTGATGACTACAAACCAGTGACTACAAACATGGCGTAAATTACCATCCTGATGACTACAAACCAGTGACTACAAACAGGCTTTCCTCCGAGTTGGAAAGCCTGGTGACGCGAGGTTACAAAAAAACCACACCCTTGTGAAGTGAGGGGCGCTCTTAGCATCTTACAACATGGAGGAGTGAATTCGGTTTAGCTTGGAGCAGCCATAATTAAATGTTACTTTATTCAATGATGTAACGATGATCTAAATTAAATTCTCTTTATTGTTAATGGTATTTAATGTTTGTGTTATATAGGGACAAGATGTCAATGGCGTTTTTAAAACAAACATTGAACTAAAAACAAACATTAAACCTGTATATAGGAGGCGCTATAGCGCCCCTCAAAAATGTGAATAGAGGTTATGCGTGTTGACATCGTTATCATACCCGGAACTTATGCAGGAACGCCTACCGAGTGGAGAAACGCTACTTTATGGCCTTGACAGCGTTGACAGCCTTGATCAGTCATATTGGATTGCATTAAAACAACGTTAAAGGTAGAGTAAGTGATTTCACTTAATTCAAATATCACTTATTTTTTATAATCCTCTCTACTATAGAGTGTGCTGACCATATAAGGAGTTCCTCCCTGTCCCCAGTTAACCCCTGGGGGGGTCAAAAAACCTTAGGTTTCGTTTTTGACTCTCTATCCTGATTGGACGAAGGCTTAGGTCCCACAGCCAAAAACGAAACCTAAGGTTTTTTGAGTGAAATCACTTATTCTACCTTTAAATTCACTTCGTCACTCACGTCACTCGATCTGTGTCACTTTATGCTTGCGCATACATACCCTCTATAGATTTGGGCCAGTCATTCATTCCCTTGTGATGACCACTGTGTGCCCCCCCCCCCCCCCCCCCCCCCCCCTCAGGCCCCCCTCCCTGCCCCCCAAACCCCAGAGAATGAGGAAGGCCCGACCGTGCATGTTTCACCGTCAGCTGTTTAACGGAAACATGGAGAACTACATCGAGGTATCACTGATCCATCTGAGTGCAGTGGTGGAAAAAAGACTATCTCAAGTACTACTCCATGGTTTTACTTAAGTAAAAGTATCAATACTTGTACTTTGCAATGTACAACGTATACTAGTACTCCATTACAAGTAAATGTTTCGGAATTCAAAATGTACCTTTTGTACTACAAAGGTATATTGGTGTTAAAATGTACTTTAAGTACTACGAGTATAACAAAGTATACTCACAATGCAGAATGTCCAGAATGTCGAGGTTTCAAATGTATGAACATCTACAAGCTCACAATGCGTCGCGATGCGTCGCATTGTGAGCTTGCAGATCGGCTATTTTCAAATATCCAGAATGTATATATGGGCAGAAGTCTGTTTTTGTAATTACAATCATCTACAAAGTAACTCAAGTTTTCAAATAATTGTAGTAGAGTAAAAAAAAGTACAAAATTTGTCTCTTGAGACGTAGTGGAGTAGAAGTAAAAGTATTCTGACAAGTTGACATAATACTAAAGTAAAGTACAAATGACCTCAAAACGGAACTCCTCAAGTATACAGTGCTTAAGTAGAAGTACTTAGTTACTTTCCACCACTGCCTGTCACTGCGTACATGTGTCTCTACGCTGTGTCTTGCTCGCTAGCGCTACCTGGTGGAGGAGGGTGGTGGTTCTCTGGCTTTGACCTCTCTCTCTCTCTCTCTCTCTCTATATATATATATATAGATATAGTCTCTCTATCGCTCTTACCCCCCAAATGTTGACTCACTCACTGACTTGACGTTCTCCTTCCTTTTATTGCCTTGTTTGAGCAGTCGGTCACCGTGACACTTTTAGGGGTCTTTGGGGTTTTTTAACCCATTCTGAACGGGAACCCATTTTGGGTGTTAGCATCATGTTATGCTTTAGCTTTTGAAAAATAGCAGATCTACAAGCTCATAGCGCGCCACCGAGTGGCGCGCTACGAGCTTGTAGGTCTGCTATTTTTTGAAGAATCGAAGTGCGACTGACATTTTTAGAATCTGATCTCAGGTCAGAATGGGTTCATCAGACCAGTGTGTGTCCAGTGGAAACCTCGTATAGAATCTGATCTCAGGTCAGAATGGGTTAAGGTTCCACCCACAGCCAGCCAGGCAGGCAGACATGCAGCACCCTGGGGGGGTTTATAAAATTAAACGGAAGCAACTTCACCCATTTTCAACCATTATTGTTTGATTGTTTGAATCTTTATTTCGGTCATTTCGGTCAGGTTTAAGGAATTTACATTGCTTAGTATACATTACCTAGTCAACGCAGTGACCAGTTCTAACCGAAAAGGTATGGGCTGAAGCATAAAACTTATTTTGCCCATATCATTATAGGATGACACCTATATTTGTGGCCAAATTTGACTGAGGGACGGCCATTGGATTTTCTTTTTTATTACATTTTCGTTTTATTTTTCATGTCATATGAAAGCAGGGAATCATACGTATACAGTTTGACAGTTTTGTAGCTGTAGCTTCATGAGGTTCACTTCTGTGGACTCTAAAGGCCTATTCATAGTCTGGATTTTCGGTGGTGAGGTGACCACCGCTCCGGTGGTGAGGTGACCACCGCTCCGTGGTGACTGAGGTGACCACCGCTCCGGTGGTGACTGAGGTGACCACCGCTCCGGTGGTGAGGTGACCACCGCTCTGGTGGTGAGGTGAACATAGCAGATCTACAAGCTCATAAGCTTGTAGGTCTGCTATTTTTGAAAAATTGAAGAACGACTGACATAGAAACACAGCTTTTTCAGAAAACTCTCAGGATGTATAGAATACATTTTTAGAATCTGATCTCAGGTCAGAATGGGTTAAACTCATTTTGTCCCCCCGTCCCTCCAATCACGTCTGGTTATGGATAATAAACACACCCACGTCTCGATACAGAAGAATGTGCAAAAGTACTCTGTTAAAGTACTCTGTTCCCCAGATGAATATCGCAGCTGTTTCTCCTTCAGGTCAAACGATAACAAACAATATCTGTGAAAACAATCTGGATCATTTTGAGGTCCCCCTCCCAATCTCTCTCCCCCTTTTCTGTCGTAATACTGTAAAAATACAGCATATCAATAAGGGCAAAAACACCAACATGTATATGAAGGAACCTGTTGCAGCGTTCACCAGCTTCCAGAGGTTTATTAAACTCCTTCAGCGCCACCTGGTGGTCACCAGTTTAGGCTCTGAGTGCCAATTCAGCCATTATAAAGAAAGAAAGAATTTGTAATTCTATTATGCATGTAATGTGCATGATGTCATCACCTGTACACCAGATTAGAGGAATTTTCAAAATATGGTTGGAAAAAAAATTCCCAAGGGAGGACGTCTTGACGTCCGTGGCACCCATTGCAAAGACGGCAATAAGACGTCTTGTCGTCCCTGGCACTTAAACAGTTTTTAAGGGCCAGGAGGCCCCTGGCCTACAGTATATACTATTTGGTTTTCTGGGGGAATTATTTTTGGGAGCACATGCTCTATATCTGTGTCCCGCTGGCTCTCACTATAGACCGGATCTGACGGCTTCAAGAGGGACTTGATGGCAGTCCGGTCCAGGGCCAGGGCAAGTCCGGTTCAGTCCGGTCCCGTCCAGGCCAGCCCTGTCATTAATCTCACATCTCAACAGCAGTGTTGCCGGGCTCTGCTGCTCCCAAGGCAGGCGTCCCACTTTCTTCTCTCCCCTCAAAGGTCTGTCTCTGTCTCTGTCTCTGTCTCTGTCACTAACCTGTTCTGGTTCTTCTCTGTCCTCTCCTCTCCTCTCCTGTCCTGTGTTCCTACGCTGCTCTCTGCGACCAGGGGAAGACGGAATATCCGTGCCAGAAGTCAGGTACTCAGCCATGTGGAGAGGGAGAGGGTGGGTGGTTGGGGTCATTCATGACAAATGCATTGTATCACACACTAACCCAACGTTTCACCAAAACCACCGCCTCTGTTTATCACACACTAACCCAACGTCCCATTTGATTAAAATACATTTGCATGAAAATACTTTTAAAACAACATTAAATTCATGTAATTAATGTGTAGATTACAGAAAACTCCCGTCAAACTTTTCCAACAAACTCCGGTAAACCCCCGAATTGTATACCATCATCACACCTCCTGTATATTACCGTATATTAACTGTATGTGCTGCTAAACGTGAGGTTTACGGGTTCACGGTGCCGTGTCATTAGTCAGAAGGTTCATTGTTCCGAAATTACTATCCCTATCTCTAACCCTAACCTAAACCTAACCGCAAGCACGGGAGCAGTGCATGTTCGGACTAACGGGACTTCGGATCCATGGGCAGTTCCCGTTTTCACGCAGTGATTTGCCACTCGATCTGCCATTCACTTCATGCATGCTGTGCTAGCCTCTATCGCTGCTCAAACATCCCTCCATTGGAACACATCTCTGACCCTCTATCTCTGCTCAAACATCCCTCCATTGGAACACATCTCTAACCTCTATCTCTGCTCAAACATCCCTCCATTGGAACACATCTCTAACCTCTATCTCTGCTCAAACATCCCTCCATTGGAACACAGTCATCTCTACCCTCTATCTCTGCTCAAACATCCCTCCGTTGGAACACATCTCTACCCTCTATATCTCTGCTCAAACATCCCTCCGTTGGAACACATCTCTACCCTCTATATCTCTGCTCAAACATCCCTCCATTAGAACACATCTTTACCCTCTATCTCTGCTCAAACATCCCTCCATTGGAACACATCTCTACCCTCTATCGCTGCTCAAACATCCCTCCGTTGGAACACATCTTTACCCTCTATCTCTGCTCAAACATCCCTCCATTGGAACACAGTCATCTCTACCCTCTATCTCTGCTCAAACATCCCTCCGTTGGAACACATCTCTACCCTCTATATCTCTGCTCAAACATCCCTCCGTTGGAACACATCTCTACCCTCTATATCTCTGCTCAAACATCCCTCCATTAGAACACATCTTTACCCTCTATCTCTGCTCAAACATCCCTCCATTGGAACACATCTCTACCCTCTATCGCTGCTCAAACATCCCTCCGTTGGAACACATCTTTACCCTCTATCTCTGCTCAAACATCCCTCCATTGGAACACATCTCTAACCCTCTATCTCTGCTCAAACATCCCTCCATTAGAACACATCTCTAACCCTCTATCTCTGCTCAAACATCCCTCCATTGGAACACATCTCTACCCTCTATCTCTGCTCAAACATCCCTCCATTAGAACACATCTCTAACCCTCTATCTCTGCTCAAACATCCCTCCGTTGGAACACATCTTTACCCTCTATCTCTGCTCAAACATCCCTCCATTAGAACACATCTCTAACCCTCTATCGCTGCTCAAACATCCCTCCATTAGAACACATCTCTAACCCTCTATCTCTGCTCAAACATCCCTCCATTAGAACACATCTCTAACCCTCTATCGCTGCTCAAACATCCCTCCATTAGAACACATCTCTAACCCTCTATCTCTGCTCAAACATCCCTCCATTAGAACACATCTCTAACCCTCTATCTCTGCTCAAACATCCCTCCATTGGAACACATCTTTACCCTCTATCTCTGCTCAAACATCCCTCCATTAGAACACATCTTTACCCTCTATCGCTGCTCAAACATCCCTCCGTTGGAACACATCTTTACCCTCTATCTCTGCTCAAACATCCCTCCATTGGAACACATCTCTAACCCTCTATCTCTGCTCAAACATCCCTCCATTAGAACACATCTCTAACCCTCTATCTCTGCTCAAACATCCCTCCATTGGAACACATCTCTAACCTCTATCTCTGCTCAAACATCCCTCCATTGGAACACATCTTTACCCTCTATCTCTGCTCAAACATCCCTCCATTGGAACACATCTCTAACCTCCTCGCCGTCCATGTGTATCAACGTCGCTAAAGTCCTCCGTTCTGTCTTTGCTAGCATGGCTGTTTGTGTGTTATTGAGTGTATTATGAGTTATTGTGTCATTGTGGATCCATTTGTAAAAAGGATATTTTCTTAACTATACTTAAAGCCTTGTAATGTATACTTCTTAGTATGCAGTAGGCCTATACATAGTATAGGAATTGTAGAGTGGCCATGTAGGCCTATTTCCATTTTTGAAAGTTTAACCTCTTCCTCTTATCCCTCAAAATTGGGACGAAGTATTATAGATCTGTGTCATGACAGGGATTCAAATAGAACCCTGAGGATAGCCGTGAGGATATCGCAAGTTGGGCCCACAAGCTGACACTCATCGTGGTGTATCTGTTTGACCATGAGTGATCTCACTTGACTCTTTGTGTGTGTGTGTGTGTGTGTGTGTGTGTGTGTGTCACAGGACTCGGGACAGGCCATACCGGTGGTGGTCGAGAGTTGCATTCGATACATCAATCTCTACGGTAGGGTCCTGATTGATTGATTGATTTAGTAAATGTTTGTTTAGACATACTGATATGTTTCAAGCTCGTACAAGAGTGAATTCAGCTATTTTAAATGTTTTTTTACAGACAGCGGCGATACAATATGATATTACTCATATATATGTTACATACTGTATGGTCCGTGTTATGATATGAATCATATATGACAGATATATGTGGTCTATGTTATGATGTTAACCCATTCAGGCCTGACGTCGAAATAAATAAAAATATATCTAAATCATGACAATTTTCAGAAAGATTTGAGGCACATTTTAACGATTTCATAGCGCGCCACTCGCGCTATGAACTTGTAGATCTGCTATTTTTCAATAGCTAAATTATAACATAACATAATATCCATGCATAATGTGCATGTTCCATGCATTATGCTATGCTTTAGCTATAGCAGATCTACAAGCTGACATAGAAACATAGCTTTTTTCAGAAAACTGTCGGGATGTAGACGACATTATTTTTTAGAATCTGATCTCAGGTCAGAATGGGTTAATCATAATATGACAGATATACTGTGTGTGTGGTCCGTGTTATGCTAATGGTCATGTTCTCTCTGATCTGATCCCAGGTCTGCAGCAGGAGGGCATCTTCAGAGTTCCGGGCTCCCAGCTGGAAGTCAACGACATTAAAAATTCATTCGAGAGAGGTTGGTCTCGGACGGGGGCGGGCACACACACACACACACACACACACACACACACTATATATTATATATGTTAATGACGTTTAGAAGACACTTTCCTGGGGGTCTTTATGTGTGTAATAATTATGTGGGATCTACCATGCAGAAAACATTTTGACGACGCATGCACGCTGGCGCACCGGTTGTGTGCCCCCCTGTATATATGTGTGACAAAAGTTTTTTCATGTCATATGAAAGCAGGGAATCATAGCTTGACATATTGGTTGTTCAGTTTGACCCACCGGTTTTTGGAGATATGGCTTATAGAGTATAATGTCTTGCAGAGAAAACAGCGAGTTGAGAAAACATGCTTGAAAATGTTCACTTCTGTGGTCTCTAACATTACACCTAGCTACATGTTTAAGCATTTATTTCATATTTACATGTCGATTTCAGCTCTGACACTTATTTCAGACATGCTCTAGTATGTGAAGAGTCTGCCTGTGCTATTAACTCATTTTGGGAAAAAGATAAATAAATAAATTCTCCTCTAAAGCTGGAATTTGCCCGATGGCAGTCTCTCAGTCAAATCTGGTCACATATGTGTGTGTGAACGGGTGAATGTA